>NC_091694.1:59714469-60017500 GCF_041296265.1 Equus caballus | reverse complement strand
GCCCTCACGCTGCAGCGCCGGCTCCGTGGCTTCCTCATCCAGCGGCGTTTCCGCTCCCTGCGCCGCAAGGTCGTCCTGCTGCAGAGCCGGGCCCGCGGCTACCTGGCCAGGTGTGGTCCAGAGGGGGCGGGACTCCCTGCAGCCCTAGGGCTGGGCTTGGGAGAGGGTATGCCCTGGTAGGAAGCTCCCTGTTCCTGGAGGCATGCAAGATGCTTCTTTCCTCCCCACCCCAGGCAACGATATCAGCAGATGAGAAGGAGGCTGGTAAAGTTCCGGTCCCTGGTGCACACGTACATGAGCCACCGGCGTTACCTCAAGGTGCGGGCCCGCCCCTCGCCCTTCTACCAGGAGCCAGGCCTGCCCCATCTGGGTCCAGGGAGCAGCAGGGGTGGGCAGGAGGCGCTTAGCACTGGAGGAGACTGTTGGTCTTGGACATTCTTGGGTTCGGCTCCTGGCTCTGCCACTCCCTGGCTGTGTGACCGTGGCCCCCCTTGGGGTTGTGGAGAGGGTAAAATGAGATGCTGCACAGGAGGGATGTGGCCTGAGCTGGGATCAAGGTGGGGTCCTCAGTGATTGGGTACGATTAGAATTTGGCGACTGAACAGCACTGACATAGATTGCTCTTACTTCAATGCCAGTCTTGGCCACTGTCGCATAAACCAGCCACCGGAAAGACACACATACCTCCCCAAAGCCCTGCAGAACTGCGTGGCTTCCACTGGAGGCTTTGTGGGGCCCCAGGGGAGGGGCTTCTGTCACACATCTCTTGGCTGCTTCCCCGAAATCCTCCTGTGTGGCTCCCTTCGCCCGCGTCTCACTCCCTCTGCCCTCTGCCCTCTGCCCTCTGCCCCTGACTGTCTCTCCATTGCTCTGTCTTTCTCACTTCCCCTCCCTGTTTGTCTGGCCACACCTCTGCCTCCGCCTGTCTGTGAGGTGGGGCAGTCGCCTCCAGCCAACAGGCCAGCTGACCCCCTTGCTTCTCACGCCGCTACCTTGAGCGCGCAGGCCTGGGCCTGCCGTCGCCTCTGCCCGCCATTTCCCACCTTGACCATCTGCCCTTCTGCAGCTGAGGGCAGAGCAGAGGCTCCGGGTGGAGGAGGTGCGGCTACGGGAGCAGGAGGTGGGTGTGGGGGTCTGGGTGGCAGCAGGGGCCAGGAAGGGAGGCTGGCAGGTGGGGGCTATGGCAGGCCTGTCCCCTCACCATGCACTGTCTGTGCAGGAGCTGAGCAAGCGGGAGGTGGTCGCTGTGGGGCACCTGGAGGTACCAGCAGAGCTGGCCGGGCTCTTGCGAGCAGTGGCAGGTACATCAGCGCTGGACTGTGTGGTTGGGGTGGGTGTGAGTGGGCAAGGGAGCCTCATGCCCTCCTCTCTCCCCAGGCCTCAGGCCGGCCCGGGAGCCCCAGGTGGCCCCCGTGCGGACTCCCCGGCTCCAGGCTGAGCCCCGTGTCACACTGCCCCTGGACATCAACAATTACCCCATGGCCAAGTTTGTCCGGTGCCACTTCAAGGTAAGGGCTGGCCTAGGCCCAAGTGGCTCTGGCCAGTGAGCACTGACCAGTTAGAACTGACACTGTCCTCAGCCTGGGGCAGGCTCCGGGCCGTGCCCTGTGAGACTGGGTGTAAGCCCTTCAGTTGCTGGCTCATGAGGAGTCTGGGGGCTCCAGGGGCCCAGACGGCCGTGGAGGGCCCTCAGGGGCTCGGGAAGCAGCTGTTTCCACCCAGTCTGGAAATAGTTCAGAGACTGAACAACCAGTGGGCCACAGCCCGTCATTCCTGCCGTAAGTTACTGCCCTCCAGAAAGGGCCTAGGTAGGGGCTCAGACTGTCACTACCACCAACTTGCCAAGATCGGTGCTGTCCCTCTGCCAGCCTCAGTTTCCCCATCTGCACAGTGGGGACAGGAGCCATTGCCTCCCAGACTCTTATACCCCCACCTGCAGAGAGGAGTGGATCCAGGTGTGCCCGTCTGTCCGTGCCCTGTCCCCACGTGCCTGCCCTGTGTCCCTAGGAACCTGCTTTTGGGATGCTGACAGTACCCCTGAGGATGCCGCTCACGCGGCTGCCCGTAGAGCTGCACGCGGAAGCTGTGGGCGTCTTCAAGCTGGTATGGGTCTGCCCAGACCACCTTCAAACGCACAGCCTCTACCCCTGAGGCCTGGCCGCAGGCCCCTCTTCTGGCTCTCCAGGAGCTTCCACTAGCCCAGGCTGTAAGACCAGCCTGCTCCTTGGAGGACAGACACCTGGCAGGGGCAGAGGGGACCCGGCCTCCTCTCTGTGCTGGGGTCTGGGGATTGAGGGCTTTTCTTTTCCCAGCCATCTTCCTGGCAAAAAAGGCTGCCTTGGAGCCTCTCCGGAGCTTCTGGGGGGCCCTGGGAATGCATCCAGGCCCTCTCCTCACGGACTTCCTTGTCTGAAGGGGAAGGCAGAGCACACCCGGCTATTGGCCACCAGCATGGACAGAGGGGGTCCCACTGGGGCCCCTAATCAAGTCCTGGGCAGGGTCAGAGAAGGCTTCCTGGAGGAGGAGGCATTTGAGCTAGAGTTGAAGGAGGAGTCAGAATGTCCCAGCCAGGGCGAATGAAGAAAGCACAGAGAGAAGAGGAAATTGATGTGGTCAGAACAGAGAATCAGGAGAGTGAGGACGAGAGGGGTCACGAGGCCTTGACTGATAGACCTAGAGCTCAGATTTCATCCCAAGGGCCCTAGGGAGCCAAGGAAGGTGCTTCCATGGGAGGGATGTGGTCGGATAGGAACGTTAGAAAATATGCTCTGGGGCCTGGATGGAGCAGGAGGAGGGGGCCTGCTGGAGGCCACGGCTGTGGGGAGGGGGCTGAGGCTGTATGGAGAACGATAGAAGGTTTGTGAGCAGGAGAGAAAGTCAGTATGTACTTTAGATCTTGGCTTCTCCCCTAGTTGGGGTGAACTGCCTGGGTTTTGCCATAGGATACAGCTATTATATTGTGTTAGGGAGGACTTTTATATGGGCGGGGGGACACATGAGAAGGACATGAGAGGGATGTGTGTTGGGGGTGGGGATCCTGTGGGAACAACCTTCGAGAGGCCCAAGGAGTCTGTTTGTGGCCCAGATCCTGCGTTTCATGGGCGACCCCCACCTGCACGGTGCCCAGGAAAACATCTTCGGGAACTACATTGTGCAGAAAGGGCTGGCAGTGCCCGAACTGCGGGACGAGATCCTGGCACAGCTGGCCAACCAGGTGTGGCACAACCCCAGCGCCCACAATGCCGAGCGGGGCTGGCTCTTGCTGGCTGCCTGTCTCAGTGGCTTTGCACCTTCCTCCAGCCTCAGCAAGTACCTGCTCAAGTGAGTGGAACCAGGTCGGGCCGGGCCGTGAGGACAGTGACACTGGCATTAGGCCCTGGGTGGGATGTTAAAAGTCAGGACAGGAGTGAGGTCTCTGTGCTTGGGAGCTGGAGCATGGAGGCAAGCCAGGGACTGCTCTCCGTCTCCGCTGGGATCAGAGCAAGAATGAAGGGCACATATTCACTGTGGAGGGTGGGAGTCAGGTGAGACTGCATAAAGGACTTCTAGAACTCAGAGGGTGGTAAGACCAGGGTATGGGGAATTTGGAAGAGAGACATTGACCTTTCACGTCATGGGGGTATAGTGGGGTGGTTAGGAGTATAGATCCTGACAGTGTGTTCAAATTGCAGCTCAACCGTGTATAAGCGGTGTGACCTTGGGCAAATTACTTAACCTCTCTGAGCCTCGGTTTCCTCATCTATGAAATAGGGATAATGAGAGTACCTGTTGCAGAGGTTGTGTGAGGATTAAATGTGTAAACACATTTGAAGTACTAGACCAGAGCATGTGGCATGTCAGCATAGCCATCGTCAACATCCTGATAATGACTGATGATGGTATCACCTTGCTGGGTGAGAAGGCTGATTTGCAAGGAAAAGAGCTCCAGCAGGCCCTGGGTGCGAATCCCAGCTCCGACACTTACCTGCTATGTGACCTCCTGCTATGTGACCTAGGGCAAGTCACTGCCCCTTTCTGAACCTCTTTCCTTACCTATAACTTAGGAATGGTAACAGAACCCACCTTGCAGGCTGGCTGTGAGCTACAGAGTGTACAGAGCTTCACCCAGGCCTCGTGCAGTCCGTGGGCAGCTTGCTTGGCCAGCCTTGTGAATCTGTGGCAGGAGGGGAGGGCCACTGCCTGCCTGTCCGGAGCTTCCTGTGGGCACAGCTCCAGGTTCCCTCTTGTAGCCACTGAGGGCTGCTCCACGGCTGCTCCTGGCTGGGCCCAGCGGCAGGTGGGAGGGGGACAGGGAGGGGCATGAGGAGCACCTGCTGCTGGCAGGGATCAGGCCCCTTGGTTCTGGGTCAAGTTGAACCCTCAGGGCCATCTCTAGTATAGATGAGAACCTGGAGAAAGGCTCAGAGGGGCCAGAGAAGCAGCCAGAGTTGCCTGACAGATGGAGGGCAGAGTCCTCTGAGTCCACTTGTTTGCCCATCCCCTACTGCAGACCACCCCCCCCCCCCCCCGCCCCACCAGTGACATTTGCTTCAACAAGCTTAGGTGGGCCAACCTGGAATCTCTTTGGCGTATCTTTGGACCCCTCTGCTGGCTTAAGATACTTCTGGGCTAGCCTGGGATCCTTTCAGCTTAGCGCTGGACCTCTGGGCTAGCCTGAGATATTTTTTAGCCTAGTCTCAGACTCTGGGTTAGTCTGGGGGCCTTTTCAGCCTCACCTTAGTGCTCTGGGCTAGCTTGGGCCTCCCTCAGACTAGCCTCAGAGTCTTTCCCCACCCCAGGCTAGCCTCATCCCTCTTCGTCCTGACTCCAACTCCTACCCATCAGGTTTGTGTCTGATTATGGGCGGAATGGCTTCCAGGCTGTGTGTCAACATCGCCTCATGCAGGCCATGGGCCGGGCCCAACAGCAGGGCCCTGGGGCTGCCCGCACCTTCCCTCCAACCCAGCTCGAGTGGATAGCAACCCAGGAGAAGGCTGCCATGGCGCTGGATGTGGGCTGCTTCAATGGTGAGCTGCCTTCTCCCACCTCCCTCATGGAGAGGTAGCTGGAGTTACCAGTCCCCAGTGTGCCCTGGGGTCAGGAAAGCCACGGAAGCTTCTAGAGCTGGGGAGGGGCTTGCTGGACATGGCCCTGGAAAGACGTGAACATGTGGATGTGGGGGCTGGACCTGGAATGGGGAGGGGAGCCGGGGCAGTGAGGGTGCCGTTCCAGGGTCCAGGACGAAAGTGGGGAGGCCTCAAAGCAGGAGGCAGGTGTGGAAGCAGCAGGACTGGACCCCAGGTGTACCCGGGCTGAGCCCGGCACCTGCTGCTGCCCCAGGTGACCAGTTCTCCTGTCCGGTGCACTCCTGGAGCACAGGGGAAGAGGTGGCTGGAGACATGCTGAGACACAGGTCAGTTCCTGGAAGGCTCTGTCTAGCACAGCCTTGTGGACCTGGGAAGGAGGAGGCGGGGGAGGAGGCCGGATCCCCCAAAGGGCCCATAGGGCCCACTCTGGTCATGCTTGGGGTCTGGCTTATATCCCAGGGTCTCCCGAGGTGGCACCATCCCTCATTTCCATCCTTCCGCATGCTGTCACCAGGGGACTGGCAGATGGCTGGCGGGGCTGGACAGTGGCCATGAAGAATGGGGTCCAGTGGGCAGAGCTGGCAGGCCATGACTACGTGCTGGACCTCGTGTCAGACCTCGAGCTGCTCAGGGACTTCCCGCGACAGAAGTCTTACTTCATCGTGGGTGCAGAAGGGCCCATGGCTGGCAGGGGAGGCTCCAGAGTGTAGGTGGCTACCCAGCCTGCACACAGAGGGCCTCTGCCAGCCCAAGGCTCCTCCCAGCTGCTGGGAGAGGCTGAGTTCTGAATTAAGCTTCTTGTGGAGGTGGGCTTGCCAAAGGATCCTGCCTTTAGCGGGAGACAGTCACCCAATTCCAGGGCACAGAAGAGAATCGAGGGCTGGTTCTGGGAGGGCCGTGGGTCTCCCGCTGGGGGTCAGCTGCTCCGTGTTCCCCTCCCCCACAGGGTGTTTGGGAACAGCTGGGACTCAGATGAGGAGACGCCCACTAGGCCCCAGCCCCAGGGGCACATGCCCAAAGGGGCTGATTCTGATGGGTACTGCAGCCACAACGAGGACAGTACAAATGGGGAGACTGAGGCACAGAGAGGGACAGCAACCCACCAAGGTCAACCAGCAGTGGCCACCGTGTCTGGTGGGGAAGGGAACCTGGGGGCTGCGGGAGGTGATCAGCGGGAGAAAAGAGCTTGACTTTTGGGGTTTCTCTCCTGCCCCACCAGACTTGGACAGCCTTCGAGAACCTGTTGTGCCCCACAGGGGACTGGACCGCTACCTGGACAGCCTCTTCGACCCCGTGCTGTTCCACGGGGACGCGGTACGGATCGGGTGGGGCGTTTGCAGTCAGCAGGCACAGTATGTATACACCAAGTCACACGTGCCCACAGGGTAACACCCCAGCCAGAGCTGTGGGGTGACCTGTCTCAAGTCTCTGCTGGGAGCCGGGCAAAGGATGAGGGTGTCCTCGTGGTTAGAGAGGCTAGCGATGCTCCTGGCTGATGGCAGAAAGAGCCACAGCGAGAGGTCCAGGACCCCTCCTCCATCTCCTTTGGGCGCCAGCCCCCATCAGGCACTCTTGCTCACCCTGGGAACTCCCAGGAGCCCCTCCATGGCGTGATGTGCGGCCTGAGCAGGGTACAGCCCCTCTCTGAGCCTCAGTTTACTCCTCTGTGAGGGGGAGGGGCTGGGAGCTCACAGGTTGCGGGAGGACTGGCTGGGATGCCGCATGGACAGAGGCTGGGCAGAGAGCAGATACTGGGCCGTCAGGAGGCCCCGGGGTGGAGAAGATGGCTGGTATCAGGTACCCGTTGCCTTGGAAACTTGGGTGTGTGGCATTGAGATGGTCACTTGAGCCACATGCTTCCTCCAGGACCTAGAGAAGCCAACGGCCATTGCCTACCGCATGAAAGGGGGAGGCCAGCCTGGCAGAGGGGGCGGTAGCAGCACCGAAGACTCCCCCAGGAGTCCCCCAGAGCCAAAGCCAAAACCAAGTCAGTGCCTGCGCCTGGGTGGGTTCCAGGCTGGGTGGGGCCCGCATGGTTCTGGGGCTCCTCCCTGTGCTAGAGTGGAGGCAGCCATGGGCGTGGCAGGGTGAGACTCTGGGGGGGCGTCGTAGGGAGTTTCTGCTTCCCCCCCGTCTCCCACGCCTGGGACCCATGCCCTCCAACTTGGCTCCCCAGTCCCAGGCCTGGATGCTTCCACGCTGGCTCTTCAGCAAGCCTTCATCCACAAGCAGGCCGTGCTGCTGGTGAGTGCGGGAGGGGCTCCCGGGGCCCCGGCCATGGGCCTGCCTGGTTACCACCACCCCCTCTCCTCAGGCTCGGGAGATGACCCTGCAGGCCATGGCGCTCCAGCAGCAGCCCCTGGGGCCCACCCCAAGGCCCTTGCTGCCCGAGGTGAGCCTGGCCCACCCAGGGAAGTGCTGTGCTGCTCCAGGGCATCATTGCACCTCTCTGAGCTAGGACCCCACAGCCCATGCTGGGCAGACACGGGGACCCTGAGAACAGGCTGGTGTGTCCTAGGAAGCCTGTCTCGTACCTTGTTTTCCACAGAAACCTCCAGCGCCAGAGGCATGGCCGAAGTCTGTAGGCACTGGACCCCCAGCCAAACCCGTGCTCCTGCGCCCTGCTCCAAAGCCTTTGGCCCCAGCCCCTCTGGCCAAGGCCCCCAGGCCCCTCACCAAGCCCGTGGCTGCCCCCATTCTAGCTCTGGACCGGGCTTCTCTAGAAACCAGTGGGTATCCTACCCTGCTGGGGTGGGGCTCCCAGGACAGGGCCGGGAGTGGGGTCTCAGCCTGTCCCCCCATCTCACGCCTCGCCTACAGCTTCGCCCTGCTCAGAGCTGGTCCGGCACTCACCACTCAACTCGGAGCACTTCCCGCAGCCCACGCAGCAGATCAAGGGCATTGTCAGGCAGTACCAGCAGCCGCCTCGGGGAGGCCAGCCCGGGGCCCGCAGGTCAGCCCTGCCTGGACCCCAGCCCTCCGGCCCTCCAGCCCTTCAGAGAGGGACCTCCTCACCGACCCTGAGCACCAGCTCTCCACGTGCCCATCCGCTGGGTCGACAGCGCCCTGCGCAGCAACCCTTAGGGAGTGAGTCCCATAACGCAGGTGGCCCAGATGAGCCCCGGGAGCAAAAGGAGGCCCATGCTGCTCTGTAGGCTGTGCTGTGCCCCCTCAGGCCTGTCCCTGGTCCTCTCTGGGTTCTCATTTATAATGATGGGGGGCGGAGGAAGGAGTTCCCTGTTGTAGGAATTTGTAGCTGGGAGGAGGAGACTGAGTGTCCAACCCACCAGGAAGGACGGTGGAAGGGTGTTCGTGAAGCAGGCAGACCCCCATGAGGAGGCCCTGATGATCCTGAAGGGGCAGATGAGCCACCCGGCGGTGGCACCTGGCACCCAGGTGAGGGGCGCGGTCGGGCTGGGTCCAGGCAGAACAGAAGACAAAGCGGGGCCTCCGGGAGCCTCAGGAGCCAGCTGCCCCTGTGAGCGCTGGCCCTGCCGCTGCCCCTGGGGCCCGCCCTGCTGGCTGAGCACTTTCTTTTGGGGGGACAGGTGCCCAGAGAGGATGTGGCCCTGGTGAAGCCAGCGACCAGTGCACCGAGGCCATCTTTGGGGCCCACTCCAGGTGAGGGGCCACGAGGGTGTGGGGAGGGGCCAAGGGCAGGTGTCCAAGTGTCCAAGTGAGTCTCTGTGAGCACAGGTAAGTCTTGGTCTGTGTGTCAGTGGGGAGCGTGAGTGTCCCTGAGCCTGTGTGGACCTCCTGTATGGGCATTTGTGTAATTATATCAGCACCTCAATAACAGCGATTGCAGGCCAGGCCCACCCTGGCCTCACTAAATCCTCACTAAAATCCTTCAATGCCTACATCTGTGCCTACAGATGTTACCGGTAGGGAAAGAGGCACAGAGAGCTTAAGTGACTTGCCCAAGATTACACAGCTCAAAAGTGTCAGACCAAGGATATAAACCCAGGCCTCCTGGCATCATGATTGGAGCCCTGACCTCTACATCCTCTGCCTCATGGCAGTTACAATGATCTTAAGAGATATAAATCAACTCATATAATATCCTTGCCAAAAACGCTCCAAAGGCTCCTAGAATAAACTTCAGACTCCTCACTGTGGCCTGTGAGACCCTGCACGATCTGCTCACCTCCCCAAACTCATCTCCTCCTCCTCTTCTCTTAGCATACTCTGTTCCTCACTTTTCCTAGAACACACCAAGCCCACTCCTGCCTCGGGGCCTTTGCACTTGCTGTTCCCGCTGCCTAGAATGCTCTTCCCCAAAAGATCTTTGCATGCCTGGCCTCTTATCATTTGGGTCTCAAATGTCACCTCCTCAGAGAGTTCTGCCAGACCACCCAGACTGAAAGACCCTCACAGACCAGCCCTCCAGACTCTTTCCTAAATTATGCGGTTTTATTTCCACCCCAGCTCGCAGCACTAAGAGCTTTGTCGTTTCCACAGCGTCTGTTCCACCCACACCCGCAAGGTGACTAAATTCCAGGCAGCGCCTTGTCTATGCTGTTTGCTGATGCCCCCAGCCCCTGGCACAGGCTCCCATGCGCTAGATGCTCTCTGTATGTGTCGAATGAAGGGTTGGGCCGTATGAGTGTGCACATGCCCCCACAGGAGCAGGTATGTCTGCGCCAAGGGCGTGGGGGCCCGCTCTGCCCTAGCCCTTTCCCTGGTGCAAGGTGGCCCCCGGTCTGCTCCCCCGCCAGCCCCACCTCTCCCACTCATGCACCCCACCCGCTGCGCCCCCAGTGCTGCCCTCAAGGTCGCTGGAGCCTGCGGAGGAACCCATACAGACGCGGCTGCACCGCCTTCTCAGCCCCCACGTCTACGGCTACCGCGACGCCCCATGGCGGATCGTCCTGCGCAAAGAGGTGCCCAGAGCGGAGGGAGGGGTTGAGGGGGACAGAGGGGCCCCATCGGGTCAGGGCAGAGGTGAACTAGGGGCCTGTGAGAACTGGCAGGCGGGTCTAGAGCAGGCTGTATCGAGGGGCGGGGCTGGGCGTGGAGTCAGGAGAGGGCCTGGAAGGGCCTGACTGAAGCCCCACCCCCACAGGTGTTCTACCCCAAGGACAGCTACAGCCACCCTGTGCAGCTGGACCTCCTGTTCCGGCAGGTGAGGCGCTCCCTGCCCCCTGCCTCACTGCACTCAGCAGGGCAATGGGCAGTAGACTAGCCGTCTGCAGGTTCTGCTTCTGTGCTCTTGGATTTGGGGTCCCTGACCACAGTGAGCACGGGAAGCTGTCCTACTGAACCCCCTCGCCCATGGGTGGGGCTGGTGAGCCCACAGTTCGTCTCCCCGGAGTCACAGTTTATTGGAGCTGGACAGCACCCAGAAGTCAAATGCACACCCGCTGTAGAGGTTAGGAAGCTGGGGCCTGGGAAGGCGGCGTGGTGAGGAAGGAGGGTGTCCTTGGAGGTGGGCTCTGATTTACACAGATGACCCCTGCTGCAGAGATGGGACCCCCACATTCCCACTCACTCACCAACAGTCCAGCCTGGGTTCCCAGTGGAGGGAGTTCCAGGGGCTGCCGCATCCTGGCTCATCCCACAGATCCTGCATGACACGCTCTCCGAGGCCTGCCTGCGCATCTCCGAGGACGAGAGGCTCAAGATGAAGGCCCTGTTTGGTACCACAGGGGGAGGGAAGGGACATTGATGGGGCAGCCCTTTCCCTGAGGGAGATTGGGTCTGAGGGCCCAGCCCCGTTTGCTTCCCAGACACCCCTCCTTGCTTTGCTTCCGGTCTTTCCCATGGCTAGGCTACAGGTCTGGGTTCGGCTCTGCCTGACAGGCTGTGTGGCCTCAGCCATCCTGTCTGCCTCTGGATGTCAGTTTCCTAGTAGGGACGCTGAGAACACAATGATCTAATACCTTCTTGCTGAGCGTCAGCGGCCCTCCCTGCACTGTGGCCCGGCAGGGGGCAGGGAGAGGTCCTGACCCGGCCTGGTGTCCCCTAGCCCAGAACCAGCTGGACACGCAGAGGCCCCTGGTGACGGAGAGCGTGAAGCGGGCTGTGGTCAGCACCGCACGCGACAGCTGGGAGGTCTACTTCTCTCGCCTCTTCCCCGCCACGGTTCGAGCCCCCTTCCCACCTCCCACCCACCCAGGGGCTTACGGGATGAGGCTGGAAGACCCTCACAAGTCCATTATCCCCACTCCAGGGCAGCGTGGGCACTGGTGTACAGATGCTAGCTGTGTCCCACACAGGCATCAAACTCTTGCGGATGGTCAAGGGCAGCCGAGAGGCCGGTGGGCAGCTGCGGGTCCTGCGCACATACAGGTGACTGGCAGGCGGGCCAGAATGGGATAGCTGGACACTGGGCCATGAACTGGCTTCAGTGTTTCCTCATGACTTCCCACAGCCAATTACTGAGCACCTCCAGTGTGCTGGGCTCTGTGCCGAGCACTTTGATGGAGCCCATTTTACAGATGGGGAGACAAGCTCAGAGAGAGAAGTTGCTTGTCTCAGGTCACACAGCCAGGAAGTGGATGAGCTAGGAGCTCACCACCCCATGCTGCCTCCCGGACCACACCGCAGCCCTGCCCTCACAGAGTCACTGTGTGGTGGGGACAACTGTGTTGTGAACAACCAAGTTGTGGTGCAACCCGGCAGGGAAAGGATGCTCAGTGTGAGACCTCACTGAGTCCTCAGACCCTTCCCTGCCCGCAGCCCCTTTTGTCCTTTATAACAACAGTGCAGGAATCTCTATTCTTCACTCACCGCTTGGGTGAAAGCTCCTAGCCTTGAAAGATGGAGAGAATTTGGTCAATGAGTGAAAGAGAGAGATTTGTGTGGGCAGAATCTGGGAGGCTGGATCAAGAGGCAAAAGAAGAAAAATAAAAGGCAAAGGGAGGAAGGAGCTGGAATGTTGCCAGTTCAAAGAGTGGTGGGCAATGAGCTGGGGGCATGGGGGGAGGTAGAGGAGGCCGGTCTCAGGAGGAGCAGGACAGATGGGGTGGAGGGCATCCCTCTGGCCATGGGGTCCTCCCCTCATGCCACCTTCCTATCCTCCAGCTTTGCAGATATCCTGTTTGTGGCCATCCCCTCCCAGAACATGCTAGAGTTCAACTTGGCCAGCGAGAAGGTCATCCTCTTCTCAGCCCGGGCTCACCAGGTCAAGACTCTGGTGGACGACTTCATCCTGGAGTTGAAGAAGGTTAGGGTCCTCCCAGAGATGCATCCCCCTACCCCCAGGGCTGAGGGCCAAAGGACAGGGCTCTCTCACCCCAGATATCTACGAGCCACGCCTGCCTGGGAAGTATGGATGCACGTGTGTGTCAGTGGCTGTGTCTGTAGACTTTTGTAGGACCTCAGGCCTTTGCATAGCCTGCGCCTGGGATCCCCACCTGGGACGCCCCTTTCTGCCTTTTGCGTGCTCCTTCAAAAACCTTTACTAATGCCCTTGGCAGGGGTGTCACAGCCCCTCCATGAGCTCCACGGCACTTGCATTCCTTTCCCTGCTACAGTGACATACTGTCTGCCACTGCCCACTGTGGGGGCAATGTTTCCGCCCCCCAGACTGGGCAGCCCCCACCCAGAGCAGGTCCTCTCTGCTTCAGGCCCAGCCTGGCCTCGATGGGGAAGCTTTGCCGAGCGATGGAGTGGGTAGGGCATGTGCACAGGCACTAACATGGGTCTGTGTTCAGCGCTCACGCCTCCAGCCCTTTGGGGGGCCATCCTTTCCACCTGGAAGGCCTTTCCCTCTGACCTCAGGAATGGTCCCTTCCTGATGAATCAGGAGGGATGTCTGCGGGTGTGAGGGGCAGTGGGAGGAGGAGCATGGGACCGCAGCCCCCCACCCTGCCCCTGGCTGACCCAGGACTCAGACTATGTGGTCGCCGTGAGGAATTTCCTGCCTGAAGACCCGGCACTGCTGGCCTTCCACAAGGGCGATATCATCCACCTGCAGCCCATGGAGCCACCTCGAATGGGTCAGCGCCACGGGGTGGGGTGGGTGCCGGAGGGGCACAAGGGGCCACCCAGAAGGTGCTGACAGATGCTGACCCACAGGCTACAGTGCTGGCTGTGTTGTCCGCAAGAAGGTCGTATACCTGGAGGAGCTGCGGCGCAGAGGCCCCGACTTCGGTGGGTGCTATGGCCTCCCCTGTCCGGCCTCCACTGCTCCGAGAGCTGGAAACTCCAAGCAGAGCTCACCCGTTTCATGCACTCACACTGCGGATGCACAATGAGGGTTCTGGACCCACAGGCGTCTGGCCTGGCCAGGTCTCCTAAGTGCCTGCCATGGCCTCTCAGTGCCTCCTGGTGGCCATCCAGCCCAGCCCCCTGCCTGCATACCTGGCTGAAGGGTCTTGGTGGGCATTAATGTTTCCATCTTTGTGGCTGAGTCTCTGTGTGGGCCTGAGGCTCCACAAAGGCAGCGTTATTTTCTGCTGCACTTCCACTGAGGGAATGCCGTCTCTTCCCTGAGCCTGTTTCCTCATCTGTAACTAGGCTCCATGGCATGCCTCCCTCCCAGAGCTCTAGGGAGGGGCCAAGAAGCTGCTCCATCTCTCTAGAGGGCCCTCTTAGTCCCAAGACGAGACCCTCTGTTTGCCTCAGACTCCTTCCCCGGCTCCTAGGTTGGAGGTTCGGGACCATCCATGGGCGTGTGGGCCGCTTTCCCTCTGAGCTGGTGCAACCCGCGGCCGCCCCTGACTTCCTGCAGCTGCCCACAGAGCCGGGCCGGGGCCGGGCCGCTGCTGTGGCCGCTGCTGTGGCCTCCACCGCTGCTGCACGGGAGGTGGGCCGCAGGAGGGAGGTGAGACTGATGTGGCCGGGCCGATGGGGCAGAGACAGCAAGGGGCGTCAACCTGACTGTGGAGGTGGATGGGAGCAAGGTCATCCAAGGGCGTGAGCACTCTGGGGATAGGGCAGATCTGGTAGGGGCAGCTGGATGTGTGACCTGTCGGATGTGATCAGAGATAGTTGGAGGTGTGGCCAAATGGCATAGGTAAGGGAGGGTCAGAGGAAGGGTTGTGACCAGGCCATGGGGCAGGACCAGCCTGGGCCCATCAGTAGGTGAAGTCAACCTGGGACAGGACGGGGCCAGTCGAGTGGGGTGGGATCAGGCATGTGAAGTGCGGGGAGCCACTGAGGGGTGGAGTGAGGTAAAACTAAGTAGGTAGTGAGGAGCTAGGTCAGCCAAGACCAGGCAGTTGGGGTGGCCAACTCGGGCAGGGGGAGATCTGGTGCTGGGGTGTGGCCAAGTAGGGCACGGGGTGGGGTCAGCTGGGCATGTGCTGGGTGTGACTGGGCCAAGAAGGTGAGGTCAGCTGACCGCAGCGGGCCGTATGGGTTGGGGGAGGGGCAGCCTGAGAGGGTCTGGGCATAGTTAGCTTGCAGTTGCATTGAGTCAGCTGTGACATGGGTGGGTGGGGTGTGGCGGGACAAACCCTCCTAGCTCTGGCCCTTCTGCAGGGTCCCCCAGTAAGGGCTGGCTCCACTGACCGTGGGGAGGACGGCCTGGCTCTGCCACCATACACAATGCTCGAGTTTGCCCAGAAGTACTTCCGAGACCCTCAGAGGAGACCCCAGTAAGTGGTGGCCCCACCCCTCCTCTGCACCCTGGGGAAGGTCCTTTTGGGGCTTCTTGCAGCCGTTCAAGTAGGGAAGCCCCACTTGTGGAGGGGGGGTGAGAAACCACCCAGGTGGGAGGCCCACCTGCAGCCTCAGCTCCTGGGTGCCTTCCTGCCTGGTTGACTGACATCAGGTCATGAACATTCCCATGTGGGGAAAGGGTGGGGCCATAGGCTCCTATGCAAGACTGATCAGTAGCATCCACTTCCTGTTGCAGGGATGGCCTCAGGCTGAAATCCAAGGAGGGACAGGAGTCCAGAACCTTGGAGGACATGCTCTGCTTCACCAAGGTGTCCATCCCCAGGCCTCAGTTTCCCCCTCTGTAAAATGGTGATACAAGATCCCCTCCCAGGCCCCTGGGGCTAACAGCCTTGTCTTCAGTGGGACCTCCTAGTCCTCAGCACCCTGAGCGCCTGGATTCTTTCCTGGGGTGGCATCTGTCCCCAGTGGTGGCCTGGCTCCCTTTTTGTTATGTGATCCTCCTTTTGTAAGACAGGAAGAATCATGTGGCCTCTTCTGTTCTGACATGCTCCTCCTCCATCGTGACACAGCTTCTCCCTCCCTCACAGACCCCACTGCAGGAGTCCCTCATCGACCTCAGCGACAGCAGCCTCAACAAGATGGCCACAGACATGTTCCTAGGTGTGGGGGGGACTGTGGCCGGGGCCCTGGGCTGGGTGGCGTCCAGCGCTGTGTGACCCCTGCTCGTCACCACTCCTCTGGTCCTCAGATCCTTCCTCTTCCGCCAACTCAGACATGGGGCTCCTTTAAGAGACAAGAAGCCCTCATTGGCCCCCGGCCACAGCCTCCCAGGGAGGGGCCCAATTCTGGGGTCCCTGGTGGCCGGGGGGTCTGGTGGCCTGAGTAGGACAGGTGTTTCCTACAGCTGTGATGCGGTTCATGGGGGATGTCCCAGCGAAGGGCCAGAGTGAACTGGATGTGCTTTGCGCCCTCCTGAAGGTCAGTCCAGCCAGCTTTGCCAGATACTCCCTTTCCTGTTCTGTGGCTCAGTTTCCCCATCTGTCAACCAGAGTTGCAGGACTTTGGGGTGGGGAGCTTCTTGTGTGGCCCAAAGAGGAATGCATCCCGCCGGTGGGGAGGGGCCTGAGAATGGGACACCAGGCCTATCTCCGAGTGCCCACTCTGTTCTTATGTGCCTGGTCTGTGACATGGCCCTGGCCTGCCCTCCCACAGCTGTGCGGAGACCATGAGGTCATGCGGGATGAGTGTTACTGCCAAGTTGTGAAGCAGATCACAGACAATACCAGCACCAAGCAGTGAGTGTGCCTCGCCTTTACCTCTCTTCCCTCCCCCCGCACTGTGTCCGTGCTCCAGGAGAGGCCAGTGCAGCCTGCCACCTCCCAGGCCTGTCCCCTCTCGGTTTCTTTCTCTCTCATCCTCTTCCTCATTCAATAGATACGGCAAGTGTATTTGGAATGGCTTGGTCTGGGACAAGCCATTTCTGCTCTCTGAGCTTCAGTTTACTCATCGGTAAAATGGCGATGACAACTTGTGAGTCCAGGTTCTTGGCACAAGTGACAGACCCAATCCAAGCTGGTTTAAGCTGGTTTTACCAGCTTGCCTCAAGCTGGTTAAGTCCAGCTTTTGATAATTCCAACATTTGAACCCAAGTTAAATCCAACATTTGGATTCAGGCTTACTGGATCCAGGGGTCATCAGGAAGCAGGCTTTCTCTATATTCTGGCTCTGCTTTCCTCTGTGTTCGTGTTCTTACCAAGCAACATCTCCCATAGACGGGCAAGATGGTAGCTCTGGGGGGGACATTTCCCAGCTCAGCAATCCCAGGTAAACCAAGATTGACCCAATATTTGCAGCAAAAATTCCAAATCCAGTCTTACTGGCCTGCCTTCATCACGTACCCATCCCTGAACCAACCGCAATGGCTGGAGGATACAGAGCTCTGGTTGGCTAGATCCGGGTCACATTCCTGCCCCCAAACCAGTCACCATAGCCAAAGGGAGGCTGAACTCTAATTGGCTGGACCTGGCTCCCATGCCCATCTCCAAACCACAGGGACCTAGGGAGGGGTGGGTGGTTTCCCAAAGGGGGCCCAAGTGCCGTCCCAGACACCAGAGCTCCCCACAAGTGAAACTGTTGCCCCAGGGCAGTGTGACGGTGAATTGCCACGTCTTGCACAGGACCCGCACACAGCAGGCGCCCAAAGTGTGTGCTGTTTTTATTAGCACTGGGCCCCCTCCTATCCCCCTCTGCTCCATCTCCTGCACTAACTCTCCATCCCCCGGGGACTCTAGACCCGCTCAGCACGTCCAGCTGCCCCTCCAGGCCAGGCCTCACCTGCCCTACCTCCGCACAGCCCCAGCATGCTCCCCCTCACCCTCCTTCAAGGATCTTCACCTGGAAGCTTCTCCAGAGAGATTCTGTCCAGGGAAGCTTGTTTCTTTGTGCATGTCGGGCATATCAGGGTCCTCATGCCCTTCCTCTCCTGCCTCCCACCCTGGCTTCCCAAGCTGAACATGCCTCCTGCATGGCTTTGGGGCCTCCCTGCCCTGTGCTCACCGGGCAGGAAGGAACATCCTCATGAGACAGGGGCTGCCTCAGAGCTGCAGACCTCCAGCCCAATCCCAGGAGACTCCTGGAGTGGCACTCCACTGCTGTGGCCGCCTGTGCTGTGGTCCTATGTGTGTGTCCTTGCAGGGACAGTTGCCAGAGAGGCTGGAGGCTGCTATACATTGTGGCCGCCTACCATAGCTGCTCTGAGGTCCTCCAGCCACACCTTGTTCGCTTCCTCCAAGATGTGAGCCGGACCCCAGGCCTGCCCTTCCAGGGTGAGGAGCCAGCAAGTGGGGACCCAGGGCCGAGGGCCTGTCTGCATGGGGACTGGCTGGGCAGTGAGCATGAGGGGAAACTCAGAGGGCCTGGCCCTTCACAGGTGGCAGGCAATGTTTACTAATATTAATTCACTCCCCAGACACTTGCGAAGGTCCTGCAGGGGCTGACGCGGCGGGTTGTCTGATCAGTGAGGAGGGCTGCGTGTCAGGGAAGGAAGTGGAGGAAGTGTTGCTCTGGGTAGTGAGCACGTGGGAGGGATTTCTATGGGGGCTGAGTGGCAGGACCAGAGGCTGGGGGTGGAGATGTGTGGCCTGTGGGAGAAGAGGAGAAGGAGGTGGCAAGGGCCTGGAGGCCTGGGCTGAGGCCCTGTTTCTCTGGTCTTTGGGAACCAGCAAGGCTCTGGAGTGGTCCAGGCAGGGGTGGGCCTAAAGCTGGTGGCAGGGTCTCAGCCTTTCCCTCCTTGGGGTAGGGAGGAAAGGGGCTACTCCTCAGCCTCACCCCCAGCCTCGTTTCCATAGCAACCGGTGGGTCCCCCTAAGAAAGAGACTAGGGCCCCTCTGGTCACCACGGCAGCCATGCAGGCGATAGGGGACCTCACTCTCTCCACCTCGGAATCCTCCTCTTTGATTCAGTTAACAAACATTCCCAGACTCAGAGGTGAATAGACCCAGCTCCAGGGAAGGGCGCTTCGATCCGTGAAGGCAGCAGAGTGTGCCCTAGAATTCTTGACCCTACCCCTCCCTAGAGCAGGGTGAGGACACTGCTTTACCCAGAGAAATAGAGAAACAGGCGGTGGGGTCCTGCACTGGGACACTGGGTGAGGGAGGGCAGTTGGCACAGGGCCCGTCTGGCAGGGGCACAGCCACATCACCATGGCCATCATCCAGTCAACAGCTCCAGAGGACAGGTATTTCCAGGGCTCCTAGGGAGCCAAGGGGACCACGTGGAGTGCTGGTTCATCCCCAGCTGCTGTACTCCAGCTCTTGACCTTGGGCGGTTGACTCCCCTCTCTGAGCTCTTTCCTCAGCTATCAAGTGGGAGAGTAAATGCCTACCCCAGGGGTGTGGAGAGAATGCAGTGGGCTCCTGGCCGGTGGCCAGAGGGGCCCCTTTTTCCCACCACCTACCCTGGGCAAGGCCTTGACTCCCTGTCTCTCGCAGGGATCGCCAAGGCCTGTGAGCAGAACCTGCAGAAAACCTTGCGCTTCGGCGGCCGTCTGGAACTCCCCAGCAGCATGGAGCTTCGGGCCATGTTGGTGAGTGTGGGGTGGGAGTGGGGGTCAGGATGAGACCTGAGCCCTGTCCCAGAGACCCTGTCATGTGCACTCACCGCTCAGAGATGTGCAGACTGGTCCAGGTGCCCTCTGCCTGCACGGAACCCCTCAGCTTGGGAACTCCCATGGCAGGGGACAACGGCTGGCCAGATCCCAGGACCCAGCCTCCTCGTCTCCTCACCTCTCCTTTTTGTAGGCGGGCCGCAGTTCCAAGAGGCAGCTCTTTCTTCTCCCCGGAGGCCTTGAACGCCATCTCAAAATCAAGACATGCACTGTAAGTGAAGAGCTGCCTCCAGCCAGCGGGCGCGGAGGGGCAGGGACACCCCGGCCTCCAGAGTGAGTCCCCAGGGGTACTGAGCTCTCCCCGCCTCTCCCACAGCCCCGTAAGGAAGGACTTATTTCTTAGAAGAGCAAACAGCCTCTGAGGCTCAGGGTTGTACTGCAGACAAGGGACAGAGGCAGAATTTGAGCCAGAGTCACTCAGACTCCAAAAGCTGTGTTCCTTCCCTGCATGAGGC
Source organism: Equus caballus (assembly GCF_041296265.1). NCBI lineage: Eukaryota > Metazoa > Chordata > Mammalia > Perissodactyla > Equidae > Equus > Equus caballus. Next base: position 59,998,244 of record NC_091694.1, on the reverse strand, counting down.
TGATTCTCAGAGACCTGGAGGATCCTCGCCTCTGCGCAGAGGGCCTGAGGAACTCTGCTCAGCCTCCTGGGGCCTGAGCGGGCTGGGAAGACGGAGGTTGCCTGGCTGGCCAGCACAGCCTCACTCTTTGCTCACCCAGGTGGCCCTGGATGTGGTGGAGGAAATCTGTGCTGAGATGGCTCTGACGCGCCCTGAGGCCTTTGACGAGTATGTCATCTTTGTTGTCACTAACCGAGGTAAGTGACCAGGAGGACCGTGCATGCCGGACTCATGCTCACCACTTGGCCTGGAAGGCCCGGGTCAGATGCCACTTCCTCCAGGAAGCCCTTCAACCCCCATGTGGAAGGACCTCTCTGAGCACCGAACACCCCCTAGCCGTCTGTCCGCCCCTCTCTGCTTCATTTTGTGTAAGTTTGTCTTCCCACCAGACTTGGGTTTTGTGGAGGACAGGGCCCTCCCTGATTCCTCCCTCTGCTCCAGGCCCTGGCCTCAAGGAGCTTCCATCCTAGGAAAGTTTCCCTTAATAGGCCCTGATTCCTGGAACCCACAAGCACAAGCATTTTTTCCTGCCTTTTATGCCTTAATAGTGGCCATAAGAGCACCCTCCCTTTGTCTCACCAGGCCCTTCTCATGCGGCCCAAAGCCCCTTCCATCTGGTACCCACCCACTCAAGACCATGGTCTGGCCTCTTGCCACCAGCTTGTTGGCTCCATCCAGCTCTCCCCGCTGCTGCCTCTGCCCTGAGCCATGTGTGCTCAGCCCTGTTTGCCCCAAGTCCAGCCAGGATGTGGGAGGAGGAGAAGGTGGTAACAAAACGGTCCCAATAACTGACGTGGATGGAGCAGATACTGTGTCCCAGGCACCGTTCAAAGCATTTAATTCTGTGAACTCCTTTATTGCCCACAACAACTCTGTGAAATGGAGACTATTATCATCCCCATTTACAGATGGGGGGACTGAGGCCCAGGGAGGCTATATTAGTTTCCTGTTGCTGCTATAAGAAATCACATGTACTTAGTGGCTTAAAATAAGACACGCTTGTCATCTTATAGTTCTTAAGGTCGGAAGTCCCGACATCAGAGTGTCATCAGGGCAGGCTCCTCCTGGAGGCTTGAGGGGAGAATGGTTTTTTGCCTTTTCTAGCTTCCAGAGGCTGCCTGTATTCCTTGGCTCGTGGCCCCTTTCTCCATCTTCAAAGTGAGCAGTGTAGAATCTTCAAATCTGTCTCTTTCTCTCTCTGACCCTCCCGCCTCCTTCTTATAAGGACCCTTGGGATTACATTGGGCTCACTTGGAGCCCAGGATCCTCTCCCATCGCAAGCTCATTAACTTAATCTTGTCTGCAAAGCCCCTTTGCCACGAAGGTAACGTATTCACAGGCTCCGGGGAGTAGGGTGTGACATCTTTGCGGAGGGGCCATTATTCAGCCCACCATGGAGGTTAAGGGACTTACCCAGGGTCACACAGGTGGGATTTGAGCCCAAGCAGTCTGGCCTCAAGAGTCTGGGCTTTATCATCGTGCCATACCCCCTCTCTTTGGTAAAGTTTTACTGAAGGTGTGGGATGGGGAGCAGAAATGTCAGTGCAGGAAATAAAAACTTAAGCTTCTCCTATGAGCTCAGTGCCAGGCCCCAGTCTTCCCTACCCGCCCCTCCAGGAACTCGGTAGTGGGTCTTTCCTGAAGGAGTTCTGCAGAAAGGCACCCACTAGGTCTCATGATCTGAGGCCTAGTATGCTTCTCCTTGTCCGCAGCCTCCTCTGGAAAGGGGCTGGGCTTTCTCTGAGCCTAATCCATGGCACTTTCCTAGACCTAACTGGGCTGTAGCTTTGAATTGGAGCTATGCCCACCTGTGGCCATCAACATTCCACAAACACAGGGCACCCTGTTCCATAAGCATGCTCTCCTTTACGGAGGAGGCCGTGTCCCAGAGCAGCGGGGGGCTTGCCTGAGGCCGTGCCGCGCCTGGTGGCAGGTTGGGGTCTCACATGTGCTCTGCACAGGTGCACACACATGCACACGCATGTCCCCGGCTTTCTGCAGGCCAGCACGTGTGCCCGCTCAGCCGCCGTGCCTACATCCTGGACGTGGCCTCAGAGATGGAACACGTGGACGGTGGCTACATGCTCTGGTTCCGGCGTGTGCTCTGGGATCAGCCACTCAAGTTTGAGAATGAGCTATACGTGACCATGCACTATAACCAGGTCAGCACACGTGGGCCACTCTGATGCTCTGGAACCTTCCAGGCTTCCCCAGGCCCTTGAGCTCAGACTCCATGGCCTTAGCATTTGAGGCCTTCGTGATTTGGGCCCCACTGACATTTCTAGCCATAATGCCTCTGCTCCCCTGCTTGATCTCCTTGGAGGAATCAAATGAGGTCCCCCTCGCTACCTAATTGTTGGGCCTTTGCACGTGCTGCCACTCTCTCTGGCCTGCCCTTCCTGAGTCTCTGCTTATCTAAGTCCTCCCCTGCAAGGCTGCCCCCAACAGCACCTCTATCAGCCGCTCTGACTTCCCCTTTCCTCCTGATTTTCTCCTCAGTGCTTGGCCTGTCCCTCACTCAAAGGCCTGAGCAGCACGCTTTGGCTAGACTGTTACTTTTGTCTTTCTGTTATTCTTCTTTGAGACTTGATTCTCTAAGTGAGGATCGAGGAATTTACAAAATCTGGCTCCCCACTGCTGTGCTGGCATTTGTGGAAGTGCTGGGACAAATCGCGTGTGATTTTTGTGGAAATGGTACCAAAGCTTCAGCAATTCCGAGTACAAAATACGGTCACGTAGCTTTTGCGGCCACGTGGTGTTGCTGTTGACAACTGCCCTGAGCACTCCAGTGCAGTGCCCGTCACGGTGTGCCTCGCGGGCCAGCAGCATCCCTTGGGAACTCGTTAAAATTCGGATCCTCAAGTCCTGCCTGGAGCTAGTGACTCAGAGTCGGGGGTGCAGCCCAGCGGTCTGTTTTAGGGACTCAGGCGCATGCTCAGTTTTCAGAAACCCCAGCTCAACAGACAGTCCTGCGTGCCACAGTGTGGGTGCCCGCACTGTCCCAGGTCCCTGTGGGGGTTCCCATGTGGGCTTCAAGGCCACAGCCCTCACAGCTCACCTTCGTGTGCCTCCTTCATCTTTCCCCAAAACCCAGGAGAGTGGCGGGCCACCCCAGCCCCAGAAGCACATGGGACTGGAACCACTAAAACCGTGTGTCTGCCCAGCCTGCAGGTGTGCGCCTGAGCGCGCCCGCCTGCAGCCCCTCACCCGAACGCTGCCCGCAGGTCCTGCCCGACTACCGGAAAGGCCTCTTCAGCAGCGTGCCGGCCAGCCAGCCCAGCGAGCAGCAGCTGCAGCAGGTGTCCAAGCTGGCTTCGCTGCAGCACCGGGCCAAGGGCCACCTCTACCTGCCCAGCGTGTGAGCGCCTGCCCACTGCCAGCCCCCACCCCGGCCCCCGCCTTCCTCAGACTGGCCGTCCCTGGCTCCCAGGCTCCCCTCTTGCACCAGGGAGGCTGTGTGGAGAGGAGTTGTCCTGGCTGGGAGCTGAAGTCTCCAACTCGCCTACGAGCTGGGACCCTACCTCTTTGCACAACAGGTTGCTTCTGGCTGATATTAACAGCTCAGAGCCAATTTAATGATAAAAACCTTTCAGGACACACAGTCCCTGTGGTCTAGGAAATACACGTGGCCATGCAGAAAGATTTGGCCACAAAAACGTTCACTGCAGTGTCACCTACAACAGCAACCTCAATCTCCAACAACAGGGGATTCCTTAAATAAATTCTGGGGTGTTAGGCAGCCTTTACTATTTTTTTTTTTTTTTTGAGCAAGATTAGCCCTGAGCTAACTACTGCCAATCCTCCTCCCTTTGCCGAGGAAGACTGGCCCCGAGCCAACATCCATGCCCATTCCCCTTTACCGCATACGTGGGATGCCCACCACAGCACGGTCTTTGCCAAGCAGCGCCATGTCCACACCCAGGATCTGAATCGGCGAACCCTGGGCCGCTGAGAAGAGGAACGTGTGAACTTAACAGCTGTGCCACCAGGCCGGCCCCTAGGCAGCCTTTAAAATGATGTTCTTAAAGAGGTGATCAGTTGTTCTCCAACTTTTGGTCTCAGGACCTTTTTAGCGTCTTGAAAATAGGACGCCAAAGAGCTTTTGTTTATGTGGGTTTTATCTTTCGATATATTTACCTTATTCAAAATTAAAACTGGAGGGGCCGGCCCAGTGTCACAGCAGTTAAGTTAGCACGTTCCTCTTTGGCGGCCCATGGTTCGCTGGTTTGGATCCTGGGTGCGGACATGGCACCACTTGGCACACCGTGCCGTGTGGTAGGCATCCCACATATAAAGTAGAGGAAGGTGGGCACGGATGTTAGCTCAGGGCCACTCTTCCTCAGCAAAAAGAGGAGGATTGGCAGCGGATGTTAGCTCAGGGCTAATCTTCCTCAAAACAAATAAACAAACAAACAAAATTAAAACTGGAAAACAACTTAAAAGTACTGACTTGTTAATTAATTTAAAATAAGGATAATACATGTTAATATAAATAACTATATAATAACTATAATTATAATAATATATAATAATCATAATACAAATAATATAAATTAACATTACATGTTAATATAAATAACTTATGAAAAAACTGTATTTTCCAAAAGAATTCAGTCAGAAGAGTGGCACTATTTTACATCTTGCTCATCTCTTTACCATCTGGCTTGATAGAAGACAGCAGGACCATCCCGTGTGCTGTAGTCTCACGTGGTGCGCAGCCTCTGCGAGCCCCACGGTGCCCTCGTGAGAGGAGAGACAGAGAGGTGGATAGCGCCCCAGTGTCATTATGGGTGTCCCCTTGACCTCTCAGACCCTCCCCGTACCGCGAGAATTCCTGGAGTGAATAATAGTGAGATGATGTATATACAGTGCATGTCCCAGTACCCATAGCGCAGTAAGGCCTCAACACGTAAAGCTCTTTTTATGTTGTAATTTTAAGCAAAAAACACAAGAAGCACACAAAAGTATAATCCCCATCCTTTATAAAAATAATCGAGGGGCTGGCCCCGTGGTGCAGCGGTTAAGTGCGCACATTCTGCTTCGGTGGCCCGGGGTTCTCCGGTTCGAATCCCGGGTGTGGACATGGCACTGATTGGCAAGCCATGCTGTGGTAGGCGTCCCACGTATAAAGTAGAGGAAGATGGGCACGGATGTGAGCTCAAGGCCAGTCTTCCTCAGCAAAAAGAGGAGGATCGGCAGATGTTAGCTCAGGGCTAGTCTTCCTCAAAAAAAAAAAAAAAATAATCGAGTTCTTAACTTTTTGTCATGCGCTCTGCACACATCTATCTCAGCTAATCTTCCCAAGGGCATTTTGTTTTCCCCTTTCACAGATAAGGAAACTGAGGCCCAGAGAGGTTATATGACTTACCAAAGTTTACCCAGCTAATAGGTGGGGGAACCAGGATCCAGACTTGGGGAGGCTGTGTCCAGATGCCAGGTTTTTACCCTGGCAGTGCAGAGATGGAAAGCTGTCGCCTGGGGGCTCTTTTAGGGGAAGGGGGTTCCCCTGACTTTCTCCCAGCCCTTCCCTAGTCTGCGGCCCAGAGCAGCTCATCGGCCCGGGCTGCTGTTGGTATTCTTCAGATGTCCTGAGAGGCAAAGGGGCTACCCTGAGGGAGCCAGCATGTGACAGAGACTGGAGCAGCTGGGGGTGCCTATGGCCCTGGGGGCCAGCCGGGGGCCAGTGCTCCTCAGCCCCACCCTCCGACCAGCCAGTGGCGGCTGCTTTGCCCACCCTGATATGGTCCCCATCCATGTTTCTCAGCCCTCTTGCCTAGGTTTCTCCTTGGAGGCAGGGGCTACGAAGGACGAACCCACCTTGGGTTCAAGTCTCAGCCCCCGACTCACTCAGTCACTGTGTGACCCGAGGTTAGTTGGTGCACCCCTCAGAGCTTCAATTCCCTCATTTTCAAACAGGGAGCTTAGTGGTACTGGCCAGTGGCTACTGAGTGCCAAGGCCCTGTGAACACTTTACACCCATTTTCCACCCGTCTGCACGCCCCAGCATTTAGTCTTCCAAGGGGATGCAAAGATCACATCCGTTTTGCATAACACCTGCCTCGTGGTGAGGATTGAATGAGACTGCGTGTGCAGAGCGCGTGCGGCAGCGGCGCTCAGGACCACTTTTCCCTGCACACGCAGGCGGGAGGTCCAGGAGTACATTCCGGCCCAGCTCTACTGCACCACGGCCGGCTCGGCTTGGCTCAACCTGGTCAGCCAGCACCGGCAGCAGACGCAGGCACTCAGCCCCCACCAGGCCCGCACCCAGTTTCTGGGTAAGAGTCCTACTCGGGGAGAGAACCATGGCGGCTTTGCTCAGGAGGGATCCCGGAGGGCGGGGATGGAGGCACCTTTTTCTTTGCACAAAGGCATTTTCAGTGCTAGCCAGGCTGAGCACCAGCCTGGAGAAAACACCTTTTTAAAATCAGCTAGGCTTAGGGTGGCCCTGGGCGGAGAGAGCTGGCGGTGAGGGAGGCAGGTGCCAAGAGGAAACGGGGAGGCTGCAGAGGTAGGAGGAGGACCGGATGCAGCTGAGGGAGGGCACGCACTTCAGGCCTGTGGCTGTCCCTGCTGAGCTGTGCTGTCACACTGACCACCTGCTTCCCACCCCAGGCCTCCTCAGCGCCTTGCCCATGTTCGGCTCTTCCTTCTTCTTCGTCCAGAGCTGCAGCAGCGTTGCTGTGCCGGCCCCCTGCATCCTGGCTGTCAACCAGAATGGCCTAAACTTCCTCAGCACGGAGACCCATGTGAGTGGCCTCAGCCTGGCGTGGCCCCTAGCTCCCTCTCCTCCAAGAGGCCAAGGTTCGCAATGGTGGAAGCACAGCTCCACACTTACCACCTGTGTGACCCTTGGCAAGTCTCTTGCCCTCTCTGAGCCTCACTTCCTCATGTGGAATATGGGCATAGCAATAGAAGCCAACCCGTGGAGCTGTGCGAAGGTGAGATGAGGTAGCGCACACGCCAAGCACTCAGTGTCTGCGTCTGCGTGGGCTGCCGTGCCAGGAGACCACAGCCTGGGGACTTGAGCAGCAGAAAGTTATTTCTCACAGTCTGGAGGCTGGAAGTCCAAGATCAGGGTGCTGGCAGGGTGGGTTTCCTCGGAGGCCTCCCTCCTTGGCTTGTGGATGCTGTCGTCTCCCTCTGTCCTCACATGGCCTTTTCTCAGCGTGCATGTCCCTGGTGTCTTTGTTGTGTCCAAATCTCGTCGTCTCATAAGGACCCCAGTCAGACTGGATGAGAGCCTGTCCCAACGGCCCCGCCTCCACTTCACCCCCTCTGTGAAGGCCCTGCCTCCTGTTATAGTCACGTTCCAAGGCACTGGGGTCAGGGCTTCAGCAGATGGATTAGGGAAGGGGACACAATTCAGTCCATAAAAAGAGGACTTTTTTGTCAGTTGTTCCCCCAGAAGTGGAGCCCGAGATGAGGACTCGGGGCAGGGGTTCTTTGGAGTGATTCTGGGATATGCTGGAGTGAGGAGGTGAGACCTGGGAGGGACGCCTCACCGTCTGGGGGAGGGCGTGTGAGCAAGCAAGTTTCCACTGTGGGAGCTGGTGCTCAGTCCGGCTGGGAGCCCAGGGAGCCAGCATGGAACACCCCCTTAGAGGATGCCCTCTGTTCTGGGGGCAAGGGAGCTGCAGTGTCACTCCGCCCTGTCCCCATCTGTCATTCATCGAGGCATTAACTCTCATCGCTCTGGCTTTCCCTGCACGTGCTCCGAGTTTGCTCCTGGGGCCGAATAAAGAGGTGCAGGTGTTAAGCAGCTTTGATGTGAAGGTCGGCACCCCCAGCATCTTCTGCATCCCTCAGTCCCAACATTTAGAACAGTGCCTAGCACAGTGTAGATGTGTGCATCGGTATTTGTTGAATCAATTTCACAAGTGAGGAAACTGAGGCCCCGAGAAGTCAAGCAACTTGCTCCAGGTCACACAGCAAGTCACTGGGTCACTGGTACTCGAACCAGGGTGTCCTACCTTCTACTGATCTGATCTACAGCGGAGGGGTAAGGGTTGATGAGACTTTCCCATCCACAAGCCTGTCTGCCCTCTTCCCCTCCAGGAGCTGATGGTCAAGTTCCCCCTGAAGGAGATCCAGTCGACGCGGACCCAGCGGCCCACAGCCAGCTCCAGCTACCCCTATGTGGAGATCACACTGGGGGACGTGGCAGCCCAGCGCACCATGCAGCTGCAGCTGGAGCAGGTGGGCCCTGACCTGCCACCCAGGCCTTGTCAACCAGCCTCTGCCTCCCTCATTGAACTCACCAGGCTCTTCTCTGGGCGGGCCTGCCTCCAAGATTGGTCAGGTCCTGGCCATGCGTCAGGGAGTATCCAGCCCGGTGCAGGGGACAGAAGTAACCCAACACTGCACAGCACTGTGGACCATTACAGTGGCCTCCCAGTGAAGCATCTTGGTGGTGGGCTGGTGGGAAAAGGCCCTGGTTGTTTGCAGAATAGTGAGGAGTTTGATGGGGAACTGGGGAGATACACCCAGGGCAGGGGAGGTCTTGAAGGTCCCTGAATGTCAAGCTAAGAATTTGGGGCTTTCTCCTGAGGGTACTGGGTAGCTATAGAAAGTTGGTGAGAGGGCAGGGCATGGGAATTCTGAGGAAGTTCACCTGGGCTGAAGCTCAGAAGACAGGTTGTGGGGCTGGGATCAAGGGTTGGCAGGGGTCCCCGTGTGACAGCAGGCCCGCCCTGTCCCTTCTCATATTTGTAGCAATTGTGACTGCTTTTAACAGGCGTGGGTGAGCTCTAGGCTCCTGTTCAGTGTCATGGCCCCCTGCAGGTGGAGCAGGACCAGAGTTCTTACCCCATTGGAGAGAGAGGATTGAGGCTCACAGAACGGGCAGAACCGGGGCTGCAGCCCACACGTCTGCCCTTTCCAGCCCACCACATCCCTCCTCAACATCTGGGCCCAGGACCACCCCTTATGCCAGGGCCTGCCTTGAAGAGGTTAATTACCCAGGGCAAGAGAGCGGGGCTTCCACTGGTCCAGCCCTGCCTCTGAGAGACAGGAGCGCAACAGAGCTCCTGCCCCTCTGCCCCTGGGAGAACCTGCACCTCCCGACCAGGCTCCCAGTCCTCTTCCCACTGTGCCCCAGGCCTGCTCCTGGCCTTCCCCACTGATCCTGCCCTGCTCCCAGAACCCTGCTCCCAGAGCTCTCCCTGCAGCACACCACCTTGTCCCTGCACCTGCCCCCCGCTCCTTCTCACCTCCTTTCCTGGGGCCTCCTCCCCTGGGTGACCACTAAATGTTGCTGTCTCCCCTCTTCCCAGCACCCTCTCTGGCCCTGAGGCTTTCAAAACTGTCTCTGCCCTGACAGCCCCCAGACTCCTGTCTCCTGCCCTGACCCCTCACAACTCCCTTGGAGACCAGCAGGCCTCTCCACCTCACTCGCAGGATCCTTCTCACCCCTCCCCTCCTCTCACTGTCTCTGTGGCCTCTGCTCTCACCCCTCTCTTCTCTTGCTGGCTTACTGGCAGCCCTGGCCTCTCGCAGCTCTCGGATGAGCTTGCCCTCCCCTGCCTGACCCAGACCTTTTGCACTCATTGTCCCCTCTCCCTGGAACACTGGCCCCTGGGTCATCACAGGGCTCCCTCCCTTTCTTCAGGTTTCAGCACAAACATCATCTTCTGGAAGCCTTCCTGACGCCCCTCCGGATAATCCACTCTCTCTGCCTCCATAGCCCTCACTATGGCTTGCAAACTACTTAGTGATTTGTTTGTTTGCCTATTGTCTGTCTCAGCCCCAAGAGAGCAGGGCTGTGTCCATGGCACAGTGCCCGGCACGGAGCAGATGCTCAGGAAGCGGATGGACGGAGGCCTTTTTGGCTCCTCTGTTTCCTCGCAGCCCTGTGCCCTCTTTATGCTGCCACCTCTGCCTCTGGCATGTATGTGTGGGGCACACATTTATTCATTCATTCCCCACCACAACCGGGAGCCCTGAGGCTGGGACCCGGCTTAGTCTAGGTTGTGGGTGCCAGGCGGTAACCATGGCAACACGTAGTTAGAAACTGTTACCAGTTATTGACTGAACTAATATTTTTAAAATCTAAAGCATTTACGGTAATAAAATCTTATGGAATCCTCACCACAGCTCTGTGAGGCAGGCTCTTGTAAATTGAGACCCTACAAATGAGGCCACTTAGGCTCAGAGAGGTGAAGTAACTGGCCCACAGTCACACGGTTCTTGTGTAGCAAAGCCAGCAGATGCGCTTGGTCTCCTGCTTGCTCACCCCTTCCAGCCTGCAGCCCAGCATTCCTCCTTCAGCTTCTCACGTCCTCCCAGTGCCAGGAAAGGTGGGCTCGCTAGTCCTGGCCCCGCCTCTCTCCCATTCACATCTTGCCCCAAGGCAAGAGTTGGGGAGGTGATGGGTGGTGTGGACGCTCATTGTCTCTCTGCAGGGCCTGGAGTTGTGTCGTGTGGTGGCTGTGCATGTGGAGAGCCTGCTCAATGCCCGGGAGAGGCGGCTCACGCTGCCCCCCAGTGAGATCACGCTGCTCTGACCCAGCCCCTGCCCTCCGGCTGCCCTCTGCCAGAAGGCTTGCTGTATGCCTCCAGGGGAGTAACTGGGCCTCTCTGGGCCAGTAACCCCTGTAACAGGCCAGAACATTGCGGACACCAAGAGGAGAAAGGAGGAGAACCCAAGTCCCCAGAACTCAGGAAGACCGATCAAGAGTTGGGATGGATTTGGAGCCTGGAAACTTGGGTCAGATAGCAAGAGGAACTTCCAAAGCCTGGTCAGTGGGGCGTCCTGACATGTCCCCCTGTGGGCCCTGCCCCTGACTTCCACTTGTGGCAGGGAAGCCCCACACCAGGGCCTGGACAAGCTGGACTTTGCCTGTGGTGTATCCGGGTCTGACACTCAGCTCTGCTCCAGCTCCACATCCTGGCCCCTCACGTGTCCTCCGTGGGGGCCCCTGCACTGCTGCTCAGCTTGGATTTGGGACCCTTGGTCATTTCTGTGCAGCTAAAAGGTGTGGCTGGCAGCCATTCTTCCATGGAGTTGCTGAGTGGCTGGAAAACAAGCTGGAGGGAGGAGGCAGGAGTTGGAAGTCTGGTTGTACCCCTGGGCACTGCCCATGAACAGAGCTTCCAGTAGACATCTGTTCTTACCTCTCCCTGCATACTCCTGTGCCCCCACTCCACACTCCTTAGATAGCTCCAATCCTAGGCCCCCATCACTGTCCGGGCCACACAAGGTTCGAGAGTGGCACAGTGGAGGAAGAGAGAATTTTTGTGTTAGGGGCTGGGGAGGGAGAAGTCTGGGAAACAGCTTCCCAGAGAGTGGGACATTGGAGTTGGGTTTTGAAGGATGAGTAGGAGTTTGCTAGGAATAGATGGAAATGTTTCTCCAAACAGAGAAAATGGTATTTTTTCCCTAGAACAGTGTTTAACACAAAGTAAGCATTTAAGAAATATTCGTCACATGAATGAAAGAATAAATAAATGAATGAATGTTGATGGAAAGTAGTGGTGCTTTGGGGAACTTGTTGGGGAGGCGAGCAGAAGGCTGGATAGGTATGTGGGGGCATAATTGGCTGGAGCTGTGGTGTCAGAGGAAGGATTTATTGTCTCATTCAGTACCTACTAAGCACCTACTGTGTGCTATGCACATGCCAGGCACTGGGAGTTGCTCACTTTTAAATAACTATAAATCAGGACGACTTGTGAGAGAGAGTTCGCTAGGTGATGAGAGGAGGGAACAGCATTCCAGACAGAAGGAACAGCATGTGCAGGGACTCTGAATGGACATTCCTAGTGGCAGGACTGGAGACTGAAGAAGCCGGCCAGGATGGGCTGGGGAAAGCTTGGCGGGCTGCACTAAGGATTTAGGATTTCATCCTAAGAGCCATGAGGAGCCTTCAAAGGTTTCTCAGTGGGAGGTGGGGGTGGGGCAATCTGCAGGTTGTACTTTCATAGTTCATTTTGACCACAGAGCAGAGTGAATATAGGCAGCAGGAGACCAGAGGAGAGGCTGCTGGAGCATCCCCCAGGAAACTGTGGTGTGGACCCTGGTGGTGGTGAGAGGTGGGGAGAAGCTGACAACTTGGGAGAGATTTCGGAAGTCCTGCAGGCAAGACTAGGGGATCAACGGAACCGTCCTGAGACAGGGACGGTTAAGGAAGAGCCCATTATACATACACCATGGGGCTGTCCCACTTTTACTGCTGCCTTAGGTTGGCTTCCTCCAGGAGCCGACTGTGTCCGTAGCTGATTTGGGAGGTGAAGGAAGTAGAGAAGGATCCAGAGGGTGTGTTACCATCGTTAGCCCTGCTGCAGTAGCTCTGCCCAGGTGAGAGGTGAGCGCTTTTTGGGTTTCAGAGCACAAGAGGGCTGTGTGAGCGAGGCCGCTTGGAAGGGGGTCCTCCAGGGTGAGCTGCCCCAGCTGATGCGCTGGGGCCTGAGAGGAGCCCCAGGCGAACCCTGGCCGATCTGTGAGCAGATAAGTGACTGAGGTCTCAGTTTGGGATGGTTCGTTGCACAACACTGGATGACCAGAACACCAGGGCTTTTGGATTTCAGGACCTGGGCCTTAAGACACAAGGTTTTAACAGCTGTTCTGGTGACTCTGGGGTGTCATCAGAGAGCCAAGCCCTCCTAAGAGGGGGTAACAACACTCATGAAGCAGAGCGGCAAGAGTCAGGGGTGGGAGGAGAGTCAGACCCTGCTATGGCCCCCAGGCACTCTAGGGGTACCACACTAGGCCCCGCTACCTGGGCCAGGACCCAGAAAGACAGGAACTGCAGGTCGACGTGGGGAGATCCAGAGTAGAGGGGACCAAACCCCAGGGTTCCTAGCCCAGCACGGGGAGAGAACCGTGCAAATATCTAGGTGGCACCGGGGCTTGAGACAGTCAACTGCTGAAGCCCTGGGATCTCAGAGGGGTGTGGCAGGATGGACCATCATATCTGGGTGCTGAAAAGTAATCAGAAGGATCTCATTGCTGCCCCCATGTGGGATGGGGCCTGGACTTGGCCAGGTTCCAGTGTCCACATACCCCTCTGGTCTCCCCCTGCCCAGGGATTCCTCCTCTTGCTCAGGACCCACAAGCCTCTTAAGAGAATCTTGGCTTGGTAGTTGAGGACCCAGGCTGTGGAGCCAGAGAGGCCTGTGTTCAAATTCCACATCTGTTTGTTGATTAGCTGTGTGGCCTTCTGCAAGTTGCTTGCCCTTTCTGAGCTTTTGCTTCCTTCTTTGTAAACTGGAAGATTGACAGAAGCTTTAGGGCAAGTGCTTTCTAAGTGGTCATTATAATGTCTAGCATGGAGTACGAATGGATGTTTGGAGTCAGGAAACTTTGTTTTTAAAGCTAATTCTTACCAAGTTTTACTATGCACCAGGCACTGTACATGTGCTAGCCACTCAAGCCTCAAAATACCCCAATGAGATGGGTACTAAGACCACCATTTCATATATGGGGAAACTGAGGCCCAGAGAGGTGAAGCAAGTAACCAGTAAGTGGCCTAGCGAAGATTCAAATGCAGGCAGGCTGACTCCAGAGTCCATGCTGTCTCTCCGAGGCTCAGAGAGGGGAGGGCCCTAGCCCCTAGCACAGTCAGGGAGGAGCCCATGGAAGCTTCTGATGGAATGTGTGGGATGGCAGGGGCCGTCGGGAGCTAGAGCAGAGAGAATTCCAACTTTTGCCTTGGTGATTGGAGCCAGGCTCCATGGGGAGTCTGAGGGAGTACTTTCTGATTACTGAAGTAGTGAGCGCCCTGTCAAGCAGGTGTGAGAGCAGAGTCTGATGCCACCCTGTTGGAGGGCAGTTCAGAGGTGAGCGCTGGGCTTCCGAAGGGCCTGAGCCGTCAGAGCTGAACCACCCATTATGCAGGCAAAGGGCCCTGCCCAGGTGTTCACATGGTATGCTCGGACCGCCTGGCCCCAGCCTTGCCCGCTGGCCACCTTCTCACTGCCTGCAGCTGCCTTCCCATCCCCGCCACCACCCACACCCCACCAGGCTGTGGCGAAGGGGCAGGGGCCAAATTTACTATAGGCTGCATGCCTGCCTCACTTTTTCCCATGTGCCTGCTGCTGCTGCTGCTTCTTGGGAGGGAGGGTGGCCCGGTCACTACACAACAACCCCCACCTCCCAACAGAGATGGTAGGATCCTCAGCTGACAGACGCGGAACACTGAGCCCCAGTCTCAAGGTCAGCAATCCCGTCTGCTTAACATACAGGACTGTATTTCATCCTCACAACCATCTGAGGTGGGTCTTGACCTTACTCCCATTTTACAGACCAGAAGACTGAAGTCCAGAGAAGAGAAGTCACATGCCCAGGGCCACACAGCCTGTCATGAGGTCAAGATTCAAACCCCTGTGTGTCAGATTCCAGTCTGTACTTATGCTCTGGCAAGCTGGCGTGAGGGCAGGGAGCAGAATGGTCAGGGAGGCGAAGCTGAAGGCAGACCCAGAGACCAGATCGTGTGGGCTAAGATGCATTTCATTTCAGGGAAAATCTGGGCAGGCTGCTAGAAAGACGCGAGCTGAGCCTCCAAAAATCAAAATGCAGGAGATGGGTGGAAAGGAACTGCATTCCAGGTGGAAGGCCCAGCTTGGGCAAAGTCCAGGAGGTGTGACAGGTTGTTTGCAGACCTGGCGGTGCCAGGACGACGCTGGGGCTCAGTGTCCGCGGAGGGGAGATGAGGCAAAGCCAGAAGGGTCTTGAACGCCAAGCAAAGCAGGTGAACTTTATCCTGGGGAGCCCCGGGAGCTCTTCGATCAGAAGCGCCCGCCTGTGGCCCCGCCGCCGCGCCCCGCGCCGCCGAGCCCGGCCCCAGAACTTCTGAGTTGCCTGCAGTCATCATCCACACTTTTGCCTTATCCGTGCGCCTGCTCGTCCCCTGGAGCCTTCTGCCGCTCGGGAAGACGCGCCCCGACACCGACATCCACCCCCAGGGAAGCGCTACACCAGCCCCGGCGCGTGCCCGCGGGTGCGCACGCGCCCGCTGCCACCAGGACGTGACTCGCGGAACGTCCGCTCCCGGCGGCGGCAGCGGCGGCCGCGGGGGAAGGGGGGGCAGGGAGGTGCCCCGACAATGCGTCCAGCTTCTGCAGCCGTTGTCGTCTGGGTTGGGAGCTGTGACCCAGTGCTCTCGGTCCGGCAGTTTGAGAAGCTTCCGCCGGTTTCAGAAGTTTCCTCAAGCGCCTGAGGGCGTTCCTCCTGTGGGGTCTCCACTCAGGCACTTACTTAGCCACCCGTTCACCCTTCAGGGGTCCTCACCACCCTCCCTCAAGCTAATTAAGTGACGGACGCAGTAACCTAGGCGACCGCCTGATTGACAGGCATGATTACCAACCAACTTCAGGAATATCCCACCTGGGCCCGCCTGGCGCGTCGCCGGTGGCCCAATGAAAGACGAGGAAGCGCCGAAGGGGCGGTAACGGGGCAGCCTAGCTTGTGGCGGTTCCTTGGTGATTGCGCGCTGGGGCTGAGGCGTTTGCAGGTATTCGAACGATGCCGTGACGCAGCATGGCGACAGCGTTGACAGCGTGAGCGCATCCCGGTGGAGGGAGCCCTTCGGTCGCGGAGGTGGCGCGGCGTGGAGGCAGATTGCTATTTGAGGGTGCTCCCTCGAAGCCCTTCAGTGGGTGGGGGAGGGGCGGCGGACGATGAGCGGTCCCCGTCTGCGCTTGCGCCGGCACCTCTGCTGACCCGGCCCGCACGCGCGCGCATGCTCGCTGCGCGCGGAGCCGCGGTGGCTGGCCGCACTGCGCGTGCGCGCTGAAGAGCCCGCTGAGGAGCGGCGCTGGCGGACGTCGGGCGGGCGGCCCGTGACGTCGTGAGAAGCGCTTTAAAGTGCGGGCCGGGCCGGGCGTCCGAGGGTCTGGCCCGGAGACAGGCCGAGCCTTCACGGCAGCCCTCCGAGGCATGAGGCGCTGCCGGCGCCCCTGCCCCTCGGGACGTGGAGAAGGTGGAGGAGGAGGGAGCCCCGTTGCCACCACCGCTGCATGACCTGCCGCCCCTGAGTGCCGACCCCACGCCCGCCCCTTGACGCCCCTCGCCAGGTCCTCCGGCCGCGCATGGGGGCCTGGCACTGAGGACCTCCCTCCCTCCGGGGCCCCGGGGCGTCCCCTGAGAGCCATGCCCGCCCGCCCCGGAGGACCCTAGAGCAGCGTCGCGGGGGCCATGGCGGCCGCCAGCGGTTACACGGACCTGCGTGAGAAGCTCAAGTCCATGACGTCCCGGGACAACTACAAGGCGGGCAGTCGGGAGGCAGCGGCCGCCGCCGCCGCCGCCGTAGCCGCCGCCGCCGCCGCTGCCGCCGCCGCCGAACCGTACCCGGTGTCCGGGGCTAAGCGCAAGTACCAGGAGGACTCGGACCCCGAGCGCAGCGACTACGAGGAGCAGCAGCTGCAGAAGGAGGAGGAGGCGCGCAAGGTGAAGAGCGGCATTCGCCAGATGCGCCTCTTCAGCCAGGATGAGTGCGCCAAGATCGAGGCCCGCATCGACGAGGTGGTGTCCCGCGCCGAGAAGGGCCTGTACAACGAGCACACGGTGGACCGGGCCCCGCTGCGCAACAAGTACTTCTTCGGCGAGGGCTACACGTACGGCGCCCAGCTGCAGAAGCGCGGGCCCGGCCAGGAGCGCCTCTACCCGCCGGGCGACGTGGACGAGATCCCCGAGTGGGTGCACCAGCTGGTGATCCAGAAGCTGGTGGAGCACCGCGTCATCCCCGAGGGCTTCGTCAACAGCGCCGTCATCAACGACTACCAGCCCGGCGGCTGCATTGTGTCTCACGTGGACCCCATCCACATCTTCGAGCGCCCCATCGTGTCTGTGTCCTTCTTCAGCGACTCCGCGCTCTGCTTCGGCTGCAAGTTCCAGTTCAAGCCTATCCGGGTGTCAGAACCTGTGCTTTCCCTGCCGGTGCGCAGGGGGAGCGTGACTGTGCTCAGGTAACCCACCTGGGAGGAGGGGGCCGCCCTGCATCCTGCTGCCTTAGGCTGCCCACCCTGGTTCTGGAGGCAGCAGCCAATAGGAGTCCGCGCTCTTTACAGTTCATCCCCATTCTCCTGTTTGTAGGAGGGGCGGGGAGGGGGAGGGAGTCTGCGTTTAAAACGTGTACTAGTAAGAAAGCGGGGAGGGGTCGGCACCGATCTAGAATTCTGTATCCCAAAGGCATGATCAGGGACTTGACTGTGAATTATCTAAACGCATCTTTTCAGAAAGCTAAGATTTTAGGAGTCTCTTTCTCTTTGTGATTTTAGCAAGTCGCTTTTCCCTTTTGTGCCTCCATTTCTAAATCTGTGTTTAAAAAGAAATGAGTAGAATTTAGTATTTGAGTCTTTCCAACTCTGCCATTCTTGGTTTCCTTAACAGAGAAAATGTTGATGGATTCATTAAGAGAGAAAATACTCACCGAGGAAGGCTCCTGAGTGTACTTAATTGATACACAGTTCTCCGTTCCTAAGAGGAAGAGTGACTTCCCTGGAATTGAACATGTCAGTGATTGGGCCAGGAATAGAGGGCAGCACACTCTTAAAATTTAGCTCTTGTTGGCTGCAAAGGATCCCTTTTGGTCCTTTGTAGGAACATGTTACCTGTTATCAGGACCAAATGAAACAAAATAAAACTCATCTCTTTACCTGGAATTTGGCCCGTGGTTATGTCAGCAGCAGAACTTAGGTTCTTGGCCTATTTTGGGTCCCAGATCCTGCTGAGAATTAGCTCAGTGCCCTGGCCCCCAAAGAAGAGTGCCTGCTGGAACACCTTTGCTGTTTATATGAAGCAGAAGATTTATTTGGAAACCGCCTCCTTCCAGCCCTGAAATAAGTATATCTAGCAATGTACTTCAGTAATCCCCACAACCTCTTAGGAGATCCAGACTGCAGCTGTTCAGAGCGGCTTGGTTGACCACCGAATTCTTGTACAGGATCAGGACACTCGGAGGTTTTGTTGTGAGCAGCTTAATCTCTCAAGTGCAGTCAGTGCTGTAGGCCACGGTCTTGGGCAAAAGTGGGGTCCCTGGAGCCCTCTTAATACCATGAGCAGGTCATCTGTCTCATTTGAGTTGAGTAGCTGAGGCTGCTTCTGTATCTGGGGATGACGGTAGAGCCTTGGAATATCCAGGGTCTCCTGATGGGAAAGTTTGGGAAGTCACTAGTAGCAGAAGCAGTACTTTGGCTTCCTTATGTGTCTCAAACTTAGAGGACCACTTATCTGTCAGGTGGCCCTTTGTCGTTTAGGCTTCTGAGCTTCTCAGGTCTGCACATGGTGCTCCCAGATTGATGTCTTAGCAGAGCCCTTTAAGATGGGATTTCCAGAGCATATCCTCCCGAGTGGCTTGCTGTGTGAGACAGCTTGGTGTCTGACTTCACTGAAGGGCGCTTGGTGCTAAAAGGATCTCACACAAGGGCCATTTGGTCTCTTAATGGGATACTGGTTTTCCACATGGTCACAGGCCCTCAGGGTTGTCTTCAGGAGGTCTAGCACTGGTTGGGTGTGTGATGGAGATCACAAGAGGCACTTTGCCACTTTGAGGCTCTCCCTCCCCCTGTATGCATGCACACCCCTGTATTGAAGAGCACAAGTTCCAAGTTCTTAAAATGCAGGTCTGTTAGTGATCAGCAACGGGATTGCATCATCAGGAAAATTCTCTTCATCCTTTCCTTAGAATAGTAAAACCCTAAAGCTGTCCCAGTCCCTCCCAACCCCTCCTGGTTCTGACTTGGCCGTGGAGTTAGTGTGGGTGGCTCAGCCATGTCCTGAAAAGTGCTGCCCCAGGCTTTGAATCCAGCTCTCCTCTCATTTGATTTGGGATCTTGTGGGTGTTCTTTGAGCTGCTTTCCCATCTATAAAGTGGGGGCTATGCCAGCTTTTTTTTTTTTGAGGAACATCAGCCCTGAGCTAACTACTGCCAATCCTCCTCTTTTTGCTGAGGAAGACTGGCCCTGAGCTCACATGCATGCCCATCTTCCTCTACTTTCTATGTGGGACGCCTACCACAGCACGGTTTGCCAAGCGGTGCCGTGTCCGCACCCGGGATCCGAACCAGTGAACCCCGGGCCACTGAGAAGCGGAACGTGCAAACTTAACGGCTGCGCCACTGGGCCGGCCCCTATGCCAGCTTCTAAAGCTTATTAGAATTAAATGTGATTTGGTGTCTGACATAGGATAGGGCCTGGCACAGGGTAGGCCCTTAAATGGGTGCTTGCTTTCGTACACAACTATTTAATCATCCTGTGGTCTCTCACTGCTGATGGGGCTAGGGATTTGGTGGAGCCTAAAACATGGGTTTTCCCTTCCTAGAGTTCACAGCCCAGGAAGGCAACTGCAGGAGTACATTGAGGGGGGACATCTTAACGGGCTCTGGAGTGTTGGAAGTTTTTGAGAGGAAGTAAGCTGGAACTTGAAGGGTAACTAGGAGTTAGCCAAGCAAAGAAGGGGGTGGGGTGGGAGCACACAGCAGCTTTCGTGGCAGTAGGGGGTGTCGGGGTGGGGGCAGGTAGATGCTGACTTGAGGCAGATGGAGTTCAGTATTAGTCCTCAGATCCACGCTGGACCTGAAGTCGAGGTTCCGGTGAGGCATGCCTTGGCGAAGCTCTTGACCTTTGGGGCTGGCTAATTGTTGTGAGGGGGCTGTCCTGTGCTTTGTAGAATGTTTAGCAGCATTCTTGGCCTCTGTCCACTAGATGCTGGTAGCACCTGCTGTGACAAGCCAGAATGTCTCCAGACATTGCCAAGTATTCCTTGGGGAGCAAAATCGTCCCTAGTTGACAGCCACTGCCCTAGCAGTCTGGATACCCCTGCTAATTTAAATCTTCTAGCACCTGCTCCCTTAGCACTCTCAGCATACTTGGTGTGCAGGTGGGTGAAAATCTGTCTGATAGTATTGCCTCTCTTAAAATCCTGCTTGGGCTCATCCCCAAGCTGGTGAGAGGCCTTGCTTGCTTTTAATTCCTGTGTGTATCCCCGGCCGGAGGTGATGAGCTGTACAGTTGCAAACTGGAAAGTAGGGCTGATGAAAAGAGTGGTTCTCTGCAGATGGGGAGGGGATCTAGTAGTTCTCATCTGACTCAGACTTCGGTTGTTGGTAGCGGTGGTGACTATAGCCGTCCAAGGCCACAGGGCAGGAATTCAGTTTTATATTTAATAGTTGTTAGTGTGTGGCAAACATTGACTCAGCAGTGTCCAAACGTGGGCATTTGGAGCAAGCCCTCACAGACCCTTCTGGAAGTGCTTCAAACTTTGTCCAAACCCAGTTGGCAGTTGTTTTCTTGTTACCTTCCTGTGTTAGGCCTGGGTGAGTTTCCTCTTAATGATGTTCTCTAGGGAAATAAATATCTTTTACTGCCTCTTCATGTCACTTCATCCCACATTCCTTCTCCTGTTCCCTGTAGGATGAATGGGCAGATTAAAACAGATTTCAGTTGGATTAATTAGAATAATTACCTCAAGGCTAATTGCTTACTTGCTGCGACTTTTAATCACTGCTGCATGGTCTGAGGTTGTGGTGGCTACGTGCCCAGAGACCCAGGCTTTAGCCACCTGTCTGGAAATGATGTATTACCCAGCCATGGGACACGCAGAGGTGAGCTTAGCCTGTGACTTGCAGTTAACAGTTGATATTGGGTGGAGTGGGCACCCCTGTCAGTTCTGGGCTAAGGGCTGATCTTGTTCAGCTGGTTGAAAGCAAAATTTAGCTTTTGGCTTAAAATAGTTGGGAAAGTAGGGCAGATAGGTCCTAGGCCACGTCTCTTGTGTAGAATCTTCTGATTCCAGGGGAGGGGGAGGAACCTCAGGAAGAAGTCAGGGCTGTGCATTCTCAGGAGGAGCTCTGGGCCCGGGGTTGGCTAGCCTCGGTTCTGCCAGGCCTGACAAGAAGGCAGAGGGCAACAAAGGAAAGGAAGCTAGCAGGCGAGCCATGAGCTTAATCATGAAGCTCAGAGCAAGCAGAAAATAAATAGGCCATAAAAATTTCAGGGTGAGCTGGCCATTTTTGGCTGGGCAGTTGGTGTGCAGCCGTCACTAAGATATGGTGCTATCTTCCTGGGGCCATGGGTTCATCTTTGCGGACTTCTTCCATGGGGGTGGTGAGTATGCATGTGTCCTTTGTTGAGGCCAGCAAGATCCCGAGGACAGATTGGACCTTGTCACCAGGAAACACAGGTGGGCTTTTCTTCCTACGCCTCAATACCTACTTTCCCACCAAAAAACAAAAACCAGTGTAGCATAGACACTGAACCTAAGAGTTTGATTGGAGTTCCACTGTCAGCACTTAGCTGTTTGACCTTGGGCAAGTTATTTAACCTCTCCGGGCCTTAGTTTTCCTCTGCAGAATGGGGCTCTTGATGCCATAGAGTTGTTAGAGAAGATTGGATCTCTTTCACACTACTGAATGCTTGAAGTTTAGGTAAAACGTTTCTGGAAATGAGTTGCCTTCCACGCTCAGCTACTCTTTTTTTTTTTAAGATTTTATTTTTCCTTTTTCTTCCCAAAGCCCCCCAGTACATAGTTGTATATTTTAGTTATGGATCCTTCTAGTTGTGGCATGTGGGATGCCACCTCAGCGTGGCTTGATGAGTGGTGCCATGTCCGTGCCCAGCATCCGAACCGGTCAAACCCTGGGCCGCTGAAGCGGAGTGTGCGAACTTAACCACTCGGCCACAGGGCCGGCCCCTCAGCTATTCTTTATACCTTGATCTGTATAGAATTGGGACTTGGAGCAGGTTGACTCTCTTCCCTCTGGATTCAGAAAGCCCCAGGGCTTCTCATAAAATTAGACAATCTGTCTTGGAGTTTCGGGTCTGGTTCTAGCTTGAGTCTGAGCTCACAGTTCTACCCCTGTGCCCAGGTGGCTTGCCTGCTGCCCCCCAAAGCCTCAGCTGCTCAGTGCTGTGGGCTTCTCAGTAGTGAGGCAGGCTTGTGGGGGCTGCCCAGAGCAGGTAGCCCCAGCCAGAGGGAGGCTGCCACGAGGCCGATATGTTGGCCAGTCTCTCCATTTCTGGTTCTGTACTGTCCTGGGCAAGGCACGGAGTAGATGGGGAATGGTGGCCATCTTAGAAATGTGCCTTAACAACTCAGTCTCCAAGACTGTCCTCTAGGGGAGAGAGGTCCAGTCCTGCTCAGTCCCTCATAGAGAGTTTTCCCAGTTCCTCATTTAGCCTGTACCTTATCCTCTGAGGAGGGACTTGGTGCAGTCTCTGTCTTGCAGATGTAGAAACAGAGACTTCAAAGCAGTAGAACAGTTGAGCTCAGCACACGTTTCATTTAGTGTCCGCTGTGTGCAGAGATGAGTTAGGCCTTGGTGGAGCTTTGTCTTGTAGGGAAGACACACTTTCCTCAAGGCCAGATGTGGTAGTCCAGAGGCATGGGTGGGCGGTGCCGGGAGTTGAGGAAAGCTTCCCAGGGGAGGAGAGAAACTCTCGGGAGTCCCTCTCAGGCATAGAGCTGGTGGACGACAGAGCTGGGTCTGTTGGTCTTGATGACTGCAGCATACTAGTCACTGCTGCGTAGAGTCGGGGGTCTCAAGGGGGCTCAGCCCAGGCAGGGAGCGGGCAGGCTGACCAGCATGAGGTATTTCCTCCTCTCCCTTCCTTGTGAAAACAAAAGAGTGGAAGGCACTGGAACTTTTCTTCATGCCAAGGGTAGGGCTGGACCCAGGGCGTATTAAGTTTCAAGCTGGTAGACTGGACTTTCAGTTTCTTGTAGCAAGTAGGTTTCTTAGCAGTAAATAATCCTCCGTGGTCTCTGGTAGACACTTTCTGCTCAAGTTTGGCCAGAAGAGCTTTCCTTGGTTGGGACTTTGAGCCTCCTGCTCCCAGAGGAGCCCGATACTCTGAGGAGGTTGTCAGTAGGCTGTGTCACACCTTCCAGGAGGATCTGGAAGACCAGTGTTAATGAGCTCTTCAGGTGGAGTTAGGGCCACAGTCATTTCTGTGGACCTGTGCAGGTCTGCCTCTGTGCTAGCTCTTCTGAGGCCGCAACCTGGCGTGGCTTGTTCTTTATTCTAGAGCCCTTTGGGGGGCATTTAAGATTTGACCACCGTCTGGATTTGCTCCAGAATTGCATTAAGAGAAGTGGTTCCTTTTTGGAGATAGGAAGTCAGCACCCTTAGTAGTGCCTGTTGCCATGTCAAACAGATTGATAATACTTGTTAATAGTAGGGAAGGTTACCTGTAGCCAGTACTGCAGATTCAGGCCTTAGAAATGTGCCTTGGAGTGCCTTCAGGGAATTGGACTTAGCTCTTTGGGGAAGTTCTGTGTTGATATGGGACTGCCTTGCCGCCCAGACCTGTGCTCACCCCAGTGTGGAATGGGACAAGAGATGGGAAGAGACCTAGAGCACCTAGCCCTGAGAAAGGGGCCCAGGAGTCCCTTCTCTGCTGGCAGATCCCTGCAGGGGGCACCCTGGATCACATTGCCTTGACAGTGCTGGACCCAAGGTTCTCATTTGCCCCAGGGTGGTCCTGGGCCCTCTGGCTTGTGGCAAGTGCTTTGTAAATGGGAGTGGGGTTCCAGGCACATTGTGTTACCTAGCTTGAGTCTCACAACAGCCCTACGGGTAGGCCTCCCACTGCCCCTTTCCAGGGGTGCCAACCACGTAGTCACATAACTCTGTAATCCTGTCTGGAAGGGAGGGGGCACTGTCTCCCTTTTAGAATCTTAATTCATTAGTGGCCAGAAAAGAATACCTGAGTTATAAAGCATAGCAAAATGAACACCCAAGAACCTGCTGTTGTCTGTGTTACAGATGAAGAAACTGAGGTTTAAGCCCAGCAAATGACTTAGCCAGGATCGCAAAGTTAGTAGTTAATAAAGCTCGGGTTCGAACCCAGGTCTCTTCAACTCCTCAAACTCTAGGTGGAGTTTCTTACTGTGGGCCTACAGATATTAATAGGGGTTATTTGAAAGAAGGTTCTTTGGTCAGTGCTCAGTTAAATAAAGTCAGCAGATTCTTTTGCATAGTAATTGTCAGATCCTTTAACATATAATCCTTTTTTAAGATTTTATTTTTCCTTTTTCTCCCAAAGTCTCCCAGTACATAGTTGTGTATTTTTAGTTGTGGATCCTTCTAGTTGTGGCATGTAGAACGCTGCCACAGCATGGCTTGACGAGTGGTGCCACGTCCGTGCCCAGGGTTCGAACTGGCAAAACCGCTGAAGCAGAGTGCGCGAACTCAACCACTCGGCCACAGGGCTGGCCCCTATAATCCTTTTTTAAAGTCTTCAATATTTTGCAAATTGATTTGACTGTGGACATTTGTCCGCAGTTTCTCGTGGGACTGGTGTTCACAGAGAAAACTGAAAAACTCTAGTCTAGGAGCAGCTCTGAGGGGAAATCCCTAAAATAAAGGTTCTTTTCTCTGTCCTCAGCGTGGCCTCAAATCAGGTTTCCAAATCAGAGGTGTTTCCCTCTTGGGCTTTTTATTTTTTATTCATTCTTGCATCCAGTTCTTGCCCAGAGTTGAGGGAGCCTGGCTGTTTTGAGGAGTCCTTCTTGGGCCTGGAGTGTTTCTGACAGTTAAGCTTGTGTCTTTCCAGCTGCCCCTGAGAAAGTTGGTGATTAGCAGCCATGTAGAGGGAGATTTGTGGTCCAGGGTCAGTCAAGGGGATCCGGAACAGAAGGAGAAGGCACTCACCTCCCACTAGGCCGTGGCTGTGTCTCTGGCTGTGTCAAACTGCCTCAGCTCAGTGGAGGAACTTGGGATGGGGTGCCTCTTCGATGCCATGCTCCCAGTGAGGGCATGTGAGGGAAGCTGAGTTTTCTTCCAGAATTTCCAGTCGGGAAGACATTAGCTGTGAAGAGGACAGTCATCTACCCGCGCTCATAGGTCTGTGAGCAGTTTTAAAAATTATGTAACTTGATGAAAATAAATAGATGTTTGAGTGTGATGGAAATTCTTAAAATATTCCAAACACAGCTGTCTTCAAGATTTTGGATCCCCCCAAATGGTGGTTTTTGAAAGCTTTTTTTTTCAAGTAGGCAAATTCTCTTTTTGAACATTGCAGTCTTAGTTCTCTCTGGTGACTCAGTGCTGTCAGCGTCTGCCTTGGCTTCCTCTGCGTGCCAAAGGGTTGGGGGAAGGGAGGGAAGAAGGAGGAGGAGATGGGCTTCTTGTCTTCTCTCCAAGGCCGCTAAAAGTGTACCCTCTTGAGGGCCCTTTAAAAGAAGGGCTCCTGGCCTGAGCAGGGAGATTCCTGCTTCAGTTTCTGCCTTAAAGGCCCTCTTTTGCCTCATCCCAGGTTTTTCCTTGAGGGGCTTCTGGGCAGAAGTGTTCTGGAGCTTAACATGTTATTTCCCTTCCATGTAGATCCTTGAACATCTCGAATAATGGGGCAGAGGGCAGCCTTCAGACCTGAACCATATTTCTTTTCCCTTACCCCTCAGGAGCTTTGGTTGTCTGTTCACTCTCCATGCTCACTTGCCCTGTGTTTATTTTCAGTGGATATGCTGCTGATGAAATCACTCACTGCATACGGCCTCAGGACATCAAGGAGCGCAGAGCGGTCATCATCCTCAGGAAGTAAGTGCCCTGGTGTCTAGCACCTGCAGGCCTGTCTGGAGATGGAGGTCGGGGTTCTCTGTAGCAGTAGCATAGTAGCGTGAAGCCTGGGAGAGAGGTCTCCTACTTTTTGATTTGAATTCTGTGAGGATAAAGTTGTTTTTTCTTTCCTTCATCAAAAAATTAAGCTCTATGGCTGTTTAGGAAGTTTAGGGCTGAGCAAATGCACATGCTCCCGGTGTTTATGGTCACAGTCTTGAGATAAGATTTGGGGAACAGTTCCAGATGCCCCTCTTCTTTTCCCCACCTCCTAGGTTCTGATTTGTCACATGTTCTCTTGCTGATTATTTTTAGACTGTGCCTTAGTGGCCTGCTTTAAAAATCCCTGGATTTTCACTTCTGGAAGGATGAGGGAATAAGAAGAGGAAATGAAGATGGGAGGTTAGGCTGCAGTGTTCTGCAGACACATGGCTTGTGGCTGTCCCTCCTCTCTGGCCAGAGAGTCAGGGGTATACTGACCGACATCACCAAACCCGGCCTTAGCAGTGCTGCTTTTTGTCTGCCCATGGGGTGAGTGGACTGAGCCATGCAGACACTGGGTCAAGACAAGCCTGCCTTACAATGGAGTTTCAAGAGGCTAGGTGATTGCCCAGGGTTGTATAGATAGATGTCCAGAGTTGTATAGATAGATGTCAGTGAGTAGAGCAGGACCAGTCCCTAGACCCAGGCTGGAGCAGGGTGTCCTGTAGCTTGCCATCTTTTTTTTTAATTAAACTTTATTTCTCAGTATAGTTTTGGATTTTCAGAAAATTGTGATGATAGGACAGAGAGTTCCCATGTATCCAACACCCCATTTCCCTTACTAATGCCTTACACTAGTGTGGTACATTTATTACAATTAATGGACCAATAGTGATCTGTGATTATAAACTGAAGTCCCTATTTTCTTCAGGTTTCCTTAGTTTTTGCCTAATGTACCGTTTTTGTTCCAGGATCCCACATTACATTCAGTGGTCTCCTCTTGGCTGTGACATGTTCTCTGACTAGCCTTATTCGTGATAACATTGACTAGTCTGGTGTTTTGCAGAACATTTCTCGATTGGGGTTTATCTGAGGTTTTTCTCACGGTTATTAGGTTTTCTCATGGAGTTAGAGGTTTGGGGGAGGAAGACCACAGAGGTAAAGCACGTTTCTCCTCATGTCCTATCTAGAGCCCAGGACTCGTCCCTGTTGACGTTGACCTTGAACGCAGGGCTGAGGTCGTGTTCATCAGGTTTCTGCACTGTAAAGCCCCTGTTTTCCTCCCGTCCTCTTAGGAGGGAATTTGCTGTGGGCAGCTCACGCTTGAGGAGTGGGGAGTTAGCGCCAGCCCCTCGAGGAGGGAGTAGCCGCACAGCTTATTTGGAATTCTTCGGCACAGGAGGTTGTTTCTTCTCTCCCATTTGCTCATTTCTGTATTCAGTCATTTACTTGGTATGTATTTTATGCTCAACTTGTTCCAACTTTGGCCATTGAGAGCCCTCTCTTTTTTAAAGTACATCTTTACCTTCTGGCTTGCCATCTTTTAAATTTCAGTCAGTAACTTTGGCGTCTTGGCCATTTGGGTCCAGAACTCGAATAATGTGGTGGTGAAGTCTCTGGCATGGCTCTGCCACTTTGTCAAGTCACAACTTTGAGTGTCTATTTTATCATCTGTAGAATGGAGGTGATGCAGACGTGTGGGTAATCTCATGGTGCAGGCAGAGCACTGGACACATTTGGGAGCTTCAGACAGGGATCATCTTGGCAGTTGCAAGCTTCTCTCCTCTGGCCTAAGAATATGCCAAGAATTCATCAGAAGAAAGGTTTTTATCTGCCTTTCCACTTTCTTTTCCACTGGTTCCAGCACAGCCAAAAACCCGGAACCTGGAAGTGATGGAGCCAAGAATGTAGCTCCCCTCTGGCCTCTTTTCCCCAGTCATTTCTTCTCAGGCTATAGCTGGCATCTCCAGCTGCAGCCAGGGACAGGTGGCCCACCTAAGCTAGGAACCTGGAGAGGAATTCTCATGGTAATATAGAACCAGAGCTACAACTTCCCAGGTGTTCCCTCCAAGCCTCTCATGGTAGCTTATCCCAGGGAAATCTTCACTGGAGGTGCAAATGGAGGTGGCCATAGCCAGAGTGTCAGGTCACTCTTCCAGCTGTTTCCTTCCCCTTGAATGGTGGCTCCCATACTTGGCTGCCCAGGCTGGCTGAATCAGATGCTCTTTGGTGGAGCTAGGAGTCTACATGGTTAACAAGCTCCCTCGGGAAGCTCTTTGGCCAACGGGGCCCCTGGCTTTGGAGGCAACAGAGGAGGACAATTCAGGCTGATGAGGAGCAGCTCCAGAGTAGGTAGCTTGTGTTGAGGCATGTGTTGGAAAAGAACAAGCTGATGACAGGATGAAAAGATAAGCATCCTGGCCCAGGTGCTGCCTAGATCTCGGGGATATGGAGTTGGTGCGTACCTGGCTGACTTGGTGTCTTCTGGTGAAGCCGAGTCCAGATGGGTGGAATTTGGCCATTGAGTCTGGTCCTGCTCCTCATTGGCAGAGGGCGTAGAGCCAGTCCTGCCTTCTTTTAAATTCAGATAAGGATTGCATGTGCTGCTGAGCTCTCTGACCAGCTCTGATCAGTCAGAATTGGGATGGTCTTTCTAAAGGTCTCAGGGTGGGAAATGGGTGGGCGGCTGCCAAGTACTTTCTGGTTCAACAAAATTTGGCTCCTTTGAATGTGGGTGGTGCTGAGTCTTCACACACGTGGTGCTAGCATTTCTCACAGGGAGGACTAGGAGGCTGGAAGTGACCTTCTGAGAGCTTCCACAGGAGTGGAATCCTCAGGCTGCAGCTTAGTGTTATTATCTGTTTCGGTTAAACAGTAAATGGCTGAGTGAGGCCTTGAACCTGGGTCTCCTGGTGCTGGGTCTTGTTATCCATTGGTGGTTTGCACAGTGGAGCACCCCAAGCCCTGCTCCTGCCCCAGTGTGTCATTGGGGTGGATTCCGTGAGTTTAAGAAACAAGCTCACGGATGGAAGAGCTTTCTTGCCTCTGCTGTGCAGGTAGAGAGCTGATTGGTGAGTGTTTTAAGAGGCAGGGGGTCTACTCTACAGAGAGTGCAGTGAGGCAGCGGCTGCAGGTTGGTCAGCTCCTCGGCATCTGCCAACTTCCCTGAATGTCACTGTTTCTCAGCCCACCCAGGGCAAGCTGCCCAACATGTGTCTTTGTCAATCATTGGCACCCCTGGCAGGGAAAGTGGACCCTAACTTTTTTGAAGGTGTGGTTAAATTTTGAAATTGCTGGTTAGAGAACAAAGAGGCTAACCAATTATTGGGGCGTAGCAATTCATTGGGGCCAATGCGAGGGTGAGGGATGTTCTGTTTTTTTCTAGAGTTCCCTAATGTGCAACCTTCTGAAGGACCTTGTGTGCTGCCCCATGCCAAGTAGCCACCTACTAGATGCCAGACACTGGGTAGAGTGCTGCCTACACGTTAACCCTCGGAGTAGAGAGTGTGAACTCTGTTTGGAAAGAGGCTCAGGTAGGAAATGAGCTGCCTCAGGTCATCTAGCTAGTTTGGAGTGATCTTTGAGCAAGGATTCCTGACTTGGAAGTATCAAGCATCTACCATACACAAAGCAGCCGAGGCAGGTGTGCAGGAGACTTAGCGCTCCCTTGGTGCTTGGTATTTAATAGGCTGGCACTTTGCATGCCAGTACAGCACAAGCAGAGTGAGCTCTGTCTTAAAAGTGCAGGGTGTGTCCCTTGGGGCCCCGCAAAAGTAACAGTACATCCAGCTTGTGTAAGCCGGGAGCAGAGTTTAAGGTAAAGACGGGCTTAGTAGATCTGGCTCCTGAGCTAGAGATGCTGGCCAGGTAGAAATGGTAAGCTCAAAGGCTGGAAGGTGGGAAGTATAGAGGACCTCTATAGTGAGGGGTGTTGGGGGAGGAGGCCTTGGATCAACACCTGCTCATTAGGGGATGGCTTGTGGGCCCTCAGGCCTTCCAGTTGGTGGCCAGGACTCCCAAACCCTTGGTCTTCAGGAGGGCCTCAGGGCTGTACTCATTCTGCCTACAAGACTTTATTCCAGCATGTTAGCCTCTCCCGTTCACCAAGTAAAGTGGCTCAAGGCAGTGTAAATAGCCCTCTTCTTGGTCAAGTCGTGCTCAGCTAAGAGTGGGCTGAAGCTAGGAAAAGCAGCTAGAGATTCATTTGCCAAATGTTAACCAAGGCTAGTGTGTGCTAGGCTCTGTGCTAGCGCCAGGAATGGTTAGTATACTAGTCTCTTATTCCCTTTGTCCTTGGGGAGAAGGCAGACGTTTAGCACCTTACCAGGGACCGGGCAAGGAAGGCTTTCCAGAGAACTGCCACCTGAAGGTGGTCAGGGATGTGTGGGCCTCAGGCATGCATAGGAACGGCTCAGGGGCAAAGCCAGGTCAGGCAGAAGAGATGCTCTTTACAGAGACTCAGAGTCTGGGGACTCTGAGGAAGTCCATTCTGGAATACAGAGTAGAGATGGAGTGGAGCGCTTGATACAATGTAAGCTAGTCAGAGAAGACTTTGTGTTGTGCCAGAGAAATCGGGAGGGCACTGGAGCCATTGAGGCATGTGAGCAGTAGGCTGGTGAGGGATTTGCATGGGAAAGATTGTTTGTAGGAGGTTGAGCTAAATGGCTTATTTGGTCATTGAGGCTTAAGGGTCCCAGAGGTCAGAGGAAGGCCCTCCCTGAAAGCAGAGCAGCCCAAATGTAGGCTGTATGTGTGGATGAGTGGAGGGTGAGAATGGAGGGTGTGCTCTGGGCTTCGTCCCTCAGGGGAGTGCAGAGGAGTGGCTGGCTCTTGGTTTCCCTGACCAGGCCTAAGACATTGCCCCCACCGAGACCCTTGCCATTGCTTCTGTCTCCGTGATTCTTGTCTCCTGTGCCAAGGGTTAGGTTAGCCCACCTTTCTTCCCTGGTCCAGTGAATGTGTGTGTCAGCATGCATACACTCTG
This sequence comes from Equus caballus, assembly GCF_041296265.1. Taxonomy (NCBI): domain Eukaryota; kingdom Metazoa; phylum Chordata; class Mammalia; order Perissodactyla; family Equidae; genus Equus; species Equus caballus. Next base: position 59,967,752 of record NC_091694.1, on the reverse strand, counting down.
CTCATTTGGCAGCCTGACCAGCCTAATATGTCCACAATCTTCCCAAGGAATAAGGGGGCAATGAGATCACCAGGGGATGTGACTGGCTTGGACTCCTGGCCTGGCTCTGCCTCCTCCTCACTGAATACCAGTCAGTTACCTGTATGTTCTCACCTGTAAATTGGGGCAGTTGTAGTGCTGGGGATGGTTAAACTCAAGAATGCTGTGTGTGCTTCTCCTAGCTCCCTCCTCACCATACCTCCCCTCTGAGCTTGAGGGGTCAGGGGTGGGAGATGAGGAAGGCTGTGCCCAGTTGAGGTACAGTGTGAGCAGAGGTACACAGAGTGGGAGGAAAGGGGGACCCAGAGGTGGCGTTCAGTGACCCAGGTGGAGGGAAGGTAAGCTTGGTGTCTTGGAGAGGCTCCCCTTGGGACCTGAGTATCTTGCAGGGTATGTATGGGTGGAAGTCTGCTGGAAGCCCAGGACCATGTGCTTGGGGTGCCCTCTCTTTGTGTGATACCCATCATGTGCCTTATAGGCTCTTCTGACTATGGCAGTCTTCTACATCTGTCTCAGAACTGCCTTGTGGGAGAGCAGGGCAGGAGTTGGAGAGGGTGATGTTGGAGGGAGGTTGATGGGGGGCGGTGCCAGGAGGGGGTAGGTACTATTGCAGGAGAGACAGCAGCACAGCTCTGGGCTTTGTGGGAGTCTGATACTCAGAAGTGCTGGAGCCTAAGTCACTCAGTAGACAAGGGGGTGCTCAGCATGCCCCCTGCACTACTCCCTGCCTCCTGGCTCCTTCGGGAAAGCCAGGCTTTGTAGCACAAGGGGACTTGGTGAGGGTGGAGCCAGAAGTTGAGGGAGTGGTTGCCAGCAGGACCTGAAGTGCACCGTCTCCCAGAAACGGTGGTCCGGTGGTCTGCCTGACAGCTCTCTGCTGCAGTGAAGAGAGCCCACCTGGGCTTCAGAGGCCGTTATGGGGTCGTAGCTGTGTGACTTAGGCCAGTGATTGGTCTCTGAAGTAGCATTTCTTCCTACCCCCGCAGTGGGAATAATCTTACTCACAACTTCAATCGAGGATTCTATGAATGATGAAGGAATAGGAGGGGAGCATCTGGGACAGGGTCAACTCCCTTTTTTTCCCCAAGTAATTTTGTTGAGATCATAATAGTTTATAACATTTGGTCGTTCTCCCTTTGTTCTGGCTTCCCCTGTACCTAGGCCCAGTCCCCGCTTTGTCCTGGGGGCTGTCCTGACACCCTGAGTGACCTTTCTGGGTATAGTGGTCTGCCTGATTAACCCTCACCCTATGCCTGCGCTGCCTTGCTGTGACCCTGGATGTTGACTCAAATCTGTAACACAGGTCTTGGTTCCTGTTGTACCTGAGGAGGCCCAGGCTCAGACCTTATTGCTGGAACTGGGCTTCCTTACTCCAAATTTGTGGCCCTGTCCGCTGAACCCTGAGGGGCCTGGCCTGCTCCATGGGAGTTGGCTGCCTTTTAAGAGGGGCGTGCTCTGAAGTTAAGCTGCTGGTGAGCTCTGGGCTGGGCATCTGGCTTTAGTCTGGCCTCCTGCAGCTTAGTGGCTTTTGGGAAGTGGAGGGAGAGCAGGAACTTCTCCGGCACTTCCGAGATGTTCTTGTAACAGCTCCAGGGGATATGTCAGGAGCCCTTTGGGCCCCAGAGCTCATACTGTCTGCAAAGTGGGTATAGGAGGCTGAGTATCTGGTAGGGCCACCTCTGATCATCCCCCTTCTGCGGGCTGCCCCCTGATGACAGCAAAGCTGCCATGGCAGAGAACAGCACCCTTCTCTTCCTTTAGGCGGCTAGAGAGAAACAGCCAGTCCGTGTCCCTGGCCTGTCTGTCTAGTCTCAACTTGTCTCACCTGTCTCCCTAGCCTCTTGAGCAGTCCTAGACCCATGGTGAGGGGCCACTACCACTGTCCCCGAGCTGTGGGGACACACCAGGGCTAGGCATGTGCCAGCTTTGCCTGTGTGGCACAATATGTTCCTGTTTTCTAGTCTTGGAGGTGGGTAAGCCAGGCTCTCCTCTTGGTGGCTCCATTGTTTCTTGCCATCTGTCAGTCACCTGAGGAAACAATTCCAGGGTGGTAGGCCTTGCCCTCCAGGGCTTAATTGAAGCTTCTTCGGTAAACGGGCTTTCCTGTCCTGAGTGTGTGATCCCTGGCACCTGTGGCGTATTAGTGTCAGACTTAGCTCCACAGTGCCAGAGGGGAACGTGTTGGACTTAGCTCTGTGGTTGCAGAGGGGGCTTTCCTCCATGAGGCTTCAGACCCTTGGAGTCTCTGTGTCAAGCTTAATGGCTTTTGTCTCATTTGGTGTGATTTCTGCCACCTGGACCTTTCAGCGCAGGGCTAGGAGGCCTGTCCAGGTAAAGATGAGGTCCTTGGGGCTCAGGTGATTCTAATTCCCACCCTCATGTTGGCTGTTGCCCAGCACCACTTCTTCCTGGTGCCCCTCTAAAGAATCCTAGCCTTGAAGGAGGTGACTTGTCTTCAATTTCTAGACCCTCAGAACTGAAAGAGGCTTTAGAGCCAGTCCACATTTCTCCCTCCTTTACTTAGGTGGGGAAACTGAGGCCCCGAGAGGGATGGTGACTAGGTTGGATTCTGAGTGGCAGCATCAGGGCTGGATCTTCTCCTTTGCTGCTAGGGCCTGCTTCCCTGAACTTGGAGTGCCCACAGTGGAGGCTCAGACTGGTGGGCCAGACTGTACAGCTGGGCCCCTCTGACCTCCTTGTCTTTGAGGCCAAAGCAAAGGGGCAGGGACCGGCTACCCTTCCTGCCTGCCCACCAGTTTGAGCCTGAGGGCATCAAAACATTGGTTTCCAACCAGAAGGCACCCTCTGCTAGCCTCAGGATAAAGACCTCTGTGGCTCCTGCCTGTCTGGCTTAGAGTCTCACCTGGGCTTCAGCCTTTCTCCCATGACTTGCAGGACACGTGACTTACCGCCTTTCTGTCCCAGTTTTCCCCATGTATTTACAGCAGGCCAGCCTGTAGGGGTGGGGGGGATCTGTGAGGACTGGATGCAGTTGTTACCAAGAATGCCAAGCAGCCTAGGCCAAGGCAGCTCTCGGATTTCCCTCCTGCTCTCTTCCCCTCATCGTTCTCATGAGGATGTCCTTTGAGTCCTACCCTGACTACAGCACCTTATTCCTCAGAACCGAGTTAGTACTTTGTACACAGCAGCCCATGAGAAAGATGCCTTCAGCACTTCTCCGGCTGTGCCCCCATTGCTCCCCACCCCAGGCCTCACTCCTGCCCCTTGCTGCCACCGGCCTGATTTGCCAGCCTTCTGTGTACTCTGTATACAAGAAGCCTCAGGGCTTCTTTGAACTTTCCCAGGCCAGCTTCCTCCTGACCTGGCTTCAGAAAGGACTCCGATCACTGTCTAGGCTACCTCCCTGCCCAGCTTCTCCATCCCCCTCTGTACTTGCATGTTTTCCCTTTACTAGGTGCTCTGTTCCTTGAAACTCACTCCCAGTGCTAGGTGAGGACTTTGCCTTCAAAAGCCCTCTGGCCCTGGCTCGGTTAGTATCCTGGAACGAGCAGAAGCTGCCAGGTAGCTGTGGTGGGACCAGAGCCAAGTGTGTGAATGTGGAATTGGTCCTGGGCTCTCTTGGCTCTGCACAGCCTCAGTCTCCCTGTGTGAGAGTAGGGAATCTCTTACTCTGTTCCCCTCAGCCCTTCCACAAGACTGGACCAGGGGAGCCTTCCTGTCTTGATATTTCAGGCAAAGATGGAGGTATCTGTTGGAGTATGTTGGGGCCCTCAGTCCTCTGGTAGGTGGAGTAAATGCCCCTGGAGAACCTGAGTCGGGTGTGGTGGGGCTGCCTCGTCCAGCTGGGAGAGAGCCCTGGGATCTTCCCCCGGGAGCAACAGATCTCTATCATTGGAAGTTTCATAAGGAAGTCTCCGAATAGAAGTATTCCTATTCCTTGCTCCTAAGCCTGAACTTAAGACAGAGGGTCTTTGGAAGTCAGCTAGACCAATATCTAGTTGAACCATGAGGAGGCTGAGGCACAGAGCAGAGACTGCTAGCATCCCCATTCAGCCTGGCCAGAGAGAGAATTGATCTGATGGGGCCCACACCTTCACCAGAAGCTCACTGGCGACCCCATGTGTGTTCCCTTTGCAGGACAAGATTAGATGCGCCCCGGTTGGAAACAAAGTCCCTGAGCAGTTCCGTGTTACCACCCAGCTATGCTTCAGATCGCCTATCAGGAAACAACAGGGACCCCGCTCTGAAACCCAAGCGGTCCCACCGCAAAGCAGACCCTGATGCTGCCCACAGGTACTCAGCTTAGGACCCTCAACAAAGGGCAGCAAAGTAGCCTCATGGCCTGGCTGCAGGGGAGATGGGTGGGGAAGCCTGGGGTAGGTGGTTAGGAACCTGACATTGCCCACCTTTCGAAAGCCTTACGTCTGGTTCCCCTGGGTTGGTGACATTGGTGGCATTCTCACCTAACCTCTGACTGACTGCCTGTCTCCCACAGAGAGAAGGAGTTGGGCTGAGACTCTGACAAGTGGGAATGCTTTGTGTTCTGTCCATGACTTCCCTTGTTCAGTCCACCCAGACACACTCTTGTGGGTTATACTTAAATGTTAGGAGATAAGCTTGAGACTTGGAAGATATCGGACCAGGGACCCATTTCAGAAGGGTTGGGAAGGTTTCTGAGGAAGTATTTGTTTAAGCTGAGACCAGAAGGATGAGGAAGATGTGCGGCAAGGGCATTCTAGACAGGAGGTACTATATGGGCTGAAACCCTGAGGCCGGAAGAGCTTGGTGGTTTCACGCTCTAGTAGGGTTGGTGAGCAGAGGTGGGGTGGGCAGAGAGAGAAAGTGGGAGTAGAGGGCATGGTTGAGAAATAGAGGTAGACAGCGGGATCTTGAGGCTGTGAGAGGGCAGGCCTCTTTCTGTGTGGCAGCCTTGGCAGTATGGGGCCCTGGGCTCCAGAGCCAAGCAGACCCCTCAGGGTAATTGGGAAGTGTCTCAAAGACTAGGAGTGCCGCTAGTGGGCAAAGAGTACCATGCCAGTGCGTCTGCTAACATCTCTCCTTGTGGAGAACCATCGAGCTGAGTAAGCCAGGTGAGGGTCAGACCCTGGCACAGAGGTGGGAGGCCAGGCCCCTTGGCCAGCCTCTCAGGTAATTCCCCACCCCTTTCCTTGCAGGCCTCGGATCCTGGAGATGGACAAGGAAGAGAACCGGCGCTCAGTGCTGCTGCCCACACACCGTCGGAGGGGTAGCTTCAGCTCTGAGAACTACTGGCGCAAGTCCTATGAGTCCGGGGAGGACTGCTCAGAGGCGGCAGGCGGCCCCGCCCGAAAGGTGAAGATGCGGAGGCACTGAGGCGGCCGCACCTCCAGGGAACTCTGGTTAACCCTCATGTAGCTGCCCCTCCTTTTGTTTCGTTTCGAGGGTTTTTGTTTCTGTTTCTTTTTTGTTTGTTTTTTTATCTTTATATTTTTCCCTTGGTTTGTTGCCTGTTAAGGCTGAAGAACAGAGTTTGTCGGGACCTGGTTATTGTGTTCTTGCTTTTTCTCCTGCACCGAAAAAGGCTGTTGGCATCTATAGGGGACAGAAGCTCATGCTGGAGTGGCCAGTAGAGGTGTGGGGGGCAGCTGTCCTCAAGTGGGGCTCTGTCAGGCTGGTTTATTTAAAAGCAACAAAATGTTTTGGTTAAGAAAATTCTTGTTTTACTTTAAATGTAAATCTTCTTAGTGTTGTAAATGAAGTTCAGTCTCCTGTCCCCACTCCCCCAGCGATGTCTGTGCTGGCTTGAAGTCTTCTGGGGCTTGCCAGCTCCATGGGGGCCTGCTCTCCTCCCACCTCTCACTTCTCCAGGCCCCGGCAGCTCATGCAAACACCCTCCTCCTCCTGCAGCGGTCGTTCAGGGTGGCTGGGCAGGGGCTTAAATAATGCCAGCCCCTGTACCCCAGAGCTATTGGCTGAGCGCCCCCCCCACCCCCCCACCCCCGCACTGGTCTGCTCTGCCCATGGGTCAGTCCCAGGGCTGCTGAGGGCCTGGCTGCAGTGGTCCTGACCTCTCTTGCCAAGAGCACGCCTCTTTACTGTGTTGCTCCTTTCAAGCATATGCGTGTGATTGTATGCAACAGTTAGACTTGCCATGTTGGGGCACTTGTAGGAATTGTTTCTAGCTAGAGGGACTGGTGTCCTTCCAAGTCTAGCATTTGGGGTATGGAAAATTGTTGTGGTGTATGGTAGAGTTTTTGTTTTCTTTTGTTTTGAGGTTTTATTTTTTCCTTTGGTCTCCTGGCTTTTTCCTTTCCCTTTCCTTTCTCCTACATTGGCCAGCTTAGGCCTTCTCCCCGTGTCATCCCCATAGGAAGGCGCCTGCCCCCTCTGTACGCCTGCAGCATGCATCCAAGGCCAGAGCTCAGGCCTGCAGACTGGGTTGGTGCCTCCTCAGCCTCAGGGGCGTGGGAGCTGAGGAAGGGGCTTTTAAAAAATAGTAATAAAAGGAAAAAAAAGGTAAAGTCTTTGGCAGTTTCTGTTTACTCAGATTCTCAAAGGCTGCAAGGTTTTGCTGATCTAGATTTGTCAGAAATGTCTCCTTGCCAGCCAGGGCCAAGACCCCAGCCTGCTGTGAGTAGAGACCCTCCCAGTCACCAGGCTGCCACCACCCCAGAGGGCCTTGTCTTACAGAGGCCCAGGCCTGAGGCTGCAGAAGTCTGGGGCAGTCACCATCAAGGAGCCCCTCTCAGGGGCCAGAACTCCTTTGCCAGCGTGGACTCCTCACGTCGGGACTGCATAACTAAAGCAGTTGCAGTTTTATTTTTTTTACAGCTTTTTTCCCAAAAATGATTTGTAGTTGTGTGTGCAGCACTTTGCCCTGATATGTGTGCTCTACAATAAAAACCAAATCTAATATATTTTGAAACAGTTGTCTGATGCTGTTGTAAGAGAGGGCTCGCCTTTTGTGCTTCCTTCATCCCTTTATTTTCTCCTTAAACTCTGAACGGGGCAGGGGGCAGGAAGCAGAGCTCATTGCCCACCAGAGCCCCAGAGGAGTCGCTGATCCAGGGTTGAAGGCTAAAGGTGGACTTGCTTACTGCCGTCTCTTCCGTTCCAAGGATTTCATAAACTGAGTCTCTGGGTGCCCAGGGCGCCATGGGCCCACAGGGGCCAGGATCACACCCTGCTGAGTTGTGGAAGCCCCTCTTCTGGGAGTGATCAGAGAGGCTGCATGCCAGTGGAAGGACAGCATGAGCAAAGGTAGGGGAGGGCCTTTGTAGAAGATAGGCAAATGGTTTTTCTTATTAAACAAATTCTTGAGTTCCTATTGTAAGCTGGCCAAGCCTTCACTGTGGCCCCAATAGTGAGCAAACTCTTCTGGTCCCTGCTTTTTAAGATGTGTGCAGTAGAGGTGTGGGATATGGATATAGACGTGAAGCAGACGTTTTGGGGTGGAGACGATCGGGACCCAGAGGGTTTTAGTTCCTCTAGATCCTCGACCTGGCTCCCAGCTTCTGGTCAAGGGCTTTGGTTGAGAATCTCCTTCATTTGCTTCCAGTGACCAGAACAAGTGTGCTTGGCCAAATTCTTACTGTGGAAACCTGGCAAGCCACTTAACTGCCCGTTTAACAGACGAGAAGAAAGAGTCCAGAGAGAGCAAGTGACCAGCCAGGGCTCAGTCCTGCAAATTGGTGACAGGATATGAAGATGGGGGCCAGAGCCTCCATGTGGTCTGTGGCCAGTTGAGCCTGCAGGGGTAGCCACTGGGCTGGGCAGACTGGTCCTGGATGCCCCAGAGAGGACACATTGGAACTGAGAGGAAAGTGATTTGCCAAAGATCATCCAGACTGTACATGGCATAGGTGGGCACCCCCCACCCTATGCCTGGGCCCCTGACACTGGGAGTGTAGGATGGGGTCTCTTGTGGAGAGCTGGGAGGAACTCTCTTCTGTAGCTGTGACAAAGCCAGACCTAGGCTTTTCCTAGGCCCCTGGGCAAAAGAGGCCCTTCACCCTGCAGGAGTGAGGGACAGGAGAAGTTAGAGCAAGGAGCTCCAGCCCCAGCAGGTCCTGCTGTGTCACTGGCTTCAGTCTCTGCACCTTTACAGTGGTTCTGTGGCACCCATCTCTGGGACTGTGATAATCCTCTGAGCAGTCCCCAAGCCTGTGGAGGCCTTAAGAGAATGTGGGGGTCCCATACCTGACTCCCTGAATCTGACTGTTCCCAGTCATCTCCTGGGGCACCAACTATTTGGGCCAGGTGCTGAGTACCATCAGTTTCTGACCCCAGCCCAGTCTTGCCCACAGTAGGTGCTCTAACATCATTTGCACCAGCCCTGCCCACCTGGGGAACCCATCCCATTCCTCCAACTCTGTTGTGTGGTGAGGGAAACTAAGGCCCCAAGTCATGTTCATTCATTCAATATTTGAATGCCCTACTGTGTGCCAAGCTCTGTACTGGCTGCTGAGGATGCAAGACAGACCTGGTATATGTCACATACACACATACATGAAAGGTTATTATAAATTGTACTGATATAAAAGATGTGTAGCACATAAATTGCAAATAATAAAATATTCAATATTCTTTATTATAAATTCTGTATAGCCACTTGTTTCTCACGGAATGCTTTGTTGATTTTTTTTGCTGAGTTCTCATATCTGTAGCCTACTGTGGTTGTAATTCAACCACAGCATGGCTAATGGAGTTGCATCCCGTCTGCTTGCGTTAGTTTCCTAGGCTGCTGTAACAAATGACCACAAACTTGGTGGCTTCAAACCATAGAGATTTATTTTCTCACAGTTCTGGAGGTCAGCAGTCCAGAATCACTATCACTGGGCCGAAGTCACAGTGTGCGCAGGGCCACATTCCTTCCGGAGGCTCTAGTCCTCGCCTCTGACAGCTTCTGGTGGCTGTTGACATTCCTTGACTTGTGGCCACGTAACTCCCGTCTCTGCCTCTGTGGTCAAGTGGCCTCCCATTGTCTGTGTCTCCCGCCTCACTCCTTAGGACACTTGTTGGATTTAGGGCGCCGGAGAATCAAAAATAATCTCCCGTCTAAAGATCTTTAATCATATCTGCAAGGTAAAAAAATGTAAAAATGTACAAAATTTTTTCAAGTTCCAGGGATTAGGACCTGCTGTATTTGGGAGTCCCTGTGTAGCCTACTATGCTGCTCTTCTCCCAATAAATTTATCGTCATTAAATCTGACATAGGACCTACTGATTTCTTATCATTGAACAAATTATGTTAATTGGATTGAAATTTCTCAGCCTCAGCACTACTTTTAAATTTAATCTGCATCATTAGTATCTTCTCCATCGATTTCTTAAATCTAGACCTGTGCTGTCCAATATGGCAGTTGCTGGACAATTTGGCTGCTGAGCACTTGAAATGTGGCTAGTTTGAATTGAGATATGCTTTAAGTATAAAATACACAGCAGAATTTGAAGAGTTAATATGAAAAAAGATTGTAAAATATATCATTAGTTTATATTGATTACTTGTTGAAATGACAATATTTTGGACATTCTGGGTTAAATAAAATATGCTATTTAAATTAATTTCACCTGTTTCCTGTTACTGTTTTAAATCTGGCTACTCGAGAATTTAAAATTACATGTGTGGCTTGCATTGTATTTCTATTGGATGGCACTGGTCTAGAAAGTCAACAAAAAATCCAGCCCGATATGTGGTGCTTGCCAGTTTCCATGGTGTAAGTGCTCCCATCGTGGCTGATTTTAAGCAGTCGACATACGGTCACTGAACATGGAGTTGTGAAGAGATGGCCAGAAGCGCACCATTACACAGTGCTTCCACCGTAGAGATCAGTAGATGTAGTTAAAGAGCACAGACAGTAGTAAAATATAGGAAAATACGAAGTGCTTAGTTTTGAACATTACTTTTGTTTTTAATATAATTTAATTTTAATTTTATATAATTTATTAATGTCTGTGTTTAACAACTGACTCACAAAAATTCTTTAAATCTGACAGTTGGCTCTTGTGAGTGGCTTCCCATGGGAGGGTTTTGAGCAGAGGAGGACGTGATCAGACTTAGGATCCTTTGGGCTGCTGTGTTGAGGACAGTCAAAGTCAATAAGGTGATTGTGCACTGGTGAGAGAGTCAGGGGCTCCCAATCGAGGGGCTGAGGCCCCAGGCGAGGTGTGGTTGGAGCCACTGGGTGTTATGGGGGCTGGGGTCCCCAGCTGGGTGTCAGGGTGCTCAGTGGTGCAGTTCCCCCCTGTGCCCACAGTGCGGCAGCACAGTCCAAGTGGCGGTGCCTCAGAGTGGGGCAGGGTCCTGCTGTCTCTTGGTTGGGATGGGGAACTGAGGCCCCAGACACAGGGACTTAGGTTCCCCACGGCTTCTGCCCTGCTCCGCCAAGGCCCTCAGGGTTAGTGAGCGTGCACAGGGCCCCCAATTCACCAGGGCATTCTCCCCTGTGAGTCTTTGCCCATGCCAGTGCCCTTTGCCTTAGGTGGCTCCTGCTGGAAGCCACCACCTCTGCCCTCCAGCCAGTCTCCTCAGGGCTGCCCCTGGGCTGCCCAGACCCCTGGGTTCCCTCAGCACAGCCCCGAGTGTACTGTGTGGTCCCGTGCTTCTGCTGCAGGCTGGGAGACTAGAACTGAACTTCTCCCCTCTCCCAGACTCATTGTGAGTGAGGCCCTGTACGAATTGTCTCATTTAATTCTCTCCACAACCTCTTAATAGCTTACTTGGGGCCTGGGCTCAAATCCTGACTCTGCCACATACTAGCTGTGTGACTAGCACAGTACTTAACCTCTCTGTCCTTGGTTTCTTCCTAGGATTAAAGGAATGACGGTAGTGCCTGGCACAGACTAAGCACTTGGTGTTAATAAGTGGTAGGAATTAGTATTCGCCCTAATTTTGCGGATCAGTAGACTGAGGGCCAGAAAGATGAAGTGGCCGAGGTAGGATTAGCACTTGGGGCCACGGGGAGGAATGAAGCACAGAACTCCACCTTCCAGCAGGCCTGTGACAGTGTCCACCTACCCAGCTCCTGGAGTCTCAAACAATCCACTCCCAGCAGGGGCTGGCGCCCCTGAATCCCTAGGTCCTGTGGCCCAGCTCAGCATGCAGGCTCAGGGCCGGTGTCAGGGCTGAGTCTGCACCCGGACAAGGAGCACTGGGCTGGAGGTCCAGAGACCCGTGCATCATCCCCCCTGTGACCCTGGGCAGGTCATGTCTCTCTGAGCCTCAGTTTCCTCCCTTGTAAAATGAGGACAGGCTGGGTCTACCCCACCACTCCCCCTACCTGCCTGGCCTTTCACTGAGGCCTCGGACACTGCTCACCCTCTGAGGACTGGGGGCCGCAGATCCACTGCCCCCTCCCCTATCTTGGCCCTAAAGAAGGCCCTTAGAGCCAGCTCGATTTTGCACACCATGCAGGATGAGGTGCTCACTCCTTCCTGGCTTGGGCTCCCCAGTGGTCTCCCAGTCTGACCCCCACCTTGCTTTCTCCCTCATCTCCTCCTACCCCAGGTCCCACCCACCCCCATCCCCAGCCAACTCCACTCCAGGAATCTTCCAGCCGGGCCCCTGGGGGAGCCTCCAGGAAGAAGCTGTGTGTGTGGTTTGGGCAGCAGAGGAGGGTCGTGGCCTCAGCCGGGATCTGGGCCAGCTCCTGGAAGGCAGGGTCCGCCTCCCTCAGCCAGGCTATCCTGGTTTTCCTCCCACTCCCTTGCTGCCCCTCCTCTGTCTCCATCTGGGGCTTTCCCCGTCACCCCTTCCTCCCTCTTTCCCTCCACAGGCGGCTATGGGCAAGTCACTTCTCTACCCTTCCATTCACTGTCTGTAAGGTGGAATCATCTTTGTACCCACCTCCAGCATCACTGCAAGGATTTGAGCAGATGACGCACAGATACAGCATTTACTGGGGCACCTGCCTCTGAAGACGCCCTTGATGCACATCAGCCTGGCTCAGGGACACCCCTGCTCTCCACCTGCCTCCCCATATCCCAGCAACCACCATTTCCTGTGGACGTGACTCCTAAACAGTGTAGATTATTATTTGCTTTTTGGGGGGATTTTTTCGTGAGAAGATTGGCCTTGAGCTAACGTCTGTGCCAATTTCCCTCTATTTTGTATGTGTGACATTGCCACAGCCTGGCTTGATGAGCGGTGCGTAGGTCTGTGCCCGGGATCCAAACCTGCGAACCCCGGGCTGCCGAAGCAGAGCGTGTGCACTTAACCACTATGCCACCAGGCCGGCCTCCTGGATTATTATTTGTGTTTTATTTTTTTTAACAAAATATTTCAAACACACTGAAAAATACTTAGAATAACAGAGAAGCCACAGAAGTACCCACCACCCACACACATTAACATTTTGTCATATTTGCTTCAGATCTTTTTTATTCAAATATATTTCTAAAAATGTGTTGAGCACCTACTGTGTGCCAGGCAGTAGGGACACTGCAGTGAACAACAGCATTAAAAGCTCAGCCCCAAGGGAGCTCAAGCTGGGAAGACAAGTAATACACATAAAAGGAAGTTAAAGTAGGTGGTGGGTGAGAAGAAGGAGTCAGAGGAGGGCATCTGGAGGCGGGAGTAGGTCAGGGAGGCTTCTTTGAGCAGGTGTCACTTAAGTCAAGATTAAAAGGAGGTGAGGGATTTGCCTAAGTGAAAACTTGGGGGGCAAAGCATGCCAGGCAAGGAAACAGTAAGTGCAAGGGTCCTGAGGCAGAAGCTCATCTGGTACATTTGAAGAATGGTAAGGCAACCAGCATGTCTTGGAGCCAGAGTTCTAAAAACAGCTGGCTCACTAGGTAACAGACCCTGCCAGGCCCTGTGCTCAACTCCTGTTTTGAATGATCTCATTTAGTCCTCACTAAATTTTACAGAGGAGGAATTGAAGCCCAAGGTGGACAAGGGGCTTCTCTGAGGTCACCCAGCTAGCAAAAGGATGTCTTGGAATTTGGAGCCAGACCTGAGTCCCACCTCAGATCTGGGCTAGGGTCTTGGGGTGGCCTAGGAGGAGAGAGGAGAGAGAAGCCACCCCACCCAGTAAATGCCGAGAAACCAGCAGCCGCTCCCTGACCTGGGGTTGACCAGAGGCTGGGAGGCTAGAGGAGGGACCAGCTTTCCCTTCCAGTGCTGCTGACTCAGGTGCCCTCCTGCCTCCCCTAACTCCTGGGACAGGTGCCAGGGCACCTGAGATCCCTGAAGACCCTGCGTTCACACCCTTGCCTGCGCTCCCCGGAGCCACAGCCTCAGCCTCAGCCGCACCCACAGTTTCCTGCTGTGAGCAACGAGCAGCCTGGCCCTGTTGCCTGTTGCTGGTGATAATCCTAGGCCGCAGGCTCTCTCCTTCGGGGGAGGAGAGAGACAGACAGTCATCAATGCCCTAGACCCTCCCAGCTGAGGGATGGTACCCTCCCCAATGCCATTCCTAAACCCTGTCCCGTAGGTATGCAGATGGGCTGGGCCTGTCTGCCCAGGTCTCAGTTTACCCATTTGTACCTCAGTGTACCCATTTAACTCCTTTCAACCTGATTGCATGGGGCCAAGCTGGCTGGTTTAAAATCCAGACTCTAGAGCCCCACTCGACCGTCATTTGCGTTTGATGGACCTGGAATCTGTGTTGTTAACAGGTGTGTGGGGGAGCTGTGACACTTTGAGACCTCTGCCTGCCATGCCACCCTTCTCTGTCTGTCCTCAGCCCTCTCCCTGTTAAACTCTTCACCCATTACAGCACAGCTTGGACTGTGCCCTCTCCCTCCAGGACCTGCCCCAGGTCAGATGCCTCTTCTGGGCCCCCACAGCCCCGGTGTGTCCCCCGTCACAGCACAGCAGACTCCTGATGGTTGTGGTCTCTACTCAGCTCTGTCCCCACCAGACTGTGAGCTGGGCGTGTGTGGCGGGGAGGCATGGCCGCTTACTGCCTGATGACTAAGTCCCATTTCAAAGACAGAGAAATGGAGACTGAGGAAGGGCAGGGACTTACCCAGGGTGATAGAGAAGAGTTCTAATAGCAATTAACAAGAACTCTAATAACAGCGAACACTCACACGGCTCTTCCTGTCTACCTGGCACATTCTAAAGGGCTTTACGAGAACAAATTCATTTCATCTTCACAAAAACCCTTTGAGGTAGGGACTAGTACTATCCACATTTTTACAGATGAGGAAACTGAGGCACAGAGAGCTTAAGTAACTTGCTCCAGGCTGCACAGCTTCTAAACGGGGAAGTTTGGATGTGAATTAACAAATTCCTAACACTTCCCTGTGTCCCTGTGCCAGGCCCTCATTTCATGGAAGAAGCAACCTGAACTCAGGCCTCATCACTCAGCCAGTGGGTGGCAGAGCAGGGACCAGAACCCAGGCCTCGGAGATGCCTGTGCTGGGCATGAGGTGGGCAGTGGCCAGAGGGATCTGACCTTCTCAGTCCAGTCAGCTCTGCCCAAGGCTCGGGTCACAGGCCCTCGTGCCTCTGCCCATCTGTCCCAGCCTCCTCACAGTAACCTGGATCCTGCTGCCGCCCCCTCACAGGACCCCTGAGAGCACTGTCAGCGGGACAGGGAGGGGGAGTGGTGCGCACACAGTAGGCACTCCCAGTCTTTGTTGCCATCGGCATCTTCCTTTCTCCCGCAGCGCCCCCAGCCGGCTGCCAGATCCAGCCCCACGCATGGAGGCGCTGAGGAGGGGGCAGGCGTGGAAGAGGGTGGTCAAGCCCCTGTGGGTGGGGGTCAGAATTCAGGCCCACCTCTCTCGACACAGCCGCTGGCCTTGGGGCCTGGGTCCACCTGCCCACCTCGAACCTGTCCAGCCCCGAGCCCGGGGCAGCCTATCCTGAGCCTGCAAGGAACAGTTCAGCCTCCAGGCCGCCGTCCAGATGAGAAAAAGAGGCCTGGGAGGTGGGTGGGGACAGGCCCAGTCGCTCTCAGAGGGCGGAGGCGGGGCACGGCTTTGTTTATACACGGTTCCCCCGCGCCTGGGAGGCCCTTCCCCCATCTCTGTAAAGCCCAAACCCATTCTCAGGACTGTCCCAAATGCCACCTCCTGAAGAAAGATCTCTTCTCTCTGCTAGGTCTCTGTCTCTCTCTTTGGCTGATGGCACTCCTAAGAATCCCCTGTGCTGCCACACAGAGCCTTTTGCGTTGGGTCCTGGAGGGTGTGTAGGAGTTCCCCGGGGGCTGAGGAGGGCATTCCTGGCTGACTACACAGCCAGGGCAAAAGCATGGCGATGGGAAGTGTTCTGGCACACTGGAGAACAATCGAAGTGGTGTGCCGCGAAACTGGTAAAATATAACTTGGCTATCATCGGGCCAATGGCATGGATGGGGAAACTGAGGTTGAGGGGCCAGGGAGTTGCTCCAGTCCCTGGCTTTCGGGACAGGACTCCCTCACTACCTGAACATGTACGTCCCTTGCTCGTTGGAGGAAGGAAAAAGCCTCCAAGTTGAGGAGCACGCGCTGGCCCCTACCAGAGCTGGTCCCCAGCCGCCCACACTGGAGCCTTGGCTCGCGGACTACAAGTCCCGGCAGGCCGCGCGCCGCAGCGCATGCTCGGCGGGCGTCCCTTCGCGAGCCCGGCCGAGCCCGAAGGCCCTGTCTTCCCCATTGTCTGGCCGGCGGGGGCGGGGCGGGCGGGGCAAGGGCGCGCTCATTGGCCGGGCGGCGCGTCAATCGCGCCCCGCGCCCACCCCTATGCAGGCCCCGCCCCGCGCGCCCGCGCCCGGCCGCCTGGCGCCCCGCCCGCGCCTCAGGACCGGCGGGGCCGCGCGGCGCATCCTGCGGGCGGCGGCGGCGGGCGCGGCGCCGGCGGCCGGACGCAAGATGATGAAGTTTCGGTTCCGGCGGCAGGGCGCCGACCCGCAGCGCGAGAAGCTCAAGCAGGAGCTCTTCGCCTTCAACAAGGTGCGGCGGTGGCGGCGGAGGCGGCCCGGTCGCGCGGGAGGGGGCGGGCCGGGGCCGGGGGCCGGAGCCACGTCGGGCCGGGGGAGGGGGCGCCCGGCTGGGGCGCGGCGCGGGTCTGTCTCGCGGACTCCCGTGCCGCCTCTCCGGGTCCCGGGCCTCGCCGGCCGCGCTGCAGCCGCGGTTGCCGGGGCCCTGCGCCCCTCAGCCTCTGCCTGTGCCTGGGAGGGGGCTCGGCCGTGGGCCCGTGTCGCTGCGTCTCTCGTCTCCGTGTCTCTCCCCCGCCGTGTCTCCGAGGTCTCTTGAACTCGCGCTCTCTCCTCTCTGGCTCTTGGTCTCGGCCCCCCGCGCCCTGCTCATCCCTGGGGGCGGCAGGCCCGGGTTTGTTTTGCTTCGCCCCCGGGCTGGGCGGGACGGGCGGGAGTGGAGGCAGATGTTGGGGGGTGGGGCCGGGAGGTCCCTGTCCTGGCCTTCCCCGCGCCCTGACGCCTGGCTGTGTCCCAAGCCGCACTTGGGGTCGCGGGGCCTCCGTTTTCCTTGCCGTGAAATGGGCCCGCTTCCCCCCTGCTGTGGCTGCCGCCCCATGTCGCGTGGGCGGCTGGCCGAGGGGCGGGTGGGCGTCTGCGGCGTGCTTCTCCCCGGGTAGGGCGGAGGGGCCCGGAGGAAGGGCCCTGGCCCCGCCTGCCCGCGCGCCCCTCCCGGGGCTTGCTCCGGGCTCCGTTCTGCTCCAGAGCCCTCTCACTGCGCAGCCCGCGCTGCCCTTGGGGTAGAGTCGTTATCCCCGTCGCACGGATGAGAAAATTGGGGTTCAGGAAGGGCTGACGACTTGCCCAAGTCACAGTGAGCTGGTCGCTTTGTCCTTGTGTCCCCTTGTCGGTGGGGTTTGACTTTAGCTCGGAGGGGCAGGGATTTTCTCAGGGGCCACTGTGGTCCAGGAGGTCACTCTGCCCCTTTTGCAGGGACAGCTGGGCCTGGAGGGGCAGAGGCACCGAACGTCTCTTGGGGCAGGCAGGGTTTCCAAGGTGCTAGTGGGGGCCTCCAGGACTCTCAGACTTAGTGGCCCAGAGCCTGAGGCCGAGGGCCGGCCCCCTTCCTGTGCTGCTGGTGGGCGGGCCAGCCCCTGTGCGGCCGCTGGGCTGAGGTCGCCTCCCCAGCGGTCAGGCGCAGTGTAGAGGGGGACCTCGGCCCACCTGGCTGGCCCTTGGTCAGAAGCAGGGCTGCAGCTGAGGAGGGTGAGACCATTCTGAGTGGCTGGCAGGGGTGGGGGGTGTGGTCTTGGGCAAGGAGCTTGGTCACCAGAAGGGTCACCACTGAAAATAGGCCCCAGGTTCTCTAGCTGGGGGCCAGGTCAGAGGCGAGCACTGCCTTGGGACTCAGTCTTGGTCCAGGTCCCAGCGCTGCCCTCATGTTGCCTGTGGGAGGTCCATTCTGTGTCAGTTTAACACGTGCTGAGCTCCTGCTGTGTGTGAGTTCTCCTAGGTGCTGGGGATACCGTAGTGACCCGAAGGGACAAACACCTCTTCACTCAGGGGCTGATGTACAAGTGGAGGAGACAGTGAAAAGCCAAATCAAGAGTAAAATATGCAGCAGGTTGGGTGGTGGCCAGTGCTGTGGATTAAATAAAGCGAGTGGGGGCCAGGCATGGACCCTTTGGGCAGGAGTGGCTGCTAGAGCCAGGGGGCCTTAGCGGGCCTTGAGGAGTTGATGCCTGAGCTGAGACCTGAGTGCTGGGAAGGAGCCCGCCCTGAGGCTTTCTGGGTAAAGTGCCTTCCTACTAGAGGGACTGGAGGTGCAAAGGCCCGGAGAGGGGCCTGCCTAGGAAATTGGAGGAGAGCAAAAGATCCCTGGGCCTGGAGTCAAGTGAGCCAGGGGAGAGTGGGGAATGGAGGACAGAGGGGCCAGATGTGAGGATTTGGCTTTGCCAGAGTGAGCTGGGAGCCCGCGAGGGTCCTGAGCAGAGGAGGGGCCTGGGCAGACACCGTCAGGTCCGGAATGGGCATGGCAGTGCCAGTGGGAAAGGGATGCTGCCTCCCTGCCCCTGGCCACAAGGGTGACACTGTCCTCAGGTAGACTTACTGCCCCCAGTGCCCAGGTGGGAAACTGAGGCCTGGAGAGTCCTGAGACTAGCCTAAGGCTGAGCCAACTGCCCACAGGGCTGAGCCTATCTAGATAGGATGAGGCAGGAGGAAGGCTGGGGTGAGAGGCCTGGGGACCAGAGTTTCTTACAAAGTATGTGTCTTGCTGACGCAGTGGTCAGGAGGAACCACTGGCCCACATCTGGTGCCCCACATTGGTGTTGAGGACAGGGGGATGGGGACCCAGGGCTGCAGGCTCCCCAGGGACACTCCACCCCACCTCCAGGCCTCAGGGGCTGAGTATGAGCTGCTTGGGGGGGTGTGCAAACGGAGGAAAACACAAGTGAGTGGAATCAAGGAGCGAGTTCTGTCGACACCCCCAGTGCACAAGCCCCCTTCACACCATCCCCACCACAGATGGGAGGGGAATCTTGTTCTCCAGTTTCCAGGTAGGGGACCCAAGTCTTGGAAGTGAGTGACACCGTCAGAGACTGGGCAGGAAGCTCCCTCTCTCTGGGCCTCAGTCTCCCTGTCTCTGAGTCTGGGGGTGGGGCTGGGTATGAAGAGCCTCTGCCTAGCTAACTTGTGGGTGTTGGCCTCTGACCTCTGCATGGGGTCTGTGTCGGGGAGCCCGTGGACTTCACGTGGGAGCTCAGGTGGCATGACGCCTCCACGAGCTTCAGTCTGTGCCTTTAGGAGTCGGGTGTGGAGCCCCACCCCCCGGGGCAGGTGGAGTCCACTTCCAAGCCTGCACCGTGTTGAGCTTTGTTCTCCCTGTTTGTTGCCAGAGCCCTCTGCACAGTGAAGAGGACAGGGGTTTTGAGAGGGACGGGGCCTCGGCTGGAGGAAGGTCTGTGTGGTGGGGCCAGGGGCTCAGACCCTTGTGCAGTGATTGGAGGTGTGATTGCCCATTTCACAGTTGGAGACACTGAGGCACAGAGTGCAGATGGACCCAGCGCTAGTCCTGCTGTGCAGCAGAGGCAGAACCTGCAGACTGCCTTGGGGTGGGTCTCAGGGTAGGCCGGGGGCAGCCATGCCTGTGTGAGTACCCTCCCTCCCCGCCCCACCCCTTAGACTGTGGAGCATGGCTTCCCCAACCAGCCCAGCGCCCTGGCCTTCGACCCGGAGCTTCGCATCATGGCCATCGGCACAAGGTCTGGGGCCGTCAAGATGTATCCTTTGCAGGCCGTGGCCTTGGGGGCCTGTGAGGACCACCTGCTTGTGGCTCCCTGTGTGCTGGACTCCTTGGGCTGGGCCCAGCCTAGGAGGCTGACGTAGGTGCTGGGATCCTGGTGGAAGCCCGTGCAGCTTCTACCCTGGGATATCTCCTCACAGAGATGAGGTGTCGATCAACTTGCAGTGGCCACAGCTGTCCCTCAGTGCATTTCAGCCAGCCAGTTACCTAGGTGACCCTGCCATCGTCCCAGCAACTGTGACTGGGGAGGCTGGGCCAGGGGGGCTGGCTGAGCATGGTACCCATCAAGGGTGGTTGGAGGGCGGGGATCACATAGTTGGCTCTTGCCCTGGTGACTGGGCACATGTGTGTGTGCGAAGACACATGTGTTCGGCCGAGGGGCTGGTGGCAGTGCCAGGCTCGGCATGGTGAGCGCAGCTCGGCCCCCACCTGGATGCTGGCGGTCACACAATGGGCTGTGTGAGCTGCACAAAGCGGGCATTTTCCCTGCAGGCGCAGGGTGGGGGTGGGGTGGGGGCAAGCAGGCAGCTGAATGCCTCCTTGCCTGCCATGGAGAATCCCACCCCAACTGCTCGCAGTGAAGCCCTTCAGGCCAGGAAACCGAGGTGCAGAGTCTGGCTGCCCGCTGCTTGGTGAGGAGTGCCTGCCCCCACCCCTCCCTGTTTGACCCTCTGGGTCTCAGTACCCTCGCTGGGGACATCAGTTGGCACAAAGTGAGTCAGTGCCTGAAAAGAGGTGGGCTGGAGGTGGGGGTCTCCCCACCCCGGGGCTGGGGGCACTGGCCAGGCAGGGGTGGGCGCCTGGGCCTGTGGTTTGAGCTTGCCTGCTCTAGGGAATGTGGCCGGGCCTGAACGCCCCTCCTCTCCCTCCCTGGCCCCCTGCCCCCAGGCCCCCACCTGGCCTGGGGGGCACCCACTCCCTGGCCTGCTACTCCCGCCCCTTGCAGGTGCTGTGCTGCCCCACACGTGTGTTGTGTCCCCACAGTGCCCCGCTCCACGTCTCTCTCTGTCAGCCTCTCGAGCGTCCCTGCTGGTGTCCTGGTCTTTCTTGTGCACTGACTCCTCGTGCTCACAAGGAACCTGGTGTGCAGGCAAGGAGATAGCCTCAGAGGAGACCAGAGCCCTCCCCTCCCTCCCTCTTTCCCCGCAAACCACCCCAGCCCAGAGCCCTGGGTGGGGAAACTGAGGCTGGAGAGGACGACGGGCCCTGGCCACAAAAGCTGCCCCTCCCCCTCAAGGCTGGCCCCGTCTCCTTGGCGACCCTGGTTCCCGCCCAGCACTCATGCCCCCTCTTTTGTCCCCTCTTCTGTTCTCCTGGCTCCTGCAGGGAATCCCAACTCCAGCTCCAAGCAACGGCTCCTTCCTTGTTGCCGGGTGATGTTACTGCCCCCTCCCTAGTCTTCCTTCCTGGGGCCCCCTTGGCCCTGCCCATCTGCCATCAAACCTGGAGTTGCTGGGACTCTGGCACTGAGCCTGGGCACTTGAAACCAGTTACCCAACCTCTCCAAGCCTCTGTGTGCTTGCCTGTAAAATGGGCAGGCCGTGGCCTCTCCTCCCTCCTGGTGGGGGCCACTGGCTGCCCGTCCCGGAGAGAGGTTGGTTTCCTTGTCCACAGCTGGAGTTAGGCCTGGAGCTGTGGGAAGGGGCAGCCTGAACTCTCCTCTGCCCTGGGCTTCCCTGCCCAGGCCTGGCCTGGCATCTCTGCCTGTGGGATCCTGACCTGCAGGGCTGGGCTCTCGTGCACATAGACACACACAAGGCTGGCACCGAGTGGAGCCTTGGCTGTGTGCCAGGCCTAGGCAGCATACTGGATGTGTTTTTATTCTTACCTGCCCTGTGCCAGCCCTATGAGGTGGGAGTCACTAGCCCATTTCAGATGAGGAAGTGAAGGTCATACAGCAGCAGCAATTTACAGGAGTTGAGTGGAGCCTGCACTCTGAGCCTGGAGATCCCTTGTGGGTGCAGGATGGTGCTTCCTCAGGGAGGGGCCCCTCCTGGGCTCTGGGGGCTCCTGGATAGGCAGGCCTGGCTGGGACCATTGGAATGGTCCTGGGAAGGAGGTGGCTTGGGCATCTCCTGTGCCTTGGTTTCTTGGTTCTGGGTCCGTGCCTGCTTGTATCTGCCCTTGACCTGTTGCCCTCAGCTACGGTGCACCAGGTGTGGAGTTCACGGGCCTGCACCGAGACACAACCACTGTCACTCAGATGCACTTCCTGCCTGGCCAGGTGAGCCTCTCTCCCCACCAGCTGGCTCCCATGGCCCCCAGGCCCCCCTCCCCAGGGCAGCCCAGTCTTGGTCTTTGCTCACCCTCCAGGGCCGCCTCCTGACTCTGCTGGACGACAGCAGCCTGCATCTTTGGGAGATCCTTCACCATGATGGCTGTGCCCATCTGGAGGAAGCACTCAGCTTTCAGCCACCTAGTCGGCCGGGCTTTGATGGTGCCAGGTACTGGAGGACTTGGCCAGGGACCAGCCACCAGTCATAGGGGAGCTGGGCGGGGGCTGTGGAAACCAGCCGTGCAAAGGTGTGTTAGGGACAGGAAGCTGTCCAGGGGTGGGGTTCAGAGTGGCTGGGTACGTTGAGTTGGGCTTGGGTCCCAGAAGGCAGCATTTGGACCCCTCTTGACTGAGATGTGCTACCTGGACTTTGTGGGTATTAGATGGGGGGTGTTCTGGCTGAGTCCAAGGAGAGCAGGTAGGGTCCGTGCTAGGCCCTAGGACTGCTAGGGCCTTGAGGCCCGGGATGGGAGAGTGTGGGTGTTGTGTCCCAGACTCCTGGTACCTGATGCGTGGCACTGTGCTCCCTGCAATGATGGAGGTGTCTGGGGCCATGGGGCAGATCTAAGCTGAGTGATATCAGCAAGGGTCGCCTGGCCCCTTGAGTTGGGGGTGGGTTGACAGGCAGGTGAAACAGCAGGTTTTGGGGCAAGAAGGGTCCTGCTGGGCTGTGCTGTGTGAGGTGTCAGCAGGAAGCCTCAGAGGCCAACAGAGTGGCCTGGACCACTGGTGAGAGTGAAAGGGGCCTTAGTCCCTGGCTCTGCTGGCCCTTACTGAAATGGCTGGAGTGGGCGAGTCCTTCACGCTGCGAGATGCCTTTTTCTAGCTCAGTGAGAGGCTTGTACTGCTCCTGTTGCGGGCTGGATGACACCCCCACACATCCAGCTGTAACCTAGGGGTGCAGTCCTGGGGTCTCCCAGTCTCTGCAGGCAGGGGTGGTCTAGGTCCCCCTGCAAAGTCAGGGAGGCATCCAGAGGGCTGGTGGCAGGGGTTCCTGGGTGGGGCTCAGGAGAGCTGTGTGTCCTGGAGCTCCTGGTCCTGGCCCAAGGGGTGGCCTGGTTCCTGCATTCCCTTCCTGGTGGGTGGGAGGGGCTTGGGAGCCCGTCTCCAGAACCTGGGGAGCCTATTTTTATCCCTCTCACTGCCGACATCCTGATGAATAATTGAGCGAGCTAATTGCGATGCCCACAGCCACCACCGTCGCCTTGCTGGTCACCAGCCTACTTGATAATCAGGCCCCAGTGAACACAGAGGAGCTGTAACGAACTAACAGTAGTAGCCCAGCTCCCTTTACACCCTCCTCAGCTGGTGGATGGGCCTGCACCCTCACCCGCCTCCCCTTATCTCTCACAGTGGCCCCCCCAGCCTCACCCGCGTCACAGTGGTCCTGCTGGTAGCTGCTGGTGACATGGCAGCCCTGGGCACCGAAGGTGGCAGTGTCTTCTTCCTGGATGTTCCCACCTTGACTTTGCTTGAGGGCCAGACCCTTGGTCCTGATGAGGTCCTGCGAAGGTGAGAGGCAGGCAGACTTCCCAGCACCCGCTTGATGCCCAGACAGAGCTGCTGCTGGCTCACCTGAGCTCCCTCTGCAGTGTGCCAGATGACTACCGGTGTGGGAAGGCACTGGGCCCCGTGGAGGCGCTTGAGGGACACCTGCGGGACCCCACCAAGATCCTCATTGGCTATAGCCGGGGCCTGCTGGTCATCTGGAACCAGGCCGCACAGTGTGCAGACCATATCTTCCTGGGGAACCAGGTATGTGTGTGTTGCCGGTGCCTGCAGCTGGGGCCCTCTGCTCACGGCTGCCTTGCTCATGCCCATCCACCCTGCCCCGCAGCAGCTAGAGAGCTTGTGCTGGGAGCGCAGCGGCAGCACTCTGGTCAGCTCACACAGTGATGGCAGCTATGCCATCTGGTCTGCAGACACCGGCAGCTCCCCGACAACGCAGCCCATGGTAGCCACCACACCCTATGGTGAGTGCTAGGGAGGCCGAGGGCAGCCCCCACTGCCTGAGCACGGGTTGACGGCCGATCCCAAGCTCAGGCACTGGGAGCTGTGTGGCCTTGGTGGGGCTATCCAGGAACACTTGTGGAAGGCGGCAGTGCCAAGCCAAATCTGCAGAGTTGAGACCCTGGGAGGCATGGTGAGGGGCAGTGGCCTTCCTGTTGGAGAGGCAGAAAGCAGCTGCAAGGCGGGGAGTGATAGAGGCAGGATGTGAATGGGAGAAGAGGTGAAAGGTGCAATCTGGGGCTCTTCTGAGTCCAGCCAGCGAGTGAGCCTGACACTGTCCCATCCCTCCAGGCCCCTTCCCCTGCAAAGCTATCAACAAGATTCTGTGGCGAAACTGTGAATCTGGGTAGGTGGGGAGCCGGGTCTCATGTGTGGGTTGGGGCCTGTGTCTGACTGTGGAGGCAGAGGGTGTGTTCTGGAACATAGGAATGTCCCGCGATGCTCTCTCTGGATCGGTCAGTGTGTGCTCTGGGCCCAAGTGGATCACGTGGCTCCTCTACCCTGCGCAGGGGCCACTTTATCATCTTCAGTGGTGGCATGCCCCGCGCCAGCTATGGTGACCGCCACTGTGTGAGTGTGCTCCAGGCCGAGACTCTGGTGACGCTGGACTTCACCTCCCGCATCATCGACTTCTTCACGGTGCACAGCACGAGGCCCGAGGATGGTGTGTTCCTTGCCCCCCTCCACGCAGTGCCCAGCGCCACCTATCTGTGCTCACTCTACCTCTGTCCCACAGAGTTTGACCAGCCCCAGGCCCTGGCTGTGTTGCTCGAAGAGGAGCTGGTGGTGCTCGACCTGCAAACACCCGGTTGGCCAGCTGTGCCTGCTCCGTATCTGGCCCCGCTGCACTCGTCTGCTATCACCTGTTCAGCCCACGTCGCCAACGTCCCTGCCAAGCTCTGGGCCCGCATTGTGAGCGCTGGCGAGCAGCAGAGCCCGCAGCCTGCCTCCACTGCCTTGGTGTGTGTCGGGGTGTCCTGCGGGGCAAGATCTTGGGGAGGGAGGAGGAAGGGTGTTCTCAGTGGAGGGCACTGCGGGCACAGGCCTGGAGGTGGTTAATGTGGCAGCTGTAGATGGGGAACGCGGGAGTGGTTTGGGTCGTGGATGCCCTGCCTGGGGTGAGAGAGAGAAGACGTTTGTCCCGACCTTCCACTTACATCTCTGCCTCCCTCTCTCAGAGCTGGCCTATAACTGGGGGCCGGAACCTGGCCCAGGAGCCATCACAGCGAGGGCTGCTGCTGACTGGGTAGGGCAGACATGTGTGTCCCCTGGACAAGCACAGTTGTGACGTGTGTGTGTGCATGTGTATGTGGGTGAGCAGGGCCTGATAGAGCCCACATAAGTGCAGGAGAGCCCATTCTGGGCCTGGCGGGTACCAACCTGCCTGGTGACTCAGGCCCTGGCCCCTGGTGGGACCAGGTCACCCCCTCCCACCGGGTGGATTGGGATGAAGCCTCCCTAGACCCTGGTTCAAGGCCCTGCCCTGCCCTGCCTTTTGGCCTGGAACTGAGCTCCACCCACCCAGCCTGCCTTGGGACCGGAAAATCTGGGCCGGCCCACGCCGAGCTGCCCAGGGCAGGTGTTGGGGAGCCTGCCCTGCGCCTGGCGGGCGCTGACGTGCTTGGTGACTCAGGCCCCCACTTCCTGCCCTGCCCTTGCCGCCCGCCTGTGCTGGGACCCTCAGGGCTCTGACTCTGACGTCCGCTCCCTTGCTTGAGAACTCTTACCTGTGGTTCTCAGGGCTACTGGAGGTGTCCCAGCCAGCCCTACAGGCTCGCACATCTTCTCACATCCTGGCTCTGGGCTCCTTCCACTGCCCAAGGGCTCCCCACTGGGGCTCTGCAGCTGTGTCCCAAGGCTGCACCCCAGATTTGTTTGCCCCTCCCCACCTGGTCCCTTCCCTGCTTCCTCCCTACCTCCCCAGTCTTCCTGCTGCTCTGCCTACATGGCTGCCTCGTGCCCCGGCTGATCCCTCTGCTCTGTGACTGGCTAACTCCTGATCACCTTTCTGGATGCTCCCATGGGGGCGGAACCCCCGTTCCTTCCCCTGCTCATCACACTGGTGGTTCTTTCCACGCCTTTCCCCCTGTTTGGAGAGCTCAGGTGCTTGTGGCCTGGGATGCAGCAGGTGCTCAGTTATGCGTTAGCCCTGTACATAGGTTCTTCCTGTTTGTGGTGTGCTGTAGGAGTCTGCTCAGTGTTTAGCATATGCAGTGGGTGCTCAGTGAGTGGCCAGTGGATGAGTGGAGGGAGGGGTGCACAGGGACCTGGCATGGGCCTGATGTTGCCGTCCTTGCAGCCACGAGGATGGCACCGTGCGGTTCTGGGATGCCTCTGGGGTGGCTCTGCGGCCGCTCTACAAGCTGAGCACAGCTGGCCTCTTCCAGACGGACTGTGAGCATGCCGACAGCCTGGCCCAGGCTGCCGAGGACGACTGGCCACCTTTCCGCAAGGTGGGCCCCTCCCCCAGCCCCATGGAGCCTGGTCCCAGCTCTGCCCCATGTCATCGCTCCATCCCGCTCCCCAGGTGGGCTGCTTTGACCCCTACAGCGATGATCCCCGGCTCGGCGTGCAGAAGGTGGTACTCTGCAAGTACACAGCCCAGATGGTGGTGGCTGGCACTGCAGGCCAGGTAGGCCTGAGGCCTCCTCAGGGTTGGGGGTCTCAGAGGGCTTTCGGAAGGAAGTGGGCCTGAACTGGAGGGTCTAGTGGAGTGGTAGAGAGACCAACACAGGCAGAAGCCCAGAGGTGGGAATGGGGCTCCAGGTGGGGCCAGCCAGGGAGGTGGGGCCTGTCGTTGGGGGCCTTGAGTCCAAGCTCTGGCTGTAGGGACCCATGGAGGGTTGGGGCCAGGGGCAGGAGCACAGGTGGTAGATAAGCCCTGGGAGGGCAGGGGCCACTGGGTCTTGGTCATTGCTATGCCCCCAGCATTTGTACACTATACAGAAGGTGCTCTACTTGTGCTTATTGCTAAATGGGAGACAGGCTTGGTGCAGGGGGATTTCTTTGCTCCAGAAGGCCAGGGACCAGTGGGTCTTGATCACCACTAGGTTCCAGGGTCCTAGTATACAGTAGGCATTCAGTAAGTGCCTATTCAGCAGATGAACTGGAGACAGTCCTGGGACCAGCCTGGCAGTGGCTTTACAGGATCAGTGGGGCACGGGTGGCCCCACCCTCCATGCTCGCTCCTCCCTTGCCCCGGCTGTGGGCTCAGGTGCTGGTGCTGGAGCTGAGTGACGTGCCATCAGAGCAGGCAGTCAGTGTGTCCAGTGTGGACCTCCTCCAGGACCGTGAGGGCTTCACGTGGAAGGGCCACGAGCGGCTGAGCCCACGCACCGGGCCTCTGCCTTGGCCCACTGGCTTCCAGCCCCGCGTGCTGGTTCAGTGCCTGCCGCCAGCTGCCGTCACCGCAGTCACGCTCCATGCCGAGTGGAGCCTCGTGGCCTTTGGCACCAGTCATGGCTTTGGTCTCTTTGACTATCAGCGCAAGTGTCCTGTTCTGGCCAGGTATGTGGGGGGCAGGCCTGGAGCCTGGTGAGATGGGGTCTGCATCTCTACCTGGCCCCAGCCTCCTCTGGGACTTCTGGTGCTTCCCCATACCTGCCTGGGCCTCAGTTTCCCCTTCTAAGGCTTGGTGTGATGAAGGTGGTCCTGTCGTCTGTGGTAGCTCTGTCCTTATGTGAAGGGCTGCTGGTGGAGTTCTCAGGCCTCCAGCTGCCGGGTTGGTGGGGCAGCATAGACCGGCACCCCTGATGCCTGGCCCCCGGGCCAGCAGGGGCACGGTGGCTGCTCCAGGAGGCTGCTTTCTAGCACGACTGGCGCCTGCCTGCCCTCAGGTGCACCCTTCACCCCAATGACTCTTTGGCCATGGAGGGGCCGCTCTCCCGGGTGAAGTCACTCAAGAAGTCGCTGCGCCAGTCTTTCCGGCGCATCCGCAAGAGCCGAGTGTCAGGCAAGAAGCGGGCTGCTAATGCCAACAGCAAGGTGAGCTGGGGCAAGGCTGCCCAGGTGCTGCTTCTGCAGGCTGTGCTGTGGAAGTGGAGCCTCCTGGGACCCCAGGCTGACCTGGGTGAGTTGGGGAGGGTGGTGGGATATTGGGCGCCAGGCCGTACGGGAGCGGATGGGATGCAGGGAAGGTGGTGTTCCGGAGCGCCACGCCCTTCCAGTTGCAGGAGGCTAACGCACAGCTGGCGGAACAGGCCTGCCCGCATGACGTGGAGATGACGCCTGTGCAGCGCCGCATCGAGCCGCGCTCAGCTGACGACTCCCTCTCGGGTGTGGTGCGCTGCCTCTACTTTGCTGACACATTCCTTCGAGATGGTGAGGCCAGGGGAGGGATGGGCTGGGGAGATGGGCCTCCATTGGCCATCGAGGAAACAGATGGACGTGCAGAAGGGGTGGGACCACACCTTGCAGAGGCCGGAAAGCATTCTGGGTGCCTGATGTGTGCAGGCTGTGTTGGCAACAGGGTCCATCCAGACAGCCCCCTGGAACTTCTGACGGTGCAGGGCTGTTAAGTGAGCCACTGGGGCCTCGGAGACCCAAATGGAGAGAAGGGAGCCCGAGATCGGGGGGAAGAGAGTGTGCGGGGTCGGCCAGTACCAAGGCCCTGAGGTGGCATGTGTTTGGGAGAGTGCCCAGGTGGTGTCTGGAGTGGAGGGACAGGGCTCTGGGAGGCAGTGGTGCTGGCCACCTTGCCGAGGAGCTGGCTTTGACCCTGAGTGGTGGGAACCCTGGGACGGTCTTACTCGGAGAAGAGGCATGGCCAGGTTTATTGACCGATTCATTGGTTGATTTTTAACTTGTATAACGGACAATTTCAACCATACACAAAATTAGTGACAAGGGCAGTCGCCCACGTCCCTCCCCTGGTGCCACGGGCTGGCTGCTGCTGCAGCTGTTCCCACCCCACACTCTGTCGTTTATCTGGTTGGAGCATTTTCAGTGAAAACCCTCATGTGAGCTCTTCAGTGTGTCTGACAGATGGAGGCATAGCCACGGTGCGTGCGTCGCACCACGGAGCTGACGCTGATGGAGTCTTGTCATACCTGGTCCATGGGCAGCTCTCTTCATTCATCTCAGAGATGCCTTTCTATAGCTGGTGTCGGGTCAGCATCCAGGGAGTCCGCACATGGCATTCACTGATGCGTCTTTCGGCCTCTGAGTGATTGGGGCGTCCCCCCTTCTGGTGTCGTTTATTTGTTGAGAGCCCTTTGCCCAGTGACTTTTCCCACCGTCTGGACATGGCAGCCCCAGCGGACTTCACCCTGTTCCAGCATCCCTGTGAGAAGGCTGCTGGAGTTCAGGCGCCCAGCCAGCCTGGGCGTTGGGGTGTCTTGGCTGGCCGCATTTTGAGTTGCTCACCAGCTGTTCGCTGGGGTTTGGCTCCCCCTGATGGTTGTTGCTGAGGTCATCAGTTCCTCGGGGCACACAGTGCTGGCGCCTGGGTCCACCTTGCTCCCGTGTCTTTACCTCTGACCTTCCACTAAAGGACCTTCCGCAGAGGTTCAGCTCACACACGTGCGCAGGCTAGACGCCCAGGGCTGGCCTCAGTTCATTTCATCCCGGGCCTGGGACCTTCCGGGTCTGGCTGCCGTGGAAAATGCACCAAGAGGGGTGGGGGTGAAGCAGGGGGCCAGCAGAGGGGCACACCCGGGACCCTGATGCCCCTTCCGGGTGAGGGTCCAGTTGCGAGTATTGATAGGACTAATGATGGGGTGTTGGGGGAGGGTAGGGCTTTATGACGGGGCTGCCTTGCTGAGATGGGGCTGAGGGGGCAGGAGGGTGGGGTTGGAAAGATCAGGGTCCAGTTTGGGTGCCGTTGATGTCCCCATGGAGATGACTGAGAGGCTGTTCCTGTCTCTGCGGAAGACTGTGCCCAAGGCCCCCACTATTGTCAGCAGTCTAAAGAAGGTGCCCAAGGCCATGAGGCTGGCTGAGGTCATTGGGGAGGCACGGGATAGGAGAGAACCAGTCCTGGGTGCTGGAGGTTCAGGCGGGAGAAACCTGCAGCATGCAGGCAGACACCCCGCCTCACCAGCTGTCGCCCTGCAGCGGCCCACCATGGACCCACCATGTGGGCAGGCACCAACTCAGGCTCCGTGTTTGCCTACGCACTGGAGGTGCCAACGGCAGTGGCGGGTGGCGAGAAGCGGCCCGAGCGGGCGGTGGAGGCCGTGCTGGGCAAGGAGGTGCAGCTGATGCACCGTGCACCTGTGGTGGCCATCGCTGTGTTGGACGGGCGGGGCCGCCCACTACCTGAGCCATATGAGGCCTCTCGGGACCTGGCACAGGCACCTGACATGCAAGGTGGCCATGCTGTGCTCATCGCATCTGAGGAGCAGTTCAAGGTGAGCTGCGTGGAGACCCTACAGGTCCCCGCCTCCCTGACACCCTTGGACTCTCTAGAACCCTTGGCCTGCCTATACCCCATACCTCTTGAGACCCCCAAGTTACCCCAACAAGCAGAAATGCCCCCTCAGCCTGTCACATTTCTGCAGGACCCTTCCACCTGAGTCCCACCAGGACCCCTTGACTGTCCCCAGGGCTGTTTGGCGGGAACTTGTGGTCTGGGGGGATACCAGCCATCTAACCCTTACCACCAAGTGTGACTGGTTTTGCCACAGATAGAGGGGCTCTGGGAGGTTTCCGGGAGCAGTGTGAAGCCGAGGTCAAGTCTGAGAATGGCACTTGGGGCGGGAGGGTCTTGTCCAGGCAGAGAAGGTAGTGTGGTCAGGGGTGTGGGACTAATTGGCAGCCTGGGTTCGGAGTGGGGGCTGGTGCTGGCAGCCAGGAAAGATGGGCCCTCGGGGGCATGGACTCCAGTCTCTGCTCACCAGCCACCTGCCCCTGGCCAGGTATTCACACTGCCTAAGGTGAGCGCCAAGACCAAGTTCAAGCTGACGGCCCACGAGGGTTGTCGTGTGCGCAAGGTGGCACTGGCCACATTTGCCAGCGTGGCCTGTGAGGACTACGCTGAGACCTGCCTGGCCTGCCTCACCAACCTGGGCGATGTGCACGTCTTCTCGGTGCCTGGCCTGCGGCCCCAGGTGCACTACTCCTGCATCCGGAAGGAGGACATCAGTGGCATTGCCTCCTGTGTCTTCACGCGCCACGGCCAGGGTGAGGCGAAGGCTTCCTGGGCCAGGGGCCCTGCAGGGCCCGGAGAGTTGCCAGGGAGTGTCAGCAGAGGGCGTTCTAGGCGGGGGGGGGTCACGTCACCAGCCAAGGTGGGGCAGGTGCCAGGTAGGAGTCTAGCTGAGGGTTGTGACTGAGTTGCCTCTCGTAACTGCCTTCTTCATTCCTCCTCTCCCCACACCCAGGTTTCTACTTGATTTCCCCATCGGAGTTTGAACGCTTCTCCCTAAGTGCCCGGAACATCACAGAGCCACTCTGCTCTCTGGACATTAGTTGGCCTGGCGATGCTGCCCGTGCCAGGTACATGGAGCGGGGAGCCCCTGCCCCCCAAGGCCTGTGACCAAGGCTGGTCTCATCCCCACCCCCACATTCTACATAGAGCAAGGGTGGTTCTCCTTGGTGTCACCCCTTTCTGGTCCCTGGGCTTGGGAATGGGAACCTTGAGGTGCCTGCCTGTGGCCCCCATCATGGCCCCATTTTTGCAGCTACGGGCTCCGAGAGTCGCCCAAGCTGAGCCAGGCTAATGGGACCCCGGGCATCGTCCTGGCCCCACGGAGCCATGATGGAAGCCCCAGTCCTGTCCGCAGCATGGGAACTGGTGAGGGGGCTGGGCATGACATGAGGGGGTGGGGGTACCCGCACGGCTCCGACATCAAGCCAGGTCTCTGCAGGAGGCAAGACTGGAAGTTGGGGCGGGGCATGCAGGCAGGAGACCGGTGGGGGTGTCTGTTGGTGCTGCATCCCACTGTGGGCTGGGTTTGGGACTGGGTCCCCAGGTGCACAGGGTGCCCAGGGATCCTGGCAGGGGCTTGATCACTTCCTCCCTGCAGATACCCCACAGCCACCTGAGGCTACACTCTCACCCATGTCTATTGACTCGGCCACCAGTGCTGATACCACGCTGGACACAACAGGAGACGTCACAGTGGAGGACGTGACGGATTTCCTGGGGTGAGGCGAGTGGGCGGGTCCACAGGAGGGGCTACCCCAGCTCCCCAGTCTTCCTTCTGCCGGGCTTAGGTCCAAGCTGGCGTGGAGGGCCAAGGAGGGGCCAGACCCCAGACGGTGTGGTCACTGCCCTCTTTCCCCAGCTCTTCAGAGGAATCGGAGAAGAATCTGAGGAACCTGGCAGAAGACGAAGCTCGAGCCTGTGCCATCCTGATCAAATGAAGGGCTTCAGGTACGGGACCCTGGACCCACCTGCGCCTTCCCCCTCAGCCTTGACCCTCGAGCCCCAGCCCTGGTCTCCCCACTGAAAGCCTGGCAGGCCCCTGTGGTGGCAGGACTCCTCGAGACCTGGTGCCTGCCAGAGGTGTCCTGGCAGCGACTTCAGGGGCCCACAGAGACAGGATTTTCGTGGTTTGGTGTTAGAAAAACAGGGCCAGCCCGTCAGCCCCTGGATGTCATGGGTGGTTTCTGGAACAAGGTCAGACCAAAACTTAGAGGTGGCAGCAGCTTGGGGCTCAGGGGCTGGATGGCTAGCTCATTTCAGCAGCTGAGATCACCTAGGCACACAAGGTCGGGCCCTGCCAGGTGAGCCCCAAGAGTGGGGCCTGACTCAAGGCCGGCCAGGCCCCGCTCCGGGCTCAGGAGGCCTCCTGCCCAGGTCTGGGGCCCATAGGTCTGACCAACCTATTAGATATCCAGTGCCCCCGCCCACACAGCCTTGCCCTGCACCAGGTACAGACACCCCAGCTGTCTCTTTGCTTTTTGCTGGGGTCACCACTGCCCCCTCTCTGGCCGCGTCCTGACCTCTGTGGGCTGGATGTGGTCAGTGCTCAGAAACTCGGCAAACCCACCTTAGGCTGTCTCTGCAGGGTCCTTGTCCCTAGATGCCTGGGGTGGTTCTTTTGCCTGCCCTGGGCGGGGGGCTGAGTGGTGACACCTGTGTGGCAAGGTCACCTGCCCCTTTGGGCCTCCCTGGCCTTCTGCTGACCCCCCTCCTCTTCCTCTACCAGGAAGGCCAGAGCTACCCAGCCACCACCTGCCCTGTTGGGAGCTGGGATCCGGGACGCCTGGCTCCACCCAGCCCTTCCATAGACCCATGTCTGCTAACCTGTGGCTCCAGCGGGACCTGCCCACCCCGGCCCAGGGCAGCCCAAGGTGTGGGCCCAGGCCTCGGCTCAGAGCCTCTGGGGTGGATTCAGGCCGGCCTCTCCCAGAGACCGTTGGCTCCCCTGGAGGCCGGGTGCCATGGGGGGAGGACAGCTGAGGCTGGCAGCCCATGCCACCTCCCACTCCACACACCATCCTTCCCCCACTCTTTGCAGAGTATTTTTCTAACGCCTGTTCCTGGCTGGACAGTCATTTCTAAAACTATTTTGGTACTTGTCCCTGGGCCAGCCCCCCCGCCTGAGCGTGAGTGCACGTGTGTGCGAGCGTGGATGTGAGTGACTGGGAGCTCCACCAGGACTGGGGCCCAGTCAGGTGTGTGTGGGAGGTCAGGATGGATTTCCCTGTAGATTGTACCTTGGGTTTTTTTTCTATCATTTTGTTAAAATTAGTGTTTTAATATTAAAAATACTGATTTTTAATACTGAAAATAAAAGCATTTAATATCTCTTAAAGGGTAACCACATCTGCTTTCTCTCTGGCATGGGAGGGGGCATCACACGTGAGCTCACACTGGAGGGAGTCCAATTTCTAAGCCCCCTGAGGGCACAGGTCAGGGTTACCCCCACTGGTGCTACTTCAGCTGTGCTGCTGGGGACCATGGCGCTGGGGGGTGGCTGGAGCAGGGGCCGGCACCTGCATGGACAGACAGGCCCCTAGAGCTGGGGGCGCCACAGGCGGGGCGCTGCCCTAGGCCGGGGCCTGGCGGAAGGCGCCCCAGGCATGGAAGCAGCGGGTGAAGGCGTGCTGCTCGTTGCCCTTGCGGACCAGGCGCAGGCGGCGGGGACGCTCGTGCTCTTTGGAGCGCATGTGCTGGATGTACACCTGGTGAGCGGGACGAAGCGTGAGCCCCGGGCAGTCCTCCCAGCCCGCCGCCCCGCCGCCCCCTCCCCTCCACCCGCTCACCTGGCAGGCCTTCAGACTCAGTTTGATCTCCACTTGGCTTGTCTGGGTCCCCACCCACATGTAGACCTGTGGGGACGGCAGGGCACGTGGGCTCGTGGGGGACTCAGGAACACCTCTCCTCTCCCGGCCTCAGAATGCTTATCTCCGAGTGGGCAGGCTCCTTGAATGGGCATGGTCAGGGGTCTCACCTCTTGGCCATTGTCTAACAACATGATGTCATCGTCTGCCAGGTCATCTTGGCAAAAGTCAGAGCATTTCTCAGTCACTGCAAAGTAGCCCTTCTCGTTGGAGCACCTGGGGGTCAAGGGTCAGGGAAAGGCGTTGGGTCATAAGCAGAGTGCCAAGACTAAGGAGAAAGCTGGGCAGGGGTCAGGGCCCGGCCTCACCGGAAGAGCCGGGTGTGCTTCATGTATTCTGCGTCATCGTCATAAGGCTTCTGTGCCCCGATGCCCACCCAGAAAAAGTTCTCAGGCTCCTCTCCTTCGTTGATGACCTGTGGGAAGAGGGTTGGTCCCAGCCCAAGGCCCTGTCTGTCCTTGCTTGCCTGCTCGTCCCCTGCCCGTCCTAGTCACCTGCTTGCTGTAGGAGGCATCAAACATGGTGTTCAGGATATCCTCGGCCAGCTTGGCCTCGTCGGGATCCGAGGCCCGGCCCACCCACGCGTACACGATGCCCTGGTTGTCCTCGCTTTCAAAGGGAACCTGGGGAGTGTGCAGGGGTTCAGGTCAGGTCCAGCCTACAACCCACCACCCTGACCCACAGTCCTGGTCATCCACGACCCCACCTTGAGGATGAAGCAGAACTCGGAGTTGAGAAGGCTGGAGTCAGTGTTGATCTGAATGCACCTGGAGGAGGGTTGGGTGTCAGCAAGGAGTCAGTGACCCCGCCCACCTGCCCGCCCCTTTACTGTCCCCACAGCCAGGCACCGGGTGCAGAGGGCACTGCCGTTGGTGCGAATCTGGTAGAGGCTGGGTTGCAGGGCACCCTGGGCTGCCTTCCTCTTGCCCCGGTGGATGATGAACTTCCTCTTGAAATGGGACAGGAACTTGGGGTTCTCCTGCTGCTGGGTCATGCGTACCACCTGGGGGTGTAGAAGTGTCAGGGGAAGCCCCCTGGAGTCCCATTTTGCCCATCGCAGGCCAAGCCTGCCTTGAGTCCCACCCCCAGACACCCCCAGGAGGCCCAGGGGTGGCCGTGCACCTCCAGCTTGCCCGGGAAGAGGCTCTCGAACTTCTTCTGCAGGCTGAAGGTGAAGGTGAGCCAGCCCATGTTGGAGGCTTCGCGGCCCTGCCAGAAGTACACGACGCACTGGAAGTCCTCCTCCGGCTGCTTCTCCTCCGCCTCGGCCGCCGCCTCCTCGTCTTCTCTGCCCTCGGCCCCAGCCGCCTTCTCTTCCTTCTTCTCCTCCTCCTCCTCGTACTCCACGGGGACCCAATACCTGTGGCGTCAGAGGGCCGTCAGAAGGGGCCGCCAGCAGCAGGGCAGGGCCAGCAGAGGACGGCACAGGCGCGGCACCTGCACAGGAAGACGTAGCAGTCCTGCGTGTGGAAGTGGCCGAACTCCTCCTCGGGCAGCCGCGCGAACTTCTTGCCCTCGAGCACGAAGCCCTCCATGCCGTCCAGGTCCTCGTTCCACTCCTCCATCAGCTGCTCGGCCTGCGTGTTAGCGCCGCTCGTTGGCCGCCCGGGCCCTCCTCGCCGGCGGGACCCCCACGGCAGCCCCCCACGACGGCCCCACGGCCGCCCGCCCGCGTCGGGGTAGAACCCAGTCCCGCAGCCCCAGCGCGGCCCCGCGCACCTCGGCCAGCGCCATGGGCGGCTGCCGCGGCAGGAAGAGCGCCGTGAGGTCGGCCTTCATCTGGTCTTTCTTTTCGGCGTCGCGCTTCACCTTCCCGGCGAGTCCCGGGCCCTGCAGCACGGCCTCCGCGTTGCGCGTGTAGTCCACCGTCAACACGTCATCCCAGTTCTTGAACTTGGCCTTGAACACCTGCCAGGGCGGAGTGTGGAGGGGGAACTGGGCACGGTTAAGGTTACCGCCGCGGGAGGTCGGGAGGCGGGGCCGGGCAAGTGGGAGGGGCAGGTGGGGGCGGCAGGGGATTGTCCAAGGAAAAGGGTCCTAGGGGGTTGGGGGGCAGGATAGGGGCGGGCCTACGCGGCAGTTCCGGGAAGAGGGGGGCTTGGGCCCAGCTCTGCAGGGTGGTAAGGGACCCACAGAGGGTCAGGGCCTGAACCGTCCGCAGGCTCCTGGGGAGGCGGCCTATGGCCGTGGCCCGCACGGGCGGGTCCACACCGCGCACCTGCGCCTCGGTGCCCTCGAGGCTGCGGCTGACCACGGCGTGGCGCGGCCGGTGCA
The DNA here is from genome assembly GCF_041296265.1 of Equus caballus. NCBI lineage: Eukaryota > Metazoa > Chordata > Mammalia > Perissodactyla > Equidae > Equus > Equus caballus. The sequence continues at coordinate 59,931,832 of NC_091694.1, read as the reverse complement.
GCATCCCGCACAGCTCCTGGCCCAGCTTGAGAGCGGCAGCACGCACCAGGCGCGGGGACTTGCGGCCGAGCCAGATGAACACGTCGGACCAACAGTCCAGGATGTACACGCAGCGCGTGTCCAGCAGGCTCTGCAGCTGTGGGGCCGGAGGCTGGAGGTCAGTGCTGGGGCAGGGACTCTGGGGGGAGATCCCGGCCCCTCGCCCTCCTCCCTTGCGTCTCACCAGCCGCATCCTGGGCATCAGTTCCACCTTGGGCCGCGTCTTATGTTCCACAGACAGCTTGTAGTTGATCTGCGGCAGCTCCAGGTAGCCCAAGCCCAGGCCCACCTGGCAGCGGGAAGAGGCAGCCTGGCGGGGCGGGGTCTGGGACATGAGCCCCGCCCACACCGGCCCCAGATTTGGAGTCTGGCCCTGCCTTGCTGTGCTCTCAGGTCCACTGCCTGCTCCTCTCTGGACACGAGTTTCCTCCTTTCACCCCGAAGTGGTTCTTCAGCTATCAGTGGAAGGGCTTTGAAACGCTGCTTTCCTTGCCTGCCCTCTTCGGGTCCTTACTGTTGTTTCTAATTCCCTAACTTGTCCTCTTCCTGCCCACGACACCCCATGGCTTCCTGTCACCTACAGAATTAAGATGAGGTTCCCAGGCCTGGCACCCAGGCACTTCTCAGCCTCGCTCTCCAGCCCCACCTTCCTGGAAACACACAGCCTAATACTATTTCTCCTGGCCCCACTCAGAGCCAACTTCCAGATCTTTGCTCAGGCTACTCCCTGTCCAGAAGGTGGCACCCTCTCCACACAGAAGTCCAGGTGGAACCCACAGCCACCTCAGCGATGCATGGCCCATTCCTCCACCCTGACCGCTGGGGAAGTCAGGCCCGCCCCGCACCCCAGCTCACCTTATAGAGCTTGGGCTGGGGCGGCCAGAAGTCATCAGGCACGTGCTTCTTGATCTCAGAGGGCTCTCCGCCCAGTGCCTCCCAGAACTCTGGGGGCTCCTGGCCCTGCACCATCAGTGTGATCTCTGCCTTCCCTTTCCGCTCATTCTTGTTAATCTTCTCTGCAAAGAGCCTGAGGGCGGGTGCAAAGCCCTTAGTAGGCCCATTCCCGGTCACCATTTTTCTTTGCACAAACACCCCACCATGTCTCAGTGGGGCAGTCCTCGTACCTCGCCTTGGTAGTGCTACTCAGCGTGGCCTGGGCCCCCCGCCACACGTAGATGTCCAGCCCTTGGTCCAGCAGGAAAACAAACCTGGACAGGAGGGGCAGGTGGAGCTGTGATGGGCACAGGCAACGAGTGCCCCCTCCCCCTAACCTCCCCCACCAAATCCCTCGTTATGGAGTCATAGCCCCACTTGCTGATCCTGCCAAGCTCGTGGACAGGAGTTAAAGGGGGTGCTGGAGGCCTCTTCTCCCAGAGCCCAAGCCTGCTCCCCACCGGTGGGAGAAGTTTCGGGGTCATGCACCCCCACCTCATACCATGGGGGCTCACCTCGGGTCCAGGGAGGCCCCCTTGAGTGGCACGGGCTCCAGCTTGACGTTCTTTTTCCCATACACACGGTACATCCTGGGGGCCGGAGCAAGAATGGCTAGGTGGGGGCACCAAGGGGCTGACAGACCCCTAACACTCTCCTCCCAATCCTTCCCAGCTAAGCCCAGCTCAGTGTCGCCCACCCACAGACACCCTCACCTGGTGACATAGTGTGTGTCCTCCACAGTGTAAAAGCCACTGGCTGTTCCGCCCTCGATGTAGGAGATGTCGTTGTCGAACACCTGTGTGCGTGAGGGTGCGCTCCTTCAGCACTGCGCCACCCACCCCCACCAAATACCACCCGTCCGGCGGGTACGGAACTGCGTGCAGCTGCAGCAGGTGCCGCAAATCCATGAGGAAGTGAAAAAAAAACCATAAGATCTGTGGCTATACACGTAAACACACGTTGGAGTGTAAGGATGTACAAAAATGAGTGTCTTCCCTGCGGTGTAGGGTCAGAGACACACAGCACGTTTAGACAGGCGTGCAGCAGGCCGCAGGGGCAAGCAGGGCCACAGAAGAAGCCAACTTGGGCGACCCGATAAACCTGGTGTGGGGTGTCTACAGGTAACCAGCTGGCCCCTGGGCCAGCACAGCTCCCTAACCCTGGCCTCTGGGACTCTGGCCTGCCCTTGGCCCTGCCTCCTTGGTGTCCAGCTGGTGGCCCCGGCCCCTTAGCCGCTATTGGTCCCAGCTCCCCATCTCTCTCCTGGCCTTCCCTGACGCAGGCTCCTGCCCTTTGGCCTCAGCTTGCTCCCTTGACTTCACCCTAGTCGTCCCTGCTGTCTGCCTTAGGTCTCGACCTCACCACCTGTGGTCTCAGCTCCCCGCCCTGCCCCAGCGCCCGGCCTGCCTGCCTTTGGCCACCCCATGCCCCTGTCCCGCCCCTCTGCGACCCCACCTCCCCAAGGCCCTTCTAGTGGGTTGGCACCTGCAGGAACTCCTCGCTCTCATCGCCCATCTCCTCCCGCACGGTGCGGCACTCGGCACCCAGGTAGTTGCGCAGGTTCACGGCGTGGATGGCAGAGCAAGCCTTCTTGTCGAGTGTGGCCTCCCCGCCAATCCAGTAGTAGATCTCCCAGTTCAGAGAGCCGCTGTCATCTAGAAAGGTCTGGGCGCCAGGCCGCAGGCTGTCAGCCTTCAGCAGGAAGTCCTGGCTTCCCAGCTCAGCCCAGAGAGGCCGCTCAGAGGGGCACTGCGACGCCTCCGCCTGGGCCACCTCCATTGTCCTCCTCTGCAAAGCCCTCCCTCCCACTGTGCCTCGATAAGCACAACTGTGGAGCTGGGGGTTCTGAGCCATCTAAGAAGAGGTCACTGGGGGTCAGGGAGCTGCAGCAGCGTGCCCGGCCCTCACCTTGAGCACGATGTAGCAGTCGGCCTCGTAGAACTTGCCGTGGAAGGCTTCCTCCACCAGCACAGGCACAAAGTTCTCAATCTGCCAGATGGTCAGGCCAGGCAGCTGGCCCACGTCCTCCGTGAAGAACTCGGAGTAGTCGAGGCGAGGCTTCTCCAGGCCCTGGTCCCAGCGCCGCACCTTGCCCCCGGGGGCTCGGGCATCAGTGTTCTCCTGGAGTCACAGTCACAATGCATGGACGGACTCTGTGCAGCCATTCAGGCTGGTCTCTCTACTTGCTACCCACCTCAGGGCCTTTGCATAGGCTGTTCTCTCTGCCCAGAGTACCCTCTCCCTCTTGGCCTGGTCACATTGTCTGTCTTGAGCAGAGCCCAGAGCCGTTGGCCTGGCTTACCTCCTGCTTTTTGTTCTTTTCCTGGGCCACATCTGACATGCCCTTCAACACCTGCTTGGCCTGGTCATCCTGGGCTGAATCCTTGCGCCTCCGTAGCCGCATCTTTCGAGCCAGGGGGTCCTTGGGCCCACTCCCTGCTGGTGGAGGGACAAACAGCTGAGTTCTGGCTGGGCCTGCCCCCTGGGGCATCCAGCCAACCACCTTGCCCCAGGGTCCAGAGAGCTGGGTCCCACCCAATTTACAGATGGGTAAGTTGAGGCCCAGAGAGGTGCCCTCCCCTCCCTCCACTCCCAGGCCAGACGTCCCCCTGCTCACCAGCTGCTGCCGCTGCCACTGTGGCAGGGGAGGCACCCGCCAGCCGTAGCTGGTTCTGCAGCGAGAAGTCGATGTTGTACCACTCGGCGGCACGGTCAGCGGGCTTGGGAGGCATGACCAGGCTGGGGTTCTCGCGCACGTCCAGAACCTGCCTCGGGGGGTGAGCAGAGCTGGCACTGAGCCTCAGTCCCACCTCCCAGCCACACCAAATCGGCTTCTTGCTCTTTGCAGCCACCAGGGCTGAGAGGCCCAGGGCTGGGGTCCGGGGCCTGGGTTCTCCTCCCAGCTCTGTGGCTGCCCCTCATGGGCTCCGGTCTCCCTCTGTGAACTGTGACCTTGCTGGCTGGCTGTGGGCCTTAACGATGCTATCAAGCATGATATGGACATAGGGACGTGGCTCTCCTTGTCCCCAAAGGCACACCGGCACTGGCCCCCCTCCCGTGGCCTCACTGGGTCTCCCGCACGCCAAGGACACCCCTTCGCTTGGTCTGTCCTGAGGTCTGCCTGCACCTCTGCCCTCCCCCCAGGCCATGCCCTCCCGGTGCCAGCCGGGCCCTGCTCTAACCTCGATCTCAGTCAGGAAGTGGATGGCCTCTGGGAGGGTCACCAGGCGGTTCTTGTTCAGGACGAGCTTCCTCAGCTTCGTGCACCTGTGAGGACAGGGCCAGGCTCAGGGAGGCGACAGATCAGAGGCAGGGAACCTCCCAGTCCTGGGGGAGGGGAGGCAGACGGGGCCGGAGGAACTGAGCAGCCCGGCTAGTTAGGAAGCCAGTGGGCCCCGACACGCCGGGGAGGACAGGCTGGAGCCCCGGGGCTGGAGTCTCCTCAAGCTGCGTGACTGGGAAGCTCTTTTTGTGACTTCCTTGGAGTAACATTTTTCAAAATGGCATTCTGCAAAATTAAGGGCCCTCACATATGAGCAAGTGGGCACCAAAAAACATGTTCGGTCCTCAAACTAGCTTGGACGCTGCTAGGGGGTCCTCTGTTCTCTGCTGAAGAGCCGGGAGACCAGCTAGTGGACACTGTGATCTCCACAGGGGACAGAGGTGGCACTGTGTCCCAAACTCAGGCGGCAGTGGAACCCCTCTGGCATCGTCCCTGTCAGTGTCCTCCAAGGGCGCTCTTGGGGAACCCACACTGGGAATCCCTGGCATGGCCCGTGTGGTCTTTATGCAGAAAGCCAGATCAACCCATCTATCGTGCACGATGCACGAGGACCACAGGGCGGGTCCCGCTACAATTCGGGGTCTATGCCACGAGCCCCGATGCCACCCCCGCACCTGCACAGGCTTTCAGGGATCAGTTCCAGGTTGTTGTTGGCAGCCATGAACTCCTCCAGGCTGGCCAGCTTGCCGATGCCCGAGGGCAGCCCGTCAAAGTCCAGCTTGTTGGAGTTCAGGTACAGCTTCTTCAGCTTGGTCAGCTTGCAAATGGCTGACTGGAGGGGACACAGGCAGGGGTGGGAGTCAGGGTGGCAGCCAGGGTGGCCCAGGGGCCTTCTCCTCCCCCTCCCGGGCCCGGACGCACGGGCAGTGAGGTGAGCTGGTTGCGGGACAGGTTCAGGGTCTCCACGTGCAGCCACTGGTCGATGCACAGGGACAGCTCCGTGATCTGGTTGCTGCTGAGGTTGAGGCGGCGCAGGCTGGGGAGGGTGTACAGGCACTCGGGCACCCGAGGCAGGTCATTGCAGGACAGGTCCACATCTGGGAGACAGGCTGGCGCGCATCAGCCGGGGCCCACAGAGCAGGCTCCAGGGGTAGCCAGCCCTACTGTGAACCGCAGCTCCACCACCTCCAGGCTCTGTGGCCTGAGGCAGGAGACTTAACCTCTCTGAACCTCAGTTTCTCCATTTGGAGAAACTTCCTCAAACCAGGTGGATCTAGATGTAAAGTCTGTGCTCATAACTTGGTGTTACTACTAGTCATCACACTAATGACACAAATAATCATAACATAACCACATTCTTTTCCCTTTGGAAGGGGGTCAGAGAAGCAGGCTTCAACTCCTTCCTCTATAAGGAAGCGAGGAACCTGAGGGGACCAGAGCCTGAGGGGGTCACCCAGGGACTGCCAACCTGTGAGGTTGCTCAGGCCCTCCAGGCTGGTGGGGAGGTTGCCCGGGGTGCGCTGCGTGTTCCGCAGGTGCAGGGTCTGCAGGGCCGTCAGAGCCGGGAGCTGCCTGCGGGGAGATGTGGGCAGTCAGGCCAGGGGCAGGCCCAGGAGCACGGTGTCGAGAGGGCCTGAGGGGACAAGGCCAAGGGTGGCTTCGGGCAGCGTGGGATGGGACAGGAGACTGAGGTGGGGTATGATGCTTAGGAAGGATGGGGTCCGAGCAGCACAGCCCACGTGGGAGCGGTGAGGGTGTGGCCAGGCCAACTCGGGAAGGGCCGGGTCTACTGGGGAGTTCAGGGACCAGGCCACATGCCCCAGGGTGAGTTCCGAAGGGGCGTGGCCTGAGCAGGCGCCCACCGGAGCTGTGCGTGCAGCAGCGGGTTCCCATTGAGCACGAGCGTCTGCAGGTGCACCAGACGGCGCATCTGGGGGGGCAGGCTCTCCAGGCGGTTCTCGCTGAGGTCCAGGTACAGCAGGTCGGTGAGGTTGATGAAGAGCTGGTTGGGGATGGTGTCGATGCTGCAGGCAAGAGGGAAGGAGGGAGCCAGGCAGGCAGGGGCCGCTGAGTCAGTGCCACTCACCCACCCTCAAGACCCGCCTGGCTCCCTGCCATGTCGCCCAGACCCCCCCACACCCCCACCGCCCGCCAGGCACCTGTTATGGCTGAGATTTAGCACCAGCATGTTCTTGGCGTTCTCCAGCTCCCTCGGGCACTCTGTCAGCTGGTTGTGGCTCAAGTCCTGGGTAGGAGGGATGCGGCGGGTCGGGGAGTTAGGGCTGGCCCCACCCCCCCAGTTCTCTGCCAGGCCGGGGGATCAGGCCGGGCACCGAGAGGGGAGCGGACGAGGGAGTGTCAGGGCCAAAGGGAGACAGCGGGACCCTCGAAGGAAGGGTGCCTAGATTAGGGATCTGCCTCCAAGAGCAACCTTGGGCAAGGCACTGCCCACTCTAAGCCTCAGTTTCCCCATCTGTAAAATGGGATAACAATGGCTCCAGAAACCACTGTAGTGAGCGGGGACCAAATGGTGGGGCCGGCACAGGAGCCAGGTGGGGGGGTAACCGCTGACCAGGACTGAGAGGTCATCCAGCTTGAAGATGTCATCAGGCACTCCGGAATTCTTCAGGCTGTTGGCTCGAGCCACGATGGCCTGGGGATAAACCATGAGAGGCCCTGACTCCTGGCTTCTACCCCAGGAAGGAGCAGAGAGCTCAGGGAGGGACACTTCCTCAGAAAGACCACCGGAGGCCAGGCCTGAGGCCTGTCCCACCCTGCCCTTTGCTCGTAGTCCCTCCACCTGGCGAGCTCCTTCTATCCTCCCAAGGAGCTCCTATTCGCATCTCAAAGCCCAGCTCAGATGTGCCCCACAGCCCAGCACAGGGTCCTCAGGGAATCTTTTCTGATCTAACAATCCCTCTTCTTGCCAATTCCAGAGGGCGAGATAGGGGTGCAGCTGAGTCAGGGTTTCTAAACAGAGGGAGAAAGGTGGACCAAAGAGACACCAGAGCGGGGACTGAGAGCACGTCTATTTTCTCTCCCCTGAGGGCTGAAGCCTCCTCACGCCACAGATGTGCAGGGAGCACACGCAGGATGGCTGAGCAGAGAGGGGCCAGGGTCGCCGCCATGACTGCAAGCGACAACAGAACTAACAGCGGTGGCCGTTCGTTCAGCCCTGCTGCCTGCGTGGTGCCACTCTGCCCTTCACAGGTGCCCCCGAGCCCTCCCCAGAGAGGGAAGGGTGCCCAAGGCCCTGTGGCCAGGAAGTGGGGGAGCTCAGATTTGAACTCGGGCAGCCCGAGTCCGGAGGCTGTGCCCTCAACACCTCAGGGCTCCGCCCTTGCATGGGAATGACCCTTGCAGAGGCCTAAAGGGTCTGGGCCAGGGGCCTGATGTTCTGGGAAGTCAGCGGCTCCATGGAGAGCAGAGGGGTACGTGGTCCACCCCGACCACCTGCCCTCCCAGCCAAACCCCGCCCTACCCCAGCTCTACCGCTGCCTGGCTGTGTGGCCTCGGGCGAGCGACCTGCCTCTGTGGCCAAGTGGCCTCATCTGTGAATTTGGTGGAGGTCAGAATTATATGAAAAAACCCTCATGGAATAGTTGGAACACTGCTCAGCTGGTATCAGCTGTCATTGTTATAGTTGTACAAAATGGGTGGGATTTTGGATTTTTAACCTTTCTCTCAACGGGTGACTTAACACGGGTCATCACTGTATCCTCTCCCCTTACGGTCAGACCCCCAAGCCTGACAGTGACGGCAGAGGTGATGGTCCAGCCTGGGGTCTGGCCCTGCCCTCACGCCCCTGGCTGGACTCCAGCCCCCCTCCCAAGCTCAGCGGGTTCTGGCAGCACTCACCCGCAGTGACGGCAGGCTGGACAGCTCCCCGTGAAGTGTGGTCAGGTTGTTGTGGCTCACAGACAAGTGCTCCTGGGTCAGGACAGAGAACAGAGGCTCAGCAGGGTGGGCAGCGTGTCTAGAGTCCCGCCACAACCTTCACCATCCAGGGGGGCCCTCAGCCACACAGGCGCAGTCTACCTCTGCAGCCTCCCTCCCTCACAGACCCAGCCTCTCTTGCACACCTCCAAGGACAGGGGGCTTACTTCCTCTCCGTCAGCTCTGCTCATGGCCATCAACGTCTTCCTCTATGTCATCAGCCTCCTGCACAGCCCCATCCACAGGGACCCTCCGCGCCTGCCCCCAGCCCCTTACCAGCTTCTGAAGGGCAGCCAACTCCTCGGGCAGGTAGCAGAGGCCGGTGCGGTTCAGCTTCAGCCATCGCAGACTGGTCATGGCCTTGACATTCTCAGGGAAGTAGCCACCCTGGGGAGGGGGTCACGGTGAGGCTGGTCTGGGAGAGGGCCACCCCCACTCTACCGCCCTCCGTGTCCCCCACTGCCCATGGGAGCTCTTAGGGAGCAGCAGAGCCCGCTCTCACCAGCTGTGCAACCCTGGGTAACTCTGTGCCTCAATTTCCTCACCATGAATAGGGATAATAAAAGCCCCTCATGACAAAAGTGTTGTGAGGACCAACGAATTATCAGGATGGCTGTTGGCCAAAGATCTGTCTCTTCTGATGGATTCTGAGCCCCAGGAGGGCCAGGACGGCACCGGCTTGCTCCAGGGGACATCCCCAGCACCCAGCTGTGGTTAGCTCAGCTCAAATGCCTTTGTCTGGCATTCCAGGCCGTGCCTGGGCCACCTGGGGTGAGGGGACCCTTGAGCCTGTGCCCCCATCCTGCCATCAGCATACAGGCCATTTGTAGTAAGGTCCATGCCCCTCGAGCCCCACCCTGCACAGGGGTGCCTGGATGTTGGGTCACTCACTCATCAATCCCTCATACCTGAACGCCCACCTCAGCACCCCAGCCCTGATGGCAGGGAGCCTGGGGCAGCACATGCCTTCAGTGCCCTTGGCTGGTATCCCCTTCCCCCTGTAGCCACATTCCTGGCCAGTGACTCAGACTCTCCCAGTCCGGAGAGGACATATGGAGACCCCAGGTGATGATGGTAGGAATGGAGGCAGAGGAAAGTGGTGTGGCTGCCCGTGCATGGGGTCAAAAGTGTGTGCACACGCTGGTGAATGCAGGAAGAACCTGCCTGCTTCCTTGGCCCTGGTCGGACCTCTGACCCCAGCCAAAGCTTAGGCCCCTGACCCTCCAGAGCCGGGCTGACACTACACGACCCAGCCTGAGTCTGTGGGCTGCCCCCTGCAGCCGGGCTGCCCCTCCCAGGACCAGGCCAGCTCTCAGCTCCACTCCTGCCCTGCCTCCTCTCTGGCCACCAGGGCTCCCACCTCATGCCTGACTCCAGAACTGCTACCCAGTGCCGGCAGGCTGGGCTCGGGTTCCTGTGACCCTGGGCTCTCAGTCCAGCAGCTGCTCAGACAGCTGCCCGCCAGGCCGCACACGCCTGACTGACACTCTCCAAACAAGCTAAACCAGGCCTCCAAGAGGGTGACTTAAAGCCTCTTCACCGGAGGAGAAAACCGAGGCTCCGAGAGGGGAAGTGACTTGCCCAAGACCACACAGGATGGGGTGGCGGGGACAGGACACTGATGAGTCGGCTCCAGACCCGCCCCAGCGGCTCGGCTGTGAGTCAGGGCTTGCGTTGGGCGTGTGACCTCAGAGGGGTGGGGAAGCAGGACCCGGGAGGAGTACAGGCTCCCCGATGGCCGGGCCACTCTCCGGCCCGGGCGGGGCCCACAGCCCGGGAAGGGGCAGGGGGTGGGGGTCGCAGCGCGCCCCAGCGCGACTCCAGCCCAGGCGTCCGCGCCGGCCCTGGCCATCCCGCGCAGACCTCGAGCGGGGCCTCAGGGTCGGTCCGGCGGGGGCCTGGGCCCCGGAGAGCGCCACCGGGGCCCGCCCCAGGCCGGGGCGGCGCAGGCCCCGAGCGCGCGGGGCAGGAGGAGGAGACCGCGCGGGGCGCAGCGGAAGAGAGGCCTGGAGGGAGGCTCGCCGGCCGCCGGCTCACCTTGAAGTCGTTGCCGCTGAGGTCCACGCCGCGCACGAACGGCAGCACCCCGGTAGCCTCCATGGCGCCGCTGTCGCTCCGCGGCCGGCCGGGCGGGGGCAGCGGGGAGCGCCCGGGCTGAGCCAGCGCCCGCTCCGCCTCTCAGCCCGCCCCGCGCGGCCGGCGGGGAGGCGGGGCGACCGCACCCTCGGGCTCCGCGCGCCCCTCTCCGGGCCTCCCCGGCCGCGGTCCCCAGTCTGCTGGGTGACTGGAGGGGTCCGGAGGAGGCCGGGCGCCCCCTGTGCTTGCGCGCCCCTCGCCCCGCAGGTCCCGCCACTGGCCCCGGCGCTGCTGAAGCGGCTGGAGTTGGCGCGGCCCCGGGAGATTCTGCACCCAGTCCCGGGGCGCGGGGACCCGGGGAGGCTGTCTCTGCCCGCTGGGCCCTGCATGGCAACGACTGGTAGGAGGACGCCTGAGTCCTTGGGTCCTAGAGCCCTAGGCAAGCCCCAGGTCTGCTCCTGCCTCAGTTTCCTCATCTGTGAAGTGCTTCCCAAGACTGTTGTCAGGAACAAATGAACAAACGCATGTGTGACTCGCGGCATACAGCAGGCGCTCAATAAGCGGCGCGTTATCGTTCCCGCTTACAGTCAACACCCCCTCCCCGTCTGCTCATTATTTGCGCGCTCGCCCCCCTGCTGGCACGTAGCAGGCCCCATAAACAAACGCTGGATGAGCCAGAGGTTATATGCACAACATCCTTCGCAGGGGTGGAGGGGTCTGGGGTCCCCATTTCGCAAGCGAAAAGACTGAGGCGCGGGCGGAGAGGTGGCCCGCACAAGGTCACATGGAGCAGGTGGCAGGGGAGACCCTTAGTCCTGTCGTGTGCCTGGCGGGGCAACAGATAAGAACAATGGGGCCGCCAAGGCGCTCTCCCAGAGGCGACCTGCGGCTGTCGGCCCGGGCCCCGGAAGGAACGTGGGCCCAGACAGCTGGTTCCACACGGGAGGCTCACGGTACAACCGCACGCGCGTCACGGCGGGAGCTGGGAGCTGGCTCACCCCGCGCCGGGTCACACCATTCACACCACCCGGCCTCGGAACGGGTGCCTGTGCCTTTAAATCCGGAGTGCGTCGGAGCGCCCCGCCCCCGAGGGAGCGCGCAGGGCGGCCAGGGGGCGTGGCCCGCCGCCATTGGCTGAGCCGCGTAGTATTTTGGAACGTGAGTGGGAACCTCGAGCGCTCCGATTGGGCCTGGGGCCTGCTCGTCTGCGTGCCTCGGGGTCAGCGCCCGCCCCGGGGGCCTCGGAGTTCGGTTCCCGGGTTCTCCACGTTCTATTATCAGGCAGGTCCGGGGTCCGGGGCCGGAACAGGCCCGCCGCGTCTGCCGGTCGGTGCGCTGAAGCCGCGACTCAGGTACGGCCGGAGCGCGGCGGGGCGGCCCCGGCATCAGCCGCGGGCCTGGAGCGCGCCCCGGACGCAGGTCGGGGGCGTGGCCTCCGCTGGGGCCCACGGTCGCGGCCCGGGAGGGAGCGAGGGGCTTTGGGCCCCAGGCCTGCGTTCTGCTTTCACCCTGCCCCTTCCCGTCTTGGGTACATCACGCCCCGGGGCCGCGGTGTCCCCCGCCGTGAACGGGGCCCTGAGAGGCACACCCCGCGGCTGCGCCCCGGCCCTGGGTTTGGCGGCCGAGGGGGCGGAGAGGAGGCGTCCCAGGGCGCTGTGGGGCCCGGCTGCGCGGAGCCGGGTTATTTTTAACCCCCCGCGCCCTCTCCCCCTTCCCAGAGCAGGCTGCGGGTTGGGGCCTGCGCAGCCCCGCCAGGGGTGGGCTGAGTCCCAAGTTAGGCAGGTGGAGGTATTTAAAGCGCTTTGCAGTTTGCGAAGTGGACTCCTGGTCCCGCTGGAGGCAGGTGGTAGTATTGATCATCGATGAGGAAACTGAAACTGGTTGCAGGGCTGTGCTGGGTCACCCGGCTAGCCTTTGACCAACCCTGGGCCCTCTTGTTCTATTTTTAGCATGGGCGATTCGGGGGGCGGGTGTTGGCGCTGAATCCTGCAGTGCTTCAGGCTTCAGCTGCTCCAGGCATCTCCTCACTTGGCAACTGAGCCCCGGCCACCCACAGCCGAGCAGGGAGGGCGGAAGTCCTTGGTGTCCAAGCTGGCTCTGAGCTCACGGTCATCTGCTCAAGGCGTTCTCAGCGAGACAGTTCTGCCTGGTGTCTGACTGAGCTTGTCCCCTCACCCTAAACTTGGCCCTTGGTCACACCCCCTCCGCTCTCAGGGCTTGAGGGCAGGGGTCCCCTGGAGGAATCCGAGGCTGGGGCTTGGTGGACTGCTTCCCCTGCCCAAGAGCTTGGCCCGTCTAGTCTCACACAGCCCCACACTTCCGGGCTCTGCACTTGTAACCCTTCCTTGTGGCAGCCTGTGCCATTCTACAGGTGAGCAGACAGCTGGGGCTTCAGGCCCTCAGCTTACCTTCTTTGTTGCTTGGTCTCAGCAGCTGAGGGCAGCCCCCCTGCCCCCCCAGTGTCCCAAGCCCGAGACACCCACAGAGACCGCTATCCAGGATAGTGTGCTGGTCCTCTGTTTGGAGTCTTGTCTTGAGAGGTACCTTGCTCACTGCCCCCACAGCGGGCTGTCAGCCTTGACTGACACATACTTGTTGACAGGCAGCTCCTGGCCTCCCCTCCCCCAGCTCAGCCTGGGCTATCTTACTAGTTCTGTCTCATCCTGTTCTCTGACTTGGTAGTTCTGCCTCTGGGGGCGGCCCTGTCGAGATCTGGAGGGTAGCTGTGGCTCCCTGAGCTTCACTAAGGGCCCGCCGAAGGTCTGAGAGGCCCTCCAGGGCAGGCTGTCTGGGACCCCGAGTTGTGGTCCTCTCTGGGCCTTGGTTTCCTCCTGCTGTGCCCAGCCCTGGTTAGGAACCGGGGTGAGACAGCCTCTAGGACCTGACCATAGGCCTCCAGGGGCCTGATCGGACCATGGGGGTGGGCGAGAGTCTGGAGGCTTTGAGATCCCACCACTCACTGTGTGGTTTGGCAAGCTGTTTCTCTGTAAATTGCGAATGCTGGTGATAAGACCCACCTCACAGTCTTTGGTGATGTTAGGGGTCCTCGAGGGTGGGATTAGGGAGATGGGCCCCCTTCTCTGACCTGCCACAGGCCTCAGGGCCTTCCTGTGCAAGCTCCCCTTTGCAGGGGTGAGTCGGTTGTTTGGGGGAGGGGCCTCAGGCAGCTCCCCATCTCCTCCCAGTAAATGGTTCCTTTCTCCTGAGAAATCCTCAGGAACCTCACGTGTGGGTTTGATTCAGCGACCCCAGCATGGCGGCAGCCAGAGCACGTGCCCACACCTGCCCTGCTGCCAGCCTGGCCGTCCCCACCAAGCCATCTCTGCACTTTGGCTCTCTTACAGACAGAAGACCATGGCAGAGTTCTCCCAGAAACGGGGGAAGCGGCGTGACGATGAGGTGCTGGGCAGCGCTGTGGACTTCCTCCTGGCCAATGCCCGTCTGGTGCTGGGTGTGGGCGGAGCTGCCGTGTTGGGCATTGCCACCCTCGCTGTGAAGCGGGTAAGGCCAGCCTGGGCTGGCTACACCTGGGGCTCCCAGAGGAGGATGACAGGGCTGGGGCCTGCTGCCAGGCCCCAAGAGGTGGGCAGGACTGCCCAAAGCTGGCATCTGTTTCTCTACCCTAGCGACCTGGTTGGCTTTGCCCTAAGCTTTGTCAAGGCCGCCTAGGCTTTGGATGCTCTTATGTGTCTCTGCCTGCAGCTTATCGACAGGGCCACCAGCCCACGGGACGAGGATGAAGCCAAGGGGGACACCACGTGCCTGGAGGATAGCTGGAAGGAACTGAGCCTGCTCAAGGCCACACCATGCCTACAGCCCCGGCCCCCACCTGCTGCCCTCAGTCAGCCCCTGTCACCCCTGCCCCCCTCCCCCTCCGCCCCAGGTGAGTAGCACTCCTTCCCCTCTGACCTGGGTGAGTACCCCTTTGGTGGTCACATTTGGGAGGTGCAGCCCAGGCTCCACCACTGGCAGACCATGCGACCGGTGCAGGTGCCTGCTCCTCCAGGACCATGGGCTCCCTATGTGTTTAATGGTGGCGTGTTTCCCCACCCTCCTACCCCCTGGGTGGTGCTGAGGCTCCAGCTACCAGAACATGTGGAGTGGGAGGGTGGGACTGGAGCAAGGCAGCAGCATTATGACAGTGGGGGGAGGGGGTGAGGTGGAGAAATTGAGGTCCAGGGCCTGTCTCTGACTCTACATGAAGCTGTTTTAGCCCCAGGGTGTTGGGCAGCTGGGGCGATGAGAATTTGTCGTCAGGCATCACTATACGTGAGGGCTTTAAGTGCTTTCTCAGGTGGTCACTTTACAGGTGAAGAAAATGAGGCCGAGGGACGGCACACAGCTAGTAATCGGGTAGTACTTTCTTGGCTCATCACGGAGCATTCTGACACGTCCCCTGGCCCTTTCACTCTGCAGAGGGGCCTGCAGATGACCATCCTCAGATGTCACCTCCTTGTAGTTCCCCAGCACCGTTGTGCCTCACGTTCCAGGAGAAGCTGCTGGCATTTGAGCGGGACCACGTGACTATCCCAGTGGCCCATGTGGCTCTGGCCAAACAGCTGGCCGGTGACATTGCCCTTGAGCTGCAGGCCTACTTGCGGAACAAGTTCCCAGAACTGCCCTTCGGGGCGCTTGTGCCCAGCGGGCCCCTCTACGATGGGCTGCAGGCGGGGCTTGCTGACCACGTGCGTCTCCTGGTTCCCCTGGTGCTGGAGCCAGGCCTGTGGAGCCTGGTACCTGGTGTGGACACTGTGGCCAGAGACCCTCGCTGCTGGGCCGTGCACAGGACTCAGCTTGAGTTCCGCTCCCGAGGGAGCAGCCCCTGGGACCGCTTCCTGGTGGGTGGCTACCTCTCTTCCCGTGCCCTGCTGGAGCTGCTCCGCAAGGCCCTGGCCACCTCCGTCAACTGGCCAGCTATTGGCAGCCTTCTTGGGTGCCTGATCCGGCCCAGCGTGGCCTCAGAGGAGCTGCTGCTTGAGGTGCAGCACGAGCACCTGGAGCTCAATGTTGCGGTGCTCTTGGCGGTCACTGGCACCAACGCCGAAGACCGCCTCCTTCTGGCCTGGCCCCTGGAGGGGCTGGCTGGGAACCTCTGGCTGCAGGACTTGTACCCAGCAGAGGCCGCCAGGCTGCGGGCTCTGGATGACCATGATACGGGGACCCGCCGGCGACTGCTGCTGCTGCTGTGTGGGGTCTGCCACAGCCACCCGGCCCTGAGCCGGCTGGGCCGGCGCCACCTGACCCAGGTGGTTCTGCGCCTTGGGGAGGAAGAGGTGGACTGGGCCGAGGCGGCCTTGGGGGAGCGCTTCCTGCAGGCCCTGGAGTTGCTCATCAGCGGCCTAGAGCGGGCCAGCCTGCCCTGCCACTTCAACCCAGGCGTGAACCTCTTCAGCAGCCTGCGCGAGGAGGAGATTGATGACATTGGCTATGCACTGTACAGTGGTCTGCAGGCCCCTGAGTGGCTGCTCTAGGTGGGTGGGGACAGGGCAGCCGGCGTGTGTTCTGATGCTGGTGAGCTGTGAATGCCTCCCTTCCAGGAATTTAAATTTGGAAAGCACTTTTCTTGCTTTTAGCCAGAATAAAGAAGAGAGCTTCCTAAGCTCATGGGGTTGGCTTGTGTGTCGGCTACAGTCACTGGAGCCCCGAGAGAGCTTGGGTTGCTGTCACCTGAGCGCAGCCTGGAGTGCCCGCTGCTCACGCCCTCAGGGCCAGCCCCAGGACCTTGGGCTCAGTCCTTCATCACCAGCAGTGAATTGCTGACAACACAGCTTCTGCAGTTCTCGGCGGGGGATAAGGCCAGCTCTGTTTTCTGTTAAGAGGCTGCGTTAGCGCTCTCTGGGGTGCCAGCTCCAGTCATTTCCAGGCTTCTGGTGCTGGATGGTAAATACCATGTGTTTTGTTGCCCAAGAGCTAGGGTCACCTGGTACCCCTGGAATACAGTCTGTGGCTGATGTAAAGGCTGGTGTTTTCTGATGTCCACTGTGTGCCTAGTTTGCTTGTCGAGCTCCCTCCTCTAGCCTGGAGTGGAGGCTCAGCCTGACGTGCTGCTCACCTCATATCTCGGGGAAAATCCCTCCTCTCTCCAAGTAGGCGAGTTTTTCTTTTTTTGAGTAAGATTAGCCCTGAGCTAACATCTGCTGCTAATCCTCTTTTTGCTGAGGAAGACTGGCCCTGAGCTAACATTCGTGCCCATCTTCTACTTTGTATTTGGGATGCCTGCCACAGCATGGTTTGTCAAGCAGTGCCATGTCTGCACCCAGGATCCAAACCGGTGAACCCCGGGCTGCCGAAGCAGAACGTGCGCACTTAACCGCTGTGCCACTGGGCCGGCCCCTGTGAGTTTTCTCTTTGGGCAGTGGAGGCCCCTGGGAGAGCCCCTTCCCTGCCTGGGGAGCCAAGGTTCTTTGTGCTGCCCGTCTTGCCCAGAGCCAGGGGTGTCCCACTAGCTGCTACAGGGCCTGGCTGAAGAGCAGGGCCCGGGGCCTCCCGGAGAGGCCTGGTGTGCAGGCCCGGCCTCTGCAGTGCCAACAGGAACTGCTCTCAGCTGACTTCTGTGTTCTCAATGAAGTCTGGCAAAGGCGGGGGCTAGGGGCGGGAGGGTTTGCCTCCCTTCCCAGGCGTCCCTCTCGTCTTTGGCGTCTTTCCTGCTAAAGCAAAGCTATGCCTCAAAGAATGTGAACAAGAATAAAAAGAAAACTTCAAGCATCCGTGTGACTCGTGCTGGTCTCTCACATGCAGCTGTTTGAAGTTCTGGAAGCTTGGGATCAACCTGGAGGTGGTAGGGTTTAACTGGAAGAGGTTATGTGGAAGGGAGAAGATTATAAGGTGCCTGTGTGATGTCTCACTTTGGTAGTAGGAGCCAACTAGTTAGGGTTTTGTTTCTTCCCCAGAGCCTCAATTCCTGAGCCCCCCCTGTGCTTTCTTGATGGGCAGGCCCAAAGCCCTTCTGCCAGCATTGTCAGTTTTCAGAGAAACATGGTCTCTCCATCTCTCCTGCCTCTCCTTGTGGCCCACGTCGGGGGCAAACTGCCCCCCTTGTATAGACAGGGAAGCAAGTGCATCTCAGCGTCCCCGCAGGAGCATACCTGGGGCTCCCTTCCTCTGTCACCACTCGACAGACAAGGGTTTTGGGCCATGTGGGCTTGGAGTGCAGCCACCACAGCTGTGCTGTTCCCATCCTGCTGCTCTCTTCATCCCATCATATTTCCTGAGGCGCCCCCCACCCCTTCAAACTGACTACAGGACAAGGAGGGGGACAGGAGCGGAGTCCTCCTTCGTCCAAGGAGCCGTGTCACATGGGACAGTTGAGATTCCTGTGTATACCGCTGGCTGCAGGACCATGGGCTGCTTCTGGAGGTCACAAGAGATCTGCCTCGGTGATGTTCACACGGGCTTGATGGCTCGGCACAGAGAGGCAATGGCGAGGGTCAAAGAGCAGGAGATTGTCTTAGCCATGGGCCACTCAGATCACGTGGTTCAGGAGCTGCACCTGGGCCTGATGCTCCCGGTGCAGGGAGAGCACCGAGCAGCTGTGTGGCAGCAAGGGTGCAGGCTGGAGGTGGAGGGTGTGCCCTGATATTCGCGTCGGTGAGACAGGGAACCAGGTGATACCTACTTCACAGGGCGGCTCTAAGGAGTAACTGCTGGCTTGGCAGTGTTAACCCAGTGCCTGGCACAAGGTAAACCGCCCCCGAACCAGAGATTTGTGGGCCTCACTGCCTCCCTGACCAACGTCACAGAGCCCAAGCACAGCAAGGAGCTCCTGCTGCCAGGCCTGCATCTGCCCAAGGTCGTGCCCCTTGGGACCACTGGTTATGAAGCGTCTCGGCTCTGTGAGGGGCTGACGTGGGCACAGCTGGGCAGCGGTCAGGAAGCGAGCTGGGTCGAGAGCCCCTCTTCTTAGATGACCAAGCCCCAACACGCAGTCTCCGTGGCAGTCTCCTGCTTCAGCTATCTCTGGATTTCCCCTCACACCATGATTTCAGTAAGAAAAAAAACCAGGAGGAACTAAGAGAGAGAGAAAGGAGGTGTCTGTGGCTACATTGCTCATCTGAGGTTAATGTCTGGGGCTTCGGTTTCTAGAGAATTGGACACAAACCAGCGTTTTGCCGGGAGCCTCTGCAGAGCTCAGTCCTGGGCTGTGCCACCGCGTGGGAAGCCGCTGCTGTTTCACTCACTCCCCTTTGACACAAGGACGATTCCAACTCGGTCTGAGCCAGGTGTGGGCTCAGCCCAGGGTCTAAACGTCTTCATACTTAGGTCGTGGTGGCATAACTTAGCATCCAAGTCCTTGGTGTGACTTCACCAAGTGACCCGAGGCCTGGAGTTCCGATGACTGTGGCCAAGCAGTGATGCTCCCTACTCAGAATGAAAGGACTGCCTGTGCAGACTGAAAGATAACACAAAAATGGCAAATAGAAATGCAGTAATTTAAAACATCACCCGATTTCCTCAACCCTAACTCAAGAATAAGTCTCCCCATATACAAAACGTGTTCCTTTTGAGAATTCACTGGAAAGCATGTCTCCTTAGGAATACTAAGCTGCAGAACAGCTACCAAGAGAGGTTACCTTTCATCCCCTCGAGCTGACCTGTCCAGCTGTTTTAATCTTTGTTTTTTTTTTTAAAAAAGAGCCCTAAAGAAAGTCTTTGTGCACACCAGCTTTGTCATCAGGAGATTCCTGGAAGGGGAAAGTGTTCAAACATTGTTCAGATCCCGTAGGATGTTGCCAAACTGCATTCCAAAGGGACTTCAGTCAGCAGCCAGAAAACCAGCCCCAGAGCATGCGCTGGGCCTGGGGCAGCAAGGGAAGAGCGGCTGCGTTTGGGAGATGGAAGCACGTGACGCCAACCCCCACCACCAGCCTTCACTACCACCTTGCTGCTTTCTCCTAAGCTCCTTTCATCAGATTTTATTACTTTGAGTGGAAAATGGAAGTGCAATTCATACTTCACCTGCAACATCCGTGTGGGTGGCTCGCCGCATTTGCCTGGTGTGGGCTGAGGAAAAATGAAGTCAGCTCAGCATTAGCTGAGGAGCCTCCTGGTTCGGAGACCTTAACAGGCCAGAAGCCACCTCGAGGACAAGTGCCCCTGAGCTAGTGGACGAGGTACACAAGGAAAGCACTTCCTGACTTGTGGTCCCAAATGGGCCCTTCCTCTTCAGACAGGGGCTTAGCTGGCTGTGAGGCCAGGCCTCGGAGCCCCCAGGAGCAGACACAGAGCTTGCAGGGGCAGATGTGCACCTCCTCTGGGGGCAGGAAGGGCACTGGGCCCGGGGTCAGGGTCAGGGGTTGGAACAGCTCACCCCACAGCCAGAAATCCAGGGCCACTCCTCCACCTCTGTCCTGTTCTCTAAAAAAGGGGCCTCCAACCTGCTACATCATATGTGCCTGTGACACATTTGCATTTTTCATAAGCACATTTTTTTTTTTTGGTAATCAGAAAAATAAAGATACAGTCTCTAAGAAAATCCTAGTTAACACTACAATTTGGTTGCACTGAATTCACTGAGGAAGCTGAGGCTGTATGGACAAAACTCCAGAGTGGATTCTGAAGGCCAACACAAGCTACTCCGGGGATGCTGTTCTGGGGCGTCCTCGCATGCCTGCCGGGTTCCTCAGACAGCATGGTTCAGGTGGCTGGGGCCACAGGCCCATTCACTTGCGTGATTTCAGAACCAACTCTCCAGACCAACACTGAGCACCGCCTCACAGCATGAACACTGGTGGTCTAAGGCAGGGGTGGGGCACACACATCTATCTGTCCCTCACAGGGACGGCCATTGGGGGTGAGCAGCACCGCTGTGAGTTGAACCTGAGCCACCTTTGTAGTTGAGGCAACTCAGACAGTGTGCGTGATCGCTGAGTCTGACATCTTAAGTTCTGAGCTGCAATAGGCCCTGAAAAGAAAGGCGGCTGTGAATTCACCCCAAAGGGCAGTGGGGTCTCTGCCCAGCATCACAAGAGCTCGTGCTCAATGTGGCACGGCACTGTCGGGCACACTGAGCCTGGCGCGCCAAGAATGACTGGCTGCCCACAAACGGCGCTTATTTTTAGCTTCCAGCTGCTCCAAGACCAGCGCGCAGCAGAGGCAGACCCCCTCAAGCATGAGCAGCTGCGCAGGGTCGCCCACTCATGCTGTTCGCCGGACTGGGCAGGCAGGGCTGCCTGGAGGAACAGCGCAGGGCGAGTTGGCCAGACTTCCTCTTCTCGAGGACCGGTAGGGGCTGTCCCACTGCCATGGGCGCAGGGGGCTCTTCATCTGGGCATGCAAAATGGTCTGGATTCTCCAAGAGCTCTGAGGTGTAGACGGCGTCAGAGATTTGGTTTCTGCTCCAGCTTAGCTGCTTGTGGGGGAAAGCATTTGTCTGTCAGAGGCTCAGTTCCCACCAAACAGGCAGCAGGTGCTGGCTTGCAGGGGGGCTGGGGGCTGGGAACAGTGTGTGAGCCACCTGGCCTAGCGCCCAGTCGCAGCCAGGGCTCAGTAAGTGGGGGCTGTTTTCTCCTCAGTCCTGCATTGCATAAGCTGCAGATGGGGTTCAAACCTTTCTAATCACCGTCATTGGGGAAGGATCAGTTTCTCCTTGCGCTGAATGCTGTTGGCCTGAGTCAGCAACCAAGAGACACGAACAATTCCCTCACAGGTTCTCTTTGGGAAGTTCTCACCGCACCTGGGCCTGAGTGTAACCCTCCGAGAAAGGGCCTTGGGTTGAACAGCTCCCCATTAGAGGAGGCTCATGGTGAAGGCACAAGCCCGGGGAGGCAGAGCGCGTCAGTAGTCAGGACCCGAGCCAGGTCTGACCTTGGCACAGCCCAATCCAGCAGTTCTCAGTCTTGGCAAACACAGGAGTTACCTGTGGAAAGATTAACCCACAAATGCATCTGGTATGCAGAATCTATAAAGAACTCCTACAACTCAACAACAAAAAGACAAACCCCCCAACTGAAAAATGGGCAAAAGATGTGAATAGACGTTTCTCAAAGATATACAGAACGGCCAATAAGCACATGAAAAGCTGCTCAACATCAACAGTCATGAGAAAAATGCAAATCAAAAAGACAATGAGATACCACTTCACACCACTAGGATGGCCATAATTTAAAAAAAAAAGAAAAGAAAAGAAGTGTTGGGCAGGATGTGGAGAAATAGGAACCCTCCTGCACTGCTAGTGGGAATGTAAACTGGCGCTGTGGAAAATAGTTTAGTGGTTAAACACAGGATTACTATATGACCCAGCAACGCCACTCTTAGGTATATGCCCCAAAGAATTGAAAACAAGTATTCATGAATATTTACAGCAGCATTATTCATAAGAGCCAAAAAGTAGAAACCACCTAACAGTCCATCGACTAACGGATAAACATAATGTGGTCCATTCACACAACAGAATGCCATTCAGTTATAAAAAGGACTGAGGTACCAACGCATGCTACAATGTGGATGACTCTTGCAAACACTACGCTGCGTGAAAGAAGCCAGACACAGAGGGCCAAATACGGCATGATTCCACTTACATGAAGTGTCCAGAATAGGTAAAACCATAGAAAGTAGACTGGTGGCTGCCAAGGGCTGGAGGGAAGGGAAACCCCCACAAACACAGGGCCATGACCCACACCCGCTGACCAGCTCCTCCACGAGCAATTCCAAGCATCCTGACACCCAGCCAGGGCACAAAGCTATTGGTCTAAGAGAAGACATGGAGCCAGGAGTCCCAAGACCTGAGGACGGTTCATTTCTTCACCAACTAGCAATGTGACTCTAGCTAATTCACATCTCATCTCTGCTTATCCTCTAAACCATAAAATTATGCTACTATGGTTATGTATCATTCACAGCGGCAATCCTCTCTGCTCCTCAAGACCAACTGTGCGGCCAGGAGAAGCCAGGCTTACTGCCTACCCTGGGGACAGGGAGGCAGGGCGGGGCTGGGAGGGGAAGTCATGAGAGCCAGTGGATGGCAAGAGGTCCCTTGGGCACTGGCTGGTGTTTGTCCCCGCAGCTCCTGCCAATCTTCACCAGACACTGCAAGATACCCACCACAAGATACCAAGGGGGGGAATTCTTTATTAAGGCACGTGAGCACATGCGTGTCCTGGCAGCAGCATCTACATAAAGGAGGATAAACTTCTTGTAGAGACACCAGCGCCACTTCCTTGCATCACACCCTCCTTTATGGGGATGTGTGGGGAGGGAAGCCCCTTCCAGGCCAGAGCCTGCACTGGCAGTGCCGGCCTTCCCTCAGAAGGCTTTCAGGAGGCCAAGGCAGTCCCGGAGCCACAGCTGAAAGCTCTAGCTACCAGCCTCTCGGCTACACTGACAGCGACAATCCCTGTGGGGTTGCAGGGAGCAGCTTCCATGACTTCTCAGCAGTGCTGCGATCATTCCTGAGCCCCAGGCAAAGGGCCACTGTCCAACAGAGGTGGACTTCTCGAGAAAGCAGTCTGGATCTTGACTCCTTCACACAGGCAGGTCAGACCCCAAAAGTTGCCACTTTCCTCAAAGCCTCCTGGGCAGTGAAGGGCCACCCGGTCCTAGAGAAAACAACTTATTTCCGACAAAGGGGCAGGCAGAGGAAGTGGCCTCTCTCCCCTCCTCTGCCCTCATCTGTTCTGAGGACAGAAGGGACGGGTGTGTCCAGGCTCATGGCAAAGGCTGCACTTCCGGGGTTTCTTGGTCATGGATCCTGTGTCTGAGGAACCGGCTCGGGCTCTTTTGCTTCTGGCCTCCGGCCTCTGGGTTTTTCCTCTGCCTCCTGGCCAGGGTAGGGCTCCAAAAGCCCCTGTGGGAAGAGTCAGGGGAAGGCTGAATTTAGAATGGACACGCTGACGTAACAGGAAATACAGGTTCCAGTGTTTGGTGGAGGGTGTCCTCCCAACCTTCATGTAGTGACGTCCAGCCCAAAGCCTGCACTCCCTTCACTCCATGTCAACACAGGACGCGTCACCACCTTACACTACCCGGATGCGTCTCCCTAAAGAACCCTGAGTTCTCAAAGGTCTTGGCCCACTCTCGCTGTCCTGGTAAGGAGGGCACTGTTGTCACTTCATACATGCCCTACGCCCTTTTTACAGCAGTAACCAAGCAAGCAACTGGTCTGAGGTCATGTGTGGAGGCAGCATAGACAAGCAGGCCTGTGACCAACAACCTGCTCCCCATCTTCTAAGCAAGGAAACCCGAGGTCCCAGTCTTTTTTTTTTTTTTAAAGATTTTTTTCCTTTTTCTCCCCAAAGCCCCCCAGTACATAACTGTATATTCTTCATTGTGGGTCCTTCTAGTTGTAGCCTGTGGGACGCTGCCTCAGTGTGTTTTGATGAGCAGTGCCATGTCTGCGCCCAGGATTCAAACCAATGAAACACTGGGCCGCCTGCAGCGGAGCGCACAAACTTAACCACTCGGCCACGGGGCCAGCCCCCCTCCCAGTCCTTAAGCAGGCCTCTTAGTACTGACTGCGCTGCTACCCAGGACAACTAATCAGCTGGCCTGCAGCTCAGACACCACTTGCTTCCAACGAGGGCACCAGTGGCTCTTGCACGTATGAAGTGTATGCAAGGCCGACTACTTCAAATGGGGGTCTGTCATGGCAATGGCCGTCTCTGGGCCCCCTGGCAGAGTTCTTGGTTCTTCCTGGATGTGTGAGCTGCTCATGTGTTAGAATCACAGTCTGAGACCAACTAAACTCCTTTATAAAACAGGAACCCTAAGAAAGGTATGCAGGTGCCCATCTTATGGTGGAAACTGAGGCTGAGAGGCTGAGTCGTTTGTTCAAGGTTGTACGGCTGGGCTTCGGAACCAGCTCTGTCCAGCAACAAAGCCCCCACCAGGCCTTTTGGTCATTCTCAGAAGCTGAAGCGTCTGCTATATACCGGAGGGGGCAGGGACCATTTCTAAGAGTCTTCAGGTACCTGATCAACCCTGAGCCAATGTCCGGGTACCAGTCCTCACCATCCCCATTTTTGGGGCACGAGACCCAAACTGTGTAAGCTTGGGCAGGTTCCTAGCCATATCAGGGCCAGTTTCTTCATCTGAAGAAATGAGGCCAATGATAATAATCTTGCAAGGGTGACAAGGGCTAGAGGGGCAGAGGGCTGTGGAATCAGGCTGACCTACGTTCAGATCTTGGGCCGTGTTGCTGTGTGATCCTGAGCAAAGTCACTTCCTTTGTCAGGGCTTCACCTTCTTCATGTGTAACATTGTGATCACATGCTTACTTGATGAAGATGAAAGACGCGTATGAAGTACACTTAGCACAGTGCCAGGCACACAGCAAGCTAGTCAATTAATGGTAGCCACTCTAAACTGGAATGAAGACTGTGCCGTTCATTACCTTGCTGAAAGTGATCAGGTGAGGAGATGGAGGAGCAAGGCCACCCACACCTCTCCCAGTCCCACCACGGCCCCCTGCCTTCTCTCTGCTGCCTTTGGTCTCTGAGGTGGACACCACCGTGCAAACCGCAGGCAGGGACCTGCATGCCCCCACCCCCCCAGCCCAGCTCAGGAGCTGCTCCCCTGCAGTGCCGCTGTGGGGACGGCCTGTGTTCTCCTCACCTGGGGCTGCATTCTCGTCCACCCACTGAAAGAAGCCGCACTGCTGCTCTCTTGGCTTGGCGCATGTGTGGAACTGGCGCCCCTTGTTGGGCCCATCCTTCTGCACAGTCCGTGTAATGGCAGGTTGGCTGCACAGGCAGGACGTGCCACCACCACTGTCATCACCAAGGCTGCCAAACCTACCCGAGTGGTTCCCTGAGCTGGGTGGGCGGTCCAGTGAGCCGCCCAGGGGTCTCAATGCAGAGGAAGGAGGCCCTCCTGCCTCCAGATGGCTGCTATCAGCCCACAGGAAGAAGTTGCAACTGCCACTGTTGCACTTATAGAACTGCCGGCCCTGGTTGGGACCCTCCTTCCGGACAGTGAGCAGCACGGCCTCCTGGCCACAGTTGCAGGTCACAGCGTTGCCTTCACCAGTGGCAGTGGCTGGTGGTAGAGCCGGAGCCAGAGCCTTTGAGGGCCTGGTGGGCCTGGTGTCAGGAGGCTGGGGGTGGCTGTGCTGGCTGCTGTCCATTCTGTTCAGGGACTGGCTAGCCTGAAGGTAGCCAGAGGGCCGGCTGCCTGGCTGGTAAGCTCTGGGGGGGCCCTGTGAAAATCTCAGGTCCAAGATCTCCCTCAGGGTCTCATCACATCCGCCAATGCAGCCAACAAACTCCAGAGGCATGGTCGGGGGAAGGCTACCACGTTTGAACTTTAACTTCAACCTAGTGAGGCCAGAAGATGAAAAAAACGTTAGCAGGTGCAAGAGTCTTCTCCTTGGTCCACAGAGGGCTGTGGGCATCCTAGGCCTCCCCTCACCATCCCCACACCCCAGGAAGTCCAAGCAAGGCAGCAGCCAACCACCAGCCCCCTCCAGTCGTCACAAGAGCACAAAGGGGGAGGCAGATGACATCTAAGACTCCAATGAATCACCAAGACACAGAAGCCTCTAAAGGTTCACTTCCCTGCACCAGCAGTTCTCAAAGCGTGGTTCAGGGCCTCCGGGGCTCCTGGGCCCTTTCAAGGTGAGCTCGAAACTATTTTGTAACAACACTAAGAAGTTACATCTGTTTTGCTCTCCTTCTTCCACGTGTGTGCACTAGAGTTTTCCAGAGGCTACAACGCACACAATAAACTCAGCCGACTGACGGCGGAAGCAGACGTGAGAACCCACACCTCTACTAATCCAGACATTAGACTTGCAAAAAGCGGAAACAATGCATCCTTGTTATTTTTTTGCTTTGGAAAATAGGTATTGTATTCTAAAAACATGTTATTTATGTTAGTATGCAATGCATTTGTTATAAACAAATTAATAAATATTCTATCTCCACCTTAACTTAGAATACGGTAAATATTGACAAAACATAACCCACAGTGAAAGCTCTTTGGGTTCCTCAACGATTTTTAAGAGTGTACGGGGTCCTGTGACCACAAGGTTTGAGAACCAGTGCTACAGGGCCCTGGGCCTTTGACCGGAGCTTGGAAATGGTACTGAAAACATGAACACTTTCCTAAGCCCTCGAAGCAGCCTCTAGCTGGACAGGACACGGAAAGGGTGTCTGCGGTTCTTCACGGGGGCTCCTCCTGAGGCAGCCCCCCGCCCCCCCCCGCGGGCTTCCACACCTACAGAGGCGGAGATGGGGCACGACCACAACTTAGGACCACTGACCTGGCCACTGCTGAGTGCGGCGAACCTCCCCCCGCTCCAGGTGCCTAGAATTAAAGTCCCCGGAGAGGCCCCCGGGGCTGTCTTGCAGCTGACTCAAGCGCGCAGCTTACCTGTAAACAGGGTGTGGCTGACAAACTGGACACACGCTCCCATCCCTGCTGGCCTCCAGCACAGAGCTGGGGAACCACACGGCCGAGCGACATTCTGGGAAACCCGTGCAGCTGAGGTAGAACCTGGGGAGTATGGGAGCAGGGTCAGGAAGGAACCACCAGACCACGCGAGAGATGGGCAATACTCCTAGGCTGGCGCCCACCTGCTAAGGAAACTTCTTCAGCTAATGAAGGAAGACACTCACTTTTCTGGAGGACACTTAAATAAGATACACAGTCACTGATAATGAATGACTTAGAAAAACTGGCCTGCAGTTGATTTCCAACTCCCTAAAAAAAGAAACAGCTATTGCTGACTCTGCTTTCTACTTCACCAAGCCACATACGAACACTTGGACCAGAGCAGGGCCAAGCGCCAAGGGTTCTCACACCCTCCATAACTTCCTTCTCCCAACATCCTATGGATGTTACATTGGAGCAAAGTGAGGCATGGAACAGTCTGGAAACCTGCCCAAGGATGCACATGCAGTGAGTCTTGAAGGACTAGACCTCATCTGTCTGAGGAAAGAGCCTTTACTCTGAACACCTATACCACGTATTTCTTGGCCAACATTTCCTGACGTCTTCCGATCATGAAACTTTAGGGCTGGACTAGTCAACATGAACGTGATTTACAATGTCCTTTGACCATGCCTGGGTATGACTAGTCCAGGGCAAAGAAACCAACAAACTCTAAACCCCAGTTGTGTAAAGAGCAAACCCACAAACTGAGAAATGGAAATTATCAGATAAACATTGGAGTTGTAAATTCCAGAAGACAATCTCCAGACCTCCCTGAGTGACTCAAATACTTGGAGAATTCACAGCTAACACAGAAGCAAGTATTCTTTCCCCTTGTATTTCAATGATTACTAACCCATTTACCCACTGGTGGCAAAGAAAAAAGCCATCAATAGTGTTTATTAAGCACTTACACGTGACTATCGGGCACAGGCTAAGCCTACAGTGGGACCGGCTTCTACAATGTCTGTGCGCAACATAAGCCCTGCCACCTGCTGCCAGGTCAGGCCCACCGACCTCTGGTTTCTGAAAGCTGGGGAGTCAGGCCAGTGACGGCTGGCTGAGGAGCTAGGGAAATCACCTGCCCACGTAGCAGCATGGAGGCAGCACAATGCTGCAGCGTGAGGGGACCAGCAGAATGGTGAAGGGCCGTGGAGGCTTAAGTTCAAATCCTGCCATCCCTGCTCCCCAGGGCTGCCTAGCTGTGGATGAGCCACCTGAACCTGCGAAGCCTTGGTCTTCACTTCTCAGAAAACTGGGGTAGAAACACCTATCCTGTAGGGTGGTTACGGTGAAGAACGAGATGATGACTGCAGAGCACCCTGCCTCATGTCAGCCACAGGAATGGCATGCGCTAAATGATGGCTGCCGGCACCACTCACCATTCCTGCTGTGAACTTCCCCTAGGCCAGGCTGGGCAGCCTAACCACGGGGTAAGCTGCCCACTCTGACCTACTGCATTGAAAATGGAAAGGCATCTGAGATGCTCAGATCCAACTCAGAGCCAAAAGTAGGAGAGAAGAAGAGAGCAGTGTGGTTGAGTGTCTCGCTCGGTGCTAGACTCTGGACCCTTTTCACTGAATCCTCACCCTTCCCACAGCTTTGAGAGGTAGATGCCATTGCCCTGAGTTTATGGAAGAGGAAACTGGGGCTCAGAGTAGTTAAGTAAGCTGCTTCGGGTACAAAGCTTATATGTGGCAGAAGTGGGATTTGAGCCCAGAGTCATGTGGGTCTGAAGCTCATGCTTCTCCACCATTCTCCACACACTGGGTGAGAGACATCCTAGTCACTGGTGACATAGCCCTGCCATCTCCCAGGACCTCCTCCTCTAAGTTCCCACAGCACTTCCCACTTCCAAGGCCAGGTGCGAGTCTGCTACCATTCTATCTCCAACACCTAGTCCTGGGGCTGGCGACAGCAGGCCTGCCTTTAAAGAATGACACAGAAATGAAACACAGTTTTACAGAGCTGTCCAGCCAACCCGGCAGGTGCTGGGCAAGCAGAGGGGGCGGGGCATGAGCTGGACACTGACCCGCCACTCTTCTTGGTCTTGAGGACCATGTCCTTGTTGCATTGTGGACACTTCCTGATGGGCTCTGGCACGGTTGGGTAGATGGCTTCTTGCTGGGGCACCTCTGCTCCTTCCCCAAAGTACTGGGACAAGGCTTCATCCAATCTGAAGAAAAGGCAAAGCATTTACAACCTTCTTATGTGCACACAACATGAGTGTGACCTAGGAACCAGCTGGCTGGTCAGCCACAGGCCTGATGCAGAGAATGGAGGCAGACGGGGAATGGTGCTGGCCAAGCAGCCGTGGCTCTTCTCTGACTCCTGGCTCCTGGTAGCTCCCAGGAGTGATCTAGCTACAGGTTAGATTTCACCTCGACACTGGCCCCAATCAAATAAAGACCGCACAGAGTCCACACACACACTGCCGAAGGGTCTGTGTGGGTTTCCGTTTAAACTAGCTCATGTAGTTCTTTTCACAATTGGCACAGAGGAGAAAACACGTTATTTATATCCAAATGCACACGTGCTGCCAATTGGCCACCTCCAAATACCCCAGAGAACAAGTGAGTCACACACCACACTTGGGTTCAGTGATATTTGAGGTGGTGCTGTCTACTAATTCAAGACACAAAGAAAATCAAGAGAATGGCATTTCTAAAGCTAACAGCCCAGAATAACCGGACCAGATGTCTCTGCTTATTGTTTCTATACTGACAAAGCTCTATGGAAAGGAACACACAAAACTCAGGAGGAAAACCTGAAGGGGGAGGAACTTCATGTGGACAGCTCTGCGCGGTAACGAGACCACTGATGAAGATGAGCTTACCCGGCAGGGACTGAGGAACTCAAAGGGCATGGGCTATGAGGAGTCACACCACCTGGTTTCTGCTGAATCCGCACCCCCCACCCCCAGACTCCCCATTCCTTGGGAAAGTGATGTCTACTGCAGCAGAGATGAACCACCTCGTGCACAGGACAGCAGGCTCTGGCACTCACTTCTTCGCTTTAGCCACTGCTTCAATGAACACCTGCTTGTATTTCTGGACCTGCTGCCTTAAAACCACAAATTTGTCCTTCTTCCCCTCACAGATCAGCTTCAGATCGGCTTCCAGCTCAGCTCGGAGGTCAGGCTTGGACATCTCATAACCCATGGAGTCATAACCTGCAGGGAAAAGAGCAGTGTTTAATGGCCCTGAATGACACCTCAGGGACATTAGCGACATGGCCTCCCCAGCTACCCATTGCAAGCACCCTCCTCCTTACCTTCCACAAGTCCCATGCCCAGGTGCCCAGGGAGAAACCGCTTGTCTGCTGTTAGCCCAACATACATCCGGGCTTTGATTGTCTCGATGTGCTCCGCATGAGTGGCGTCAGTACCTGAAAGCCACCCCTGGTTACTCAGGTTAATGCAGACACCCCCCCAGGTGTCCCACAGGCACCTTCTTCTGCCTAGACATCCTATTCTAGGTACGACCCCTCCAACCACAATGGCAACCTCACCTCTCTCTCACATCTGCTCACTCACTAAAGCTGTCAGTTCCAGCTTTGAAACTCCTGTAAGTCTTTCCCTTCCACTGCATGTGTCAGAGCCATGGCTGGAGCCCACAGCATCTCATCTGCATCATTACAACACCCTCAGTCTCCTCGTTTTTGCCCTCTTCCTCCACCCACCCCATTCTTCATGCTGTGGCCAAAGGGATCTTTTAAAATGTAGCTCTGCCATCAGGGAAAACAAAATCAAAACCACAAAGAAACATCACTTCATACCCACTTGGAGGGATATAACCAACAAGACAATAACAAATATTGGCGAGGATGTGAAGAAACTCAGCCCTCTTACATTGCTGGAGAATTACGAATTGGTGAAGCCACTGTGAAAAACAGTCTGGACGTTCCTCAAAAGGTTAAACATAGTTATCGTACGACCCAGCAATTCTATTCCTAGGAATATACCCAAAAGAAGTGAAAGCACGTCCACTCAAGAACTTGTATACAAACGTTCATAGCAGCATCATTGATACTAGCCAAAACATGGAGGCCATCCAAATGTCCAACTGAGGAACGGCTACACAAAACACAGGTCCCTTCAACGTGCACACGGCCCATCCACATGAGAGAGTGCTCACTCGTGAAAAGGAATGAAGTCCTGAGACATGCTGCAACACGGATGCACCCTGACAACATGCTCAGTGAAAGAAGCCAGTTATACAAGGCCACGTATTGCACAGTTCCATTTATAAGAAATATCTAAAACAGGCAACTCTATTGAGTCAGAAAGATTAGTGGTTGCCTAGGGCGGGGAGGACTGGAGACGAGGGGGAGTGGGGAGTGACTACTAATGGGTATGGAGTTTCTTTGTGAGGCGATAAATATATTCTAAAATTGATTGTGGTGATGGTTCCACAATTTTGTGAATATACTAAATACTGAATTGTACATTTCAAATCAATGAATTGGATGGTATGTGAATTATATCTCAATAAAGCTGTTAACATTCTTTAAAAATGTAGCTCTATATTGCTCCTTTCCTTAGAAATCTTAGATGGTTCTCTGCTGACCAGGGGCCAACATTGGAACCCCTCAGCCTGGTGCACCAGGCCCTGCCTCACCTTCTATGACACAACCCCCCTTCACCTCATCTCCCCGCCACAGTGGCATGTGCTTTCCTGTTCCTGTGTCATTCCTCAGGCCCTGCGTATGCTGGGCTTGACTTCATTCATAAGGAATTCTTCCTATGAGGTGTTAAGGTCCCCGCCTGCTCCTTGCAGAACCCATTACACTGTATTTAGTGTGTTGGTTTGGTTTGTTTCTCCTGAAGGGGAGGCCTCTTTGTGTCTTCTTTGTATCCCCAGGCCCTAGACCAAGGTCTAGCTCTTAGGGCCTTAAATTTTTCATGACTAAATCATGATGGGTAAACTAGCTCTAATTTTACCTAAACCGATGGCTTTCTGGAGAGTACAGTGATGGCCAGTGGACTACAGGTGGGAGTGCTTCTTCCTAAGTCAAACAAAACTCACTTTCTAATGAGGCAGCTGTGCCCCAGAGGGCACGGCTTGCTCTGGACACCCCAGGGAGTCGCACTCACCCTCCACCCACTTCCCTCTCCATTGTGCCGCTGGCCCTTCTGGACTACCTTTGCCAGAGACAATCCTTGGAGCCGTGACGAAAACTGACAAGGGGGCAGCAGATCAGCTACAGGGACCCACTTGTAAACCCTGGGCCTCAGGACTTAGTGGGAAAAAAATTCTGGCCCAGTTTTCTCTTTTTGAAACCTGATTTCTGATTCTTAAACAATTATGGGACATGTTTTAATAAACGCTAAGCATATAGCGACCCATGGCTAACAGCAAGGTGGCAAACTCAGACTCCTCAGGGGCCTGGCACGTAACGAGTAGGTGAGCGAAGCCAAGTGTTAGCAATTGAGAATGCATATCTGGAGAGGGCTGCCACGCAGAGCCAAGCGGCCGCTTCCACACGGGAGTGAAGGCTCAGGTTGCCAGACCTCCTGATACTTCCAGAGATGAAGATACAGATTTTTATGAGGAATCTCTCAAGTTTTAAATGTTGGTACCTTATTAAAAATAAAACAAAAACAACAAAAAAATCCCTGTGTAGGCTAAAAATAGAGTCTATGAAGAGGACGTGGGAAGGGTGCTCCCAGCTGAGACCTCTGAGTTATGGGAAACGTCTATGTCCTTATATGGATGGTGCAGAGCAGCGCTTAAGAATATTGACTGTAGAGTTATTCGAACTCAGGTTTTAATAACACAGTCTGTGACTTTAGGTAAGTTCTTAACTTCTCTAAGCCTCAGTTCAGCTATAAAGTGGGGTGGAGAATATAACACCCACATTGGAGTTCTCATGAAGATCAGAAGAGATATAGTGCCTGGTACATGCACAGCACTCAAGAGCTGCTGGTTACCATGACGACACACTACTGACCGATGCCATGCTTCTCCATGAGGGCAATGAGGTCGGCTTCAGTGAGCAGCTGGGGTGGACTGGTCTCCCCATCCACCATCTCCACAGTGCTGGGCTGAAAGCAGAAGCCTCTCTCATAGACAGGGAGGGTCTACAGAAAGCAGGAGAAGCGTCAGTCAAACCATCCTGCTGTGGCAATCAGGCAAAAGACAACATCCATTTCAAAGAACAAGGCCCCGCTCCATCAGATGGCACCAGGTTTGGAACATGACTATCCTTCCCTCTCCCTGAGGCCCACAGGGTGAGACACGGATTCTGACCTCTGACTGGACCTATGATTTATCACCTTGTTACTCCAGTGATCATATGGGTATACATCCAGATAGTTTCGGGCCAGGATCACGAGGCCATGGGCCACAAAGCGCTCCTGAGCGATGTCAATCTCCACAGTGGTCTCCTGCCCCTGTGCATCCTGGGAGCAGCAAGCTAGGAAATGGCGAACAATAAACTCATATAGTCGCTGTTCGTCTCCCTACAGAGAAAAGAAAAGAGCCTGAAACTCCCTCCAGAATATTACCTCTCAAGGATCTCAGCATCCTTGGTAGTTTAACCTGGTTAATGCCACCCTTCAGCCTAAAGTTCTGCACAGAACAGAGCACACCACTCCTGCAGCCCCCCGCACTAACGTGGAGTGCCAGCCAAAAGTTCTGCATGCTTATGGGTTTAGGCTAATAAACCTCAAATAATCAGGCAAAGATAAGAAAGGGAGTCATCTGCCCTCAAGACTGGGAAGTGAAGCAGCAAAGAAGGAGAAAGCATAATAAGTTAAGAGACCACGTGTATATAAGACACACAAAGATGCGCCTGGCAGTCTTAGACCAATGTGATGAACACAAGGTTTGTGGTGATTTTCTATCAATTCAGTAGTCAAGGATTTAGTGAGGCTCAATCTATCAAAAGCCCATAAGATGTTCATAATCATATCCAATAATTCTCCTTCTAAGGATGTATTCAAAGGAAATAATGAGAGATCTGCACAAATAGTTATCTATACAAACGTTAACTACAGTATATCATGTATCTAAAAGTTGGAAACAGGCGTGACATCAGCATCATGGTGGTGAGTTGTTCCCTTCGTCTCTCCCCTGTTACAACTAAATGGACACCCATGAACCAAGAGAGGATTCCCTACAACAGGACACCTGAGAGATCCATGCAGTTACACATCTGAAGCAGTGGCAGGTGGAATCTGTGACCAGAAGCATCAGGAACCATAGCAGAACCAGTGGCCCAGGCCCCAGTGGTGGCAAGCCTGACACCAGCTCTCCACTAGCAGCAGGGACTGCATACAAGTCCCTGGGTCCCCAAGCCGCCGACAGTGACAGTGACAGTGACAGTGACGCCTGTAAACCCAGCACTTTTGGCAGGGGTGCAAGCAGCACCCCAAGACAACCCAGGAACAGCAGTGAAGCGGTGCATGGGGCACAGTGTCTGAGTCCACGGAGAGTCAGTGGAGGAACATGAGGCATAGACGACCAGAAGCAAAGTAACCAAAGCCACACCCAAATAAGAAAAGGTGATCGTTACCACAAATGCACTGGCAGAGGG
Organism: Equus caballus; assembly: GCF_041296265.1. Taxonomy (NCBI): domain Eukaryota; kingdom Metazoa; phylum Chordata; class Mammalia; order Perissodactyla; family Equidae; genus Equus; species Equus caballus. The sequence continues at coordinate 59,897,721 of NC_091694.1, read as the reverse complement.
TCCACTCAACAGATACCAGGAAGAACTACACTGACACAATAGAACAGAAGGAAAACGACAATTCCCCAGAAACCAAACCTGAAGTCAGAGAAGACTACAATCTAAGTGACAGAGTATTCAAAGTATTTGTCATAAAGAAAACAAGAAAACTCAGCAGACAGTTCAGGGCAGACTCCTGGCCTAACGGTTAATGTTCTGCATGCTCCACTTTGGTGGCCCAGGATTGTGGGTTTGGATCACTGGCGTGGACATACGCACACCACTTGTCTGCCATGCTGCCACAATGACCCACATACAAAATAGAGGAAGACTGGCACAGATGTTAGCTCAGGGCTAATTTTCCTCAAGCAAAACAAAACAAAGTTTAATGAGCTCAGGAAGGAAATTAATTAACAGAAGGAATACTTCAACAAAGAAACTGAAGCTCTAAAAAAACAACCAAACAAATTCTGTATATGAAGAACACAATGAGATAAAAATTAATATAGAAAACATAAAAAACAGAGCAGACGTTACAGAGGAGAGAATTAGTGAGCTTGAAGATAGAAACCTAGTAATGCTTCACGTGGAGCGGGAAGAGGGAACTGAGATTTTAAAAAAATGAAGAAATTCTTCAAGAAACACCCAACTCAATTAGGAAAAGTAAAACGAGGATCATAGGTATCTCAGAGGGAGAAAGGAGCAGAGATCTTGTTCAAAGAAACAGTAGCTGAGAACTTCCCAAACCAGGGGAAGGAACTGGACATACAAGTACATGAAGCCAATAGAACTCCTAATTACATCAATCAATTACAACAAAGTTGGAGATATCAAACTTCCTGAATTCAAATTATACTACAAAGCTATAGTAATCAAAACAGCATGGTACTGGCAGAAAAATAGACACACTTATCAGTGGAACAGAACTGAGACCCAAGAAATAAAACCATACATCTACGGACAGCAAATCTTAGACACAGGAGCCAAGAACACAGTGTAGAAAGGAAAGTCTCTTCAATAAGTGATACTGAGAAAACTGGACATCCACATGCAAAAGAATGAAAGTAGACCACTGTCTTACACCACACACAAAAATTAATTCAAAATGGATTAAAGACTTGAATGTAACACCTGAAAACATAAAATTCCTAGAAGAAAATATAGGCAATACACTTTCTGACATAGGTCTCAAAGCAGTTATCTTTTTGAATACCTCGTCTACTCAGACAAGGGAAACAAAAGAAAAAACAAATAGGACTAGATCAGATTAAAAAGCTTCTGCAGGGGCCGGCCCCATGGCCGAGCGGTAAGTTCCTGCGCTCTGCTTTGGCGGCCCAGGGTTTCGCCAGTTCGGATCATGGGCGCAGACATGGCATCGCTCATCAAGCCATGCTGAGGCTGCATCCCACATGCCACAAGTAGAAGGACCCACAACTAAAAATACACAACTATGTACCGGGGGGCTTTGGGAAAAAAAGGAAAAATAAAATCTTAAAAAAAAAGCTTCTGCATAGCAAAGGAAACCATCAACAAAATGAAAAGAAAATCCACCAACTGGGAGAAAATATTTGCAAATTATCTATCTGACAAGGGGTTAATTTCCAAAACATATAAAGAACTCATATGACCCAACAACAAAAAAAACTCAGTCAAAAAACGGGCAGAGGCAAGAAATAAAACCACACATCTATGGACAGCTTATCTTTGACAAAGGAGCTGAGGGCATACAATGGAGAAAAGAAAGTCTTTTCAACAAGTGGTGCTGGGAAAACTGGAAAGCCACATGTAAAAGAATGAAAATTGACCATTCTTTTTCACCATTCACCAAAATAAACTCAAAATGGATCAAAGACCTAAAGGTGAGACCTGAAACCATAAGCCTTCTAGAAGAAAACGTAGGCAGTACACTCTTTGACATCAGTATTAAAAGGATCTTTTTGGACACCATGCCTTCTCAGAGAAGGGAAACAATAGAAAGAATAAACAAATGGGACTTCATCAGACTAAAGAGCTTCTTTAAGGCAAATGAAAACAGGATTGAAACAAAAAAACAACCCACTAACTGGGAAAAAATATTTGCAAGTCATATATCTGACAAAGGCTTAATATCCATAATATATAAAGAACTCTCACAACTCAACAACAAAAAATCAAGCAACCCAATCAAAAAATGGGCTGGAGACATGAACAGACATTTCTCCAAAGAAGATATACGGATGGCCAACAGGCACATGAAAAGATGCTCATCATCGCTGATCATCAGGGAAATGCAAATCAAAACTACACTAAGATATCACCTTACACCCATTAGAATGACAAAAATATCTAAAACTAATAGTAACAAATGTTGGAGAGGTTGTGGAGAAAAAGGAACCCTCATACACTGCTGGTGGGAAAGCAAACTGGTGCAGCCACTATGGAAAACAGTATGGAGATTCCTCAAAAAATTAAAAATAGAACTACCATACGATCCAGCCATCCCACTACTGGGTATTTATCCAAAGAGCTTGAAGTCAGCAATCCCAAAAGTCCTATGCACCCCAATGTTCATTGCAGCATTATCTACAATAGCCAAGACATGGAAGCAACCTAAGTGCCCATCAACAGATGAATGGATAAAGAAGATGTGGTACATATTTACAATGGAATACTACTCAGCTGTAAAACAGAACAAAATCGTCCCATTTGCAATAACATGGATGGACCTTGAGGGAATTATGTTAAGTGAAATAAGCCAGCTAGAGAAGGATAATCTGTGTATGACTCCACTCATATGAGGAATTTAAAAATGTGGACTAAGAACAGTTTAGTGGCTACCAGGGGAAAGGTGGGGTGGGGGGTGGGGACAAAGGGTGAAGTGGTGCACCTACAACACGAATGACAAACATTAATGTACAAGTGAAATTTCACAAGATTGTAACCTATCATTAACTCAATTAAAAAAAAAACAACGGGCAGAGGATATGAATAGACATTTTTCCAAAGAAAATACACAGATGGCCAACAGGCACATGAAAAGATGTTCAATAATCTAATTATTAGTGAAATTCAAATCAAAACTACAATCAGATGTCACCTCACACCCATCAGAATGGCTATAATTAACAAGACAAGAAATAACAAGTGTTAGAGAGGGTGTGGAGAAAATGGAATCCCCATACACTTCTGGTGGGAATGCAAAACTGGTATAGCCACTATGGAAAACAGTATGGAGATTTCTTAAAAAATTAAAAATAGAAATATTATATGACCCAGCCATCCCACTGCTGGGTATTTAACCAAAGAACATGAAATCAACAATTCAAAGAGATTTAGGCACCCCTATGTTCCTCGCAGCATTATTCACAATATCCAAGACATGCTAGCAACCCAAGTGCCCGTCATAAAGATGTGGTATATATACACAATAGAATACTACCCAGCCATAAAAAGACAAAATCATGCCATTTGTGACAACACGGATGGACCCTGAGGGTATTATGTTAAGTGAAATAAGTCAGAGAAACACAAATACCATATGAATTTTCACTCACATGTGGAAGATAAACACATAGATATGGCGAAAAGATTAGTGGTTACCAAAGGAGGAGGGGTGGGAGGAGGGAAAAAGGCATAAAGGGGCACACATGTATGGTGACAGATAAAAATTAGACTATTGGTGGTGAACACAATGCACTATATAAGAAACTGAAATATAATAATGTACACCTGAAATTTACACAATGTTATAAGCCAATATGATCTCATTTAAAAAAAAGTTGGAAACAATCTTTCGAAAAGAGACTTGGCAAAATAAATTACGGTACATCTGTGCAATCACTAAATATCATACTTTAAAATATTTCAGCATATGGGGAAATGCTCATGATATAAAACAGAAAAAAGCAGCTTACAAAGCTATTCAAGGTTATAATTTTATTGCAAGAGTATTACACCCATGCATAGAACAAAGGTGGTTCTTGGTAGGAGGTAAGATTCTGGGTAATTTATTTCTTCCTTATAATCTTTTACATTTCTAAATTGTCTAAAATGAACATGCATTACTTCTAAAGTTAGCAAGAACAATACATGTTATTAAAAGAAAGAAAAAAAGACATTTACTTAGCTTTGTGATAAGCCTGCAGATGCCAAACAAGCCTGACTAGTTCCGGCCCTCAAGGAGCTCATTCCCCAGCTGAGAAAATGACTGAAACATGACACGCTCAAGGACAGCTGAGTGTAGAAACCCTGCAGTGGCTGGGGTATGACAGGGGGGTGATTGTAAAGTTTCGGGAACAGATGGAAACCGATCTGGTCTTGGAAGGATAGACAGGATTCTTCTAGTTAACAAGGATCGAGAAGGCCAAGCAGTTCTATGTGGGTGTGGGGGCTGAGGAGGTACGGGAAACGTGAACTGCCTAGTTCGTGTGTGGAGGGATCATCGAAGCAGCAGAGGGAGCTGATAGAGTGCGGAAATGGGCCTGGATAGAGAACAGAGCCCACCATGGGGGTCTTTCATGAAAGCCAGGCAGAAGATGGTGAAACAGGAGAATTTTAACACTGACATCTCTTTTCCAAAATGGAAGGGATATCTTAAAATCACTTAGTTCCTAAAATAAGAGCCCACAGAGGAAATTCAAATCCTACTACTGAACCCTCACCTCCCTCCGGGTTCCAGCAAGCAGCACAGGCAGGGAAACCAACCTGCAAGTTGCTGGTGTATTTGGTGGGGTGGATAGGAGGGTGAGCTTGGTCAGATTTGTTCCCGTTGCGTGGGGTAGGGCCACCCCGCTCTAAAATGCTCTGGGCAAAGGCCCCCCAGCGTGGATCCGGGGTCTGCTGCTCCACCAGCGCCGTCAGGTTTAGGTCTCTGGGGAAAATGTTTGTTTCAGTTCGTGGATAGCTGATGTACCTAAAACGAAGGCAAACAAATGGAATGAGAAATTGCTACAACTGGTCTATAAACAAACGAATGAGATTGAAAACACCTGGTGACACCTGCATTAACCGATCCAATCCAGCCAACTCAATGGAAGGTAACGCAGGTTACCTACACTGATTAAAGTTCTGAGACGTGACGCCCTAAAGTGCTGAGGAGCAGTAGGCTCTCTTGCTAGGACACTCAAAGAAGCCAAAGGATCAATGAGAGAGGCAGCACAGTGTAGGGCAAGCTCACTACAGCTCAGCTCTGCCAGCAGCTGCTGGCCTGAGGCACATCCTTGGCCCTCTCTAGCGCCAGTCTGACAGAGCAACCCCACGATGTGCCCCACGGCACCGACAGGTGCAACACTGTGTGCTTCTACAACTTTTCTTAAAGGATAATGTGGACCCTACATGTAATCTCAAATTTTCTATTAGCCCCTTAAACATTATTGAGATCATGTACATTTTTTCCCCCTAAAACCTAGTATATATTTTATACTTAGAGCATATCCCATTTTGGATAAGCCAAATTTCAAGTGCTCAATAATCACCTGTGGCAAGCAGCTGCCACATCGGCCAGTGTGGACCACACTGTCACTGGACGGCCCCAGGGTGCTCATGACCCCTGGGGCAGGATCATTTACAACAGGCAAACAACTCCTGAAGGTGCTGCTCGCCACCTGCCAGGGCCCCAGGGGAGGTGCTGAGCAGTAAGAGTGGGATCTGAATTTACTATATAGTAAATAGTAATATAATATATAGTAATATAATAGTATATAGTAAATAGTATTAATCGTTTTAGGAAATAAATGATCCGAAATGTCTTTTCCATATCAGAAAAGAGAAGTCAATGTCAAAATTCTACTTCAGAGCTTAGTCATCGAGACAGCCTGTGTTTCCCTACAGGCTCTATTTCTAAAATATTTCACCCTGATAAAGATGCATCAAATTCTATTCCCAAAAGTAGAATACTTACCCTTGAGTGTACAGCTTTTCGGCAATTCTCATGGTTTCTTTAGCATTTATTCTCAACTTTCGAGAAGCCAGCTTTTCAAGCTCCTGTTAAAGTATCAACAGGAACGTTAGGGTATAGTACGTGAGTCAGAGGGCACAACACGATCACACAACTCATCTTCACAACTGTCTGGCCCCCGTCACTCCAACTGCTGTCACACAGAGGGAGAAAGACTGCTGAAGAAAGAGTTCTGGGCCTGCCAGGCAGAGCTATTCCAATTACAATGCTATAAAAAATAAGCAAATAAAATAAGAAGAGAAGACATCAAGATTATATCAGTGATCCCATAAGGATGACAAGATGATGGGTGATTTATTTTCCTGTTTTTGTTTTCCAAACCCCACTTCAAGTAGTTATATTGCATTTATTCACTTAAAAAAAAAAAGCATTAAGAGGCCAAGGAGGCCCATGTTTTGGGGTTTCTGTTTTTTCCAAGCATTTTCCTCTGCGGCCCTGTGAAGGGTGATGGTTCCTGCCACTGAGCCACTGTCTGAGGCAGAACCCTGGTCCCAACAACAGGAAGTCAGAGCTCCTCAGGGGCTGGCCCAGTCCCTCTAGAACATACCACAGTGTCCAAAGCTTGAGGCCTCCACTTGCTCTTTGCCTTAGACCTGACCTCCACCACGGTCGCCCTGGGATCCTAGAAAGCCAAGAAAAGCAGAGGCCACTTTAACCTGCTGATGCATCTTCCCCAATTTTCCTATAACAAGCCCTACTCAGCATTCCGATCACACTCATTGCCAGCAGAGGCCCCTGCTCCAGCCCGTGAGTGCGCGCCACATAAGGCTGGTTTATACTACACAGTGTGATGGACGCCATCACCACCTTCCTGCTCAAACCAACACTTTGAGGGGCAATTTCACAAGGCCTAAGATGCCTCCTCCAGAGCCTACGAAATACAACAGCCTATGCATCTCCTAAGTATAGTTCTTATCTACACATGCATCGTGTTACTATTTTTTTTTTAATTCTGATAATATAGAGTTAGAAATAGGAGAAATTACAAACACAAGCTGGAGAACTCTAATCTTAAGATCAACTTCATAATTTTGAGAGACTGCAAATGGACAAAGAACTCAGTTTAAGTGATTTGTTAATGAGCATATTTGTATACAAAAATCTAAATTTGTCACTCCAAATAGACTGAGGACTAGGTGCTCTTGACAACAAGCTCAAAGTATCCCCTCTGCCATATCCCCTCTGTCTTCCTGCACCATATCCTAGTAAAGTAGAAAAAGGGCAGGTATTTTTAATTGAACAGACAAACGTGCAGTGTCACAGACACACCAGGTGGTTGCATGACCTTCAAGGTCAAAGAGCGGAATACTGGATAGAGAGGGTGACTCCTGGGAGGCAGCGTGGTCTGCAGGAGCTCAAGAGTCAGACACACTGGCATCCAGTCCGTGCTCTGCCCCTTACTAGCTCCACTGTGCTGTGCCCAAGTTACTTAACTTTCTGTAGCGTCCTCATCTGTAAAATGGGGAGAGCATCACCACCCTCACAGGCGCCCTTAAATAAACTAACACGTAGCATACAGTGTGTCTGGCACGTACCAGGTGCTCAGCAGTTCTGACTCCTCCTTAGCAAATCAATAAACCTGCCAGTGGGCTACAGCCAAGAGGCATACTGACTCACCAAACCCAGAGAGCTGAGTTTTATTTAGGTATCCCTGGGTGCAGCCTCTGGGTTAAAACAGGATATTATGTGCTGACTGACAAGAAGCAACATCACAATACGGACAATCAGTCTAAGGGTTGCAACTTGGCGACTGACTGGCCTCTGACTTGAGCTGGTCGTGGTCCTTTGCATGTGCTGCTCTATTGACCCAAGCTTCCCTGAGGTCCTGTCGTGGCTGTCTCCTGCTAATCACCCTGGCCCTCACTTGAATGTCACCACTGAGATGCCTTTCATGATCGCCACACCTGTAACAGCCCCCTCCCTGCCCCAGGCCATTCTCTACTCCTTTACCCTACTTTTACTTCCAGGCATGTGTTGCTGTGTGAAGTTGACTTGTTCACCTGTTTGTCACTTTCACCTCTCTAGATTTGATGACCTGATGAATGGAAGAGGGAGTTGGACCAGATGCTGTCCAAATTCCTTCCAGCTCCAGAGGTCTATGATCCAGACTGGTCTAGCTGATCCTTATTCTCTGGTGATGGTATAATTGGGAAGGGATTTCAGCTATACAGTTCGTAAAATTTCTGATTTTATCTAAAAGTTCTACAGATCCTTTCCTTCCACGTTTTTTTAGTGCTCTTTTCATGGGATCCTAGTCTCACTGGTCCCCAAAAAGTGATGGCTTGAGATGCAAACTGACAGCTACAGTTCATTGGGAAAATGGGACAAGATCCCCTCTGCCAACAGACATAGGGTGGCTTTGGAAAGTGCAGAATGGTTTTCCTGGATCATTAAGATTTCAAAATATTTCTTACCTCCATACACAGCTGATAGAGGACAAGACAGGCTGTGTGGTTAAAGAGACGATGCCTTTTCCAACCGAATTCTACAATTCCATCTTTGTGGTCATGAGTTACTGTAACAGGGAAAGACAAACAGGAAGGCCATGACTCAGAGAAGCCACATGCTATAACAGATAGGAAAAGGTGTATTACAGTGAAAGTCAAAGGAATATGATATAGAGAAGATCAGTAAACTTTACCTAGATTCTGAATATCATTAATGGGGTAGGGTGAAGGGCAGCAAGACTAAAACATCACACATTTAATTAGTGCCATTTGCCACTGATGCTCCATGGTGCCCCTGGTTATTCCTAGGCCCTTAGGCTCCATACCATAAACAACTCCCCCAGACTTACCTTTAATTTTGTGGAATATTTCTGGGACAAAAGCCTGAATGGCTTTGAACCTCTCCACCACGAACCCCAGTGTTGGGAACTGGCAGCTGCCATAACTGATCAGCTGCTCTGCCAACACCTCAGGGAAAATCTTCTGAAGCCTCAGGGTCTGGAACCTAGTGAAGGCAGCTCCTGGAAAGTAAGAATGGAAAGAACGAACGAATGAGAAAATGATGGGCTGCGAGGTCAAAGCTAGGTGCACATATTTACACACAAACCTCACGTTTGGTTCTACAACCCAACACCCAATAGCCCATGTGGGGCTGCCATGTGGGTCATCAGACGAGTTGGTCCAGCTCCTCACCAATCCTCAGGTCCAGCTCCTGCCTCACGTCCACAGCATCGCTCACTCTCTGATCGGGCTCGGTCAGGTTTTCACAGGCTGTCCTGACAGCTCGGGGGGTGATCTCGGAGAAACGAGCTCTCAACACCTGCAGACTGGGCTTCACTGCGGAACAGAGTCACCGAGGTCAGAGTCAAATCACACCAGGCTCATCATGAAGGGCCTGCTTTCCTTAAACCACCCGAACGGAGGGTGAATCTGTTCAAGAAGCTGTGAGGCATCCGATTTCCGTGATTAGGTGAAATTAACGGTATGCCGTGTAAGAGGGAAACTTCACTATAACTGCTACCCTGAGTGTTGTCAGAAATAATGGTGGAGCAAATCTGAGCTGTTAACTAAAGCTCTCCGGTAAGCCTTTTGCCACTTTAACCTCACTTGCTCTCTTAGACCTTTAGGGAAAAGAAGAATGTTGTTCATTAAAAGGTCCTCTGGGGGGAATTTCGTGTCCTGTTACGGAAATAACACAGGACACAGATACTGCTCCTGACTGTCGATGTATTTAAACCCCAGGAGTCACACAGCTTCAGACACGAAGACAGTCAGGGAGCAGCAACCCCAGCCTGCGAAGCCTGAGAACGGCCTTCCTCCACAGCACCTAAAATCACTAACCCTTCAGAGCCATTTCCATTCACTTCAACGACTGTTTATTACTACTCAGGCACTATACAAAGAATATAGGAGATAAACAAATAGAGTATTCTTCAAACATTCGATAAACATAGAATTATTCTTCATACTTTACATATGGTGTATACATTGTTTTGTAAATATTCTACATACAATTGTAAACAATAGAATATAAAGTTCTTGCTCTCAAGGAGCTGGCAATCTACTTGGACCTAACACATAACAAGCCCTGGACTACAGGGTCTATACCACTTGTAAAGTCATTTAGTCCTCATGCAGCCCTAAGAACTGTGTCAGACCAGTCTGACTTTCCAGATGATGAAGTGGAGATTCCCAAGGGTTCAGTGACTTGCTCCAGGATACCCAGCCAGTGAGACTCATAGATGGATCCAGGAGGGAGAGGACAGGGGGAGGAGCTCAGCCACAGCCACTCGCACAGATATACAGGAGAACCATCTATTTACAAGGTCCCAAAGTATAGAGACTCAGAAGTGGCATCACTTACCAGCCTTGCATACGTGGATAATCTCAAACCCAATATTTTCACCTTCTCTATCACAGTCGGTCCAGATCACCAGGGCCTGACACTGCCGAGTCTCTCGTTCCAGAGTTTTCTGAAGTTCCCAGTGGGGAAAGAGCAGTGAGAACAGAGCACTTACTTTACACCTCTACACTAAACAGATCTGACTGAACACTTAACGATGTTCTTGAGTGTGCCAACTCGGTGAGAAAAAGAGACCAGAGGAAACTGTTCTTACCAGTTCTAAGGATGGGAGGTCCTCGGACAATTCTCCAGCTTAGAGTCACAGACTTATTAAGGAGTTTATGGAACACAGGGTTTAATACAACTATACAGCATGAAGAAACCTGAAACGCAGCTCTAACACACACTTCTAACTCTAGTGGTCCTGATTATGTCCTGCTTAAAACAAGTTAACCTCGGCCGGCCCAGTGGTGCAGCGGTTAAGTGCGCATGTTCCGCTTTAGTGGCCTGGGTTTCGTTGGTTTGGATCATGGCTTGCCAAGCAGACATGGCACCACTTGGCAAGCCATGCTGTTGTAGGCGTCCCACATATAAAGTAGAGGAAGATGGGCACGGATGTGAGCTCAGGGCCAGTCTTCCTCAGCAAAAAGAGGAGGATTGGCAGCAGATGTTAGCTCAGAGCTAATCTTCCTCAAAACAACAACAACAAAAACAAGTTAACCTCTAATTTTCACCCCAAGAAGGGTTCCCAGTTAGCACTGAACCAACTTCAGCTGCCCTGATTCTTGAGCACTCACAACTTACTGTCAAATGACCATTTATAGCTTGTAGTCTCTTCATTCCAAGTAGTGGTGGGGTGGGAGCCAGAATTAATAATTTCTTTTTTTTCTTTTGAGGAAGCTCAGCCCTCAGCTAACATCTGCCAATCCTCCTCTTTTTGCTGAGGAAGACTGGCCCTGAGCTAACATCCGTGCCCATCTTCCTCTACTTTATATGTGGGATACCTGCCACAGCATGGCTTGACGAGCTGTGCCATGTCTGCACCTGGGATGCAAACCAGTGAATCCCGGGCCACCAAAGCTGAATGTGCGCACTTAACCACTGCGCCACTGGGCCGGCCCCTAGAATTAATAATTTAACAATACTTATTCCTAGTGTTTACTTAAACAACTACCCTTCATAAAAAGGCTTACTTCAGCTCCCTGGCCACTTAGTTTAAATGGCCTCATTTATACAATGGGTGGGAATAATTTTTTAAATCATGGTACTTAGTTTGGTGGAAATCTCTCTCTCTAAATTCTAATGCATTCAGACTACAGAAATCACTCAGTTCCATTATTTTGGGTTGTTCAACTCCAGTGCCATATATCTTCCACAAGATCCTACCTTGATGTCTACAAAATTCTCTGGGCAGTACTTTTCAATTTCTGCTTCAAAGAGGACAAGGGGATTGCAGCTCTGCCTACAAAAGAAATAAAAACACAAAACAATCCTACCTCAGCCCATGATGGAAAGTCCTCCATTTTAATAAGAAAAAATTGCTCCAGTGCACTCAGGGATAGATGCCCAACAAAAAAGTCTCACATTAGATGCCAGGATTAAAAGCAAGGCTATGACCCTCTGTACACTGTCCACTTCCCACGACAATTAACAGGAGCTGCGAAGAACTTCTGGAATCCTTTCATACACATCTGCAGCAAGAGGATACATGTAATCCAATGGCTGCATGAAAAAGCTCTGGTTATTTGGGGGAGAACACACCTAAGAGTGACTGTTTATTCTAAACATACAGTAAAAAGTCACAACGAATCAGTTAATCCCAGGTCATTGCAACGGTCTCTACGATTTGTGTCCTCTCCCAAAATTCACATGTTGGAATCTAACCCCAAAGTGATGGTATCAGATGGTGGGGCCTTTGGGAGGTGATTAGGTCCTGAGGGTAGAGCCTCATGAAAGAGATTAGTGCACTTATAAAAGGGACCCCACAGAGCTCCCTAGAGCCGTCCACCATGTGAGGACACAAGGAGAGGTCAGCAGTCTGCAACCTAGAAGGCAGGCCTCACTTGACCATGCCGGCACTCTGGCCTCATACTGCCAGCCTCCATAACTGGGAGAAATAAATTTCCGCTGTTTATAAGCCACTCAGTCTATGGCATTTTGTTACAACAGCTCAAATGGACTCAGTCAGTCATCTTAGTACAGCCACGCGCCACATAATGATGTTTTTGGTTAACGATGGACCGCATATACAATAGTGGTCCCATATAACAAGTACCATATAGCCTAGGTGTGTAGTAGGCTATACCATGTAGGCTTGTACAAGTATACTCTATGATGTTCGCACAATGACAAAATCGCCAAACGATGCATTTCTCAGAATGTATCCCCATCATTAAATGATGTAAAACTGTATTACGTTTAAGTTACACAGTAAGATCAACATGCCTTAAAATTCCTGTGGTATTTCAAAACTTACTGTAATAATCAAAAAGTTCTTCCCCCAGGAATTGTACTGACCATTTGCGAAACTGCATCTGGAAATCATGAGCCAGCAAGTGTCCAGAAACTGAAGTCATTATCATGGTAACATTCTGGATGATAACAAAATTCGAGTTAGTCTTTTAGCAATTACATTTTGCCAAGTCATTCAAATAATAGAGGAACTTCTATTAAAGAAAAAAAAAGTGGCTGCTGGGTAGACAGGGAACGAAGAGGCAGAGCACAGAGGATTTTCAGAGCAGTGAAAACACCTTGTCTGATACAATGATGGACATATGTCATTATACTTTTGTCCAAACGCACAGAACATACACCACCAAGAGTGAACCCTAACGTAAACAAATCTCTTGGTAATTATGATGTGTCAATGAAGGTTCATCAATCACAACAAATGTACCTCTCTGATGAATGATATTATTAATGCGGAAGACTATATATGTGTAGGGGCAGGGGGTATGTGGGAAATCTCTACACTTTCCTCTCAATTTTACTTTGAACAAAAAACAGGTGACTGGGAAGAAACAAATACAAATATAGTTCTTCAAAGCCAAAAGCCATAGTAACACAATTACCATTCTAATTCTAGTACCATGATGCCTTTTGTAGCATTTAAAATTTCCTTAAACTATTGTATATTAGCTTCTTTCTTGTTATAAAGAGCTGAGATGGGACTATATTTTATTAAGAAGAGACATCCTTATAAATTATAAAATGATCACCTGTCATCAGGGATCTTCAGGTTACAACAATAGTTATTCTTAAGACAGTGACATATTCTACAACGGCCAGGCCAATTCTTCTTGATAAATAACTTTAAAACACAAACAATTTAGGGAGGATTTGCAGCAAACAGCTGCTCTTTTTAGCCATAACTAAAACCCCAAGGAATGTACACTAAAATGGCACATAGATCTGAAAGCACACTTCAGCTGTATGACAGAAATATTGCAGCACCTACCTGGCCATACAGATGATAATCAAATTCATAGATCTTGTTGAATTTAGAAAGTCCTTCCCTCTATAAAACAAAATGAAAATTAAAAACTTATATAAATTACATTAAAAAAATGACTCCATAGCATAAAGATCAAGCAAAACCCTGATAAGTGGGTATATTAAAAATGCAACAGTATTTCCCACAGATAAAAACTAGACTAAATTACTAAGACCATTTACTAAGTGGTCCCTCAAAATACAGTTACAAGCATATACTTGATAGAGTCCATGGAGTTTTTATGCTGGAAGGTAACCCTGAGATCAGCTATTTTAAGAACTTTTTATACATGAGAAGGGACTTGTCCAAGGTCACATGACAAATTAATGGCAGATAAAGTATTAGGATATAAATCTCTTGACAATTTTCTCCTTCCTCCTCACACATTTCTACTACTTCCTGGTCATACAATTACACCAATAAACTGGTGACCATGGGCAAGTTATTCACCTTTCCGAACTTCTTTCAAGAACCTTTATTCTTGAACAAAGTTATCTATAAGGTTTCTCTGGCTCTGAAATCCAGTATCACTATGAGCCCCAGTCAGGACTGGAATGCAGTGTATAAAGCTCTTCTTCAGCTGCCCTTGTGGATGAACATGGCATCCCACCTTCTTCTACACAGGTGTTAAAAGCAGGTATGCACGTGAGTTTCACACCAACACTGCCCAGAAGACAAGAGAAAGGCAAAATGGGAACCGGGGAAACGTTCAAGGGCCAAGAAGAATCAGTGTCGAGAGGATTCTCCCTCAGCCTCAAAAAGGCAATCTTTCTGTGTGGACGAGGTTCTCTTTGAGGCATAACGGCAAATTTAAAGAGGGAATTTATTAGAGTATCTGATACTTAAGAGTTCATTGGTTTAATGTTGTCAAGAAAAGAAACTGCCCTCTACAAACTCCAATCGCTAGTTAAGCTCTTTCAGGAACAGAGACTAGAAATTGCCTAATCAATGGTTTCTACTTCTTCTTAAGAAAGCATCGAGGCTTTCCCAAACAAAATCTTCTACAGAGCCTCATATATAACAAGGTTGATGCACCCTGACTGCAACAAAGCCAAGTCCTGCTAACTCAGCCTCTCCCTAGTCCAGACCCAAGTGGCTCCCTAGGTGCACATTCATGGTCCCTTGGGTCTCTTGGGAACACAGTCTGAAATCTACTGTTCTAATCCTCTCCAGGCAAACGACTTGTCTAATAACATGTGTAGAACCCCAGGTCCAGGGCTCTCCCAGGCAGCCTCCTCTACCCATGGACAGTCTTGAGGATGTACTCGCCTCCCTGTAATTCCCACATGAGGATAGTACACAATTACGTGCACTTCCCACTCTTGGGGGAGGTGTTCGGGAAATGGGCTGCTTCCAAAATACAGTGGAGTTTTGGAGCCTAGAGAAAGAAAAACACCTGGTAGAAGACCAACAACGTAGCTTCTGTGATCTCTCTTACCTCTTGTGCAGTGCTATCCACTCTATTAAAAAAAAAAAAAAGAGTTCAAGTCCCATCTTCTCTAAGCACGCTCAAGGAACTGATCAGAATGCTGCCGCTAAATTGACAGTAGGATTCTTTTGTAAGATTTATCTTTCTAAATATAAACACAAAATCTTAAAAAAATTGTACACACAAAGAAAAGTCCTCAGAGATCTTTTAGTTATCAACAATGGTTACTGTGGGCGGCGGGGATGGTTTATTTGACATACATCTGTATTCTCTGAACTGTTTGCAATAATTACCACTGTTAAAAAAGAAACAGAAAACATTCTCTCTCTTGTGTTTTGGTGAATTTCTTTCAAAGATACATATGTATTTGTTTAAAAGTCCTTTCCATCATGTCAAATAATCTATCACAAGGAAATACAATTTATTTTACCATTCTGTTTTCATTACTAGTTCCTGTTATTGCAATTCTTTGCTATTATAAAGCTGCAATGGCTACCATTTGATTCCGAGTTTTGTGTGCCTGCCCGTCTTAGCTCCTCTATCAGAATTTAACTCCTCTATCAGAACTTAAGGTAAGGATAACGTCATTTGATGTGATTTTCATGTAGCAGGTTCTGTTTGAGAGATAAATAAAAGAATAGGACCTGTCAGTGTTCTTAGGGAGGTGACACTCCATGGGAGAGAGACGGACCAACAGCTAGAAAACCTGATGAAGGAGGATTGCTATCATCAAGGGAGACAAAAATGCACCTGGAAACAGAGAAGGAAATGGATGGACAGGATGTTTAGGAAAGACTTCATAAAAGAGATTACATTTAGGTTGTCTTTTATTCTTTCTTTCAAAAGATGAAGAGTTCATCAGGAGAAAAAAGGGAAAATATCATTCCAGGAAGAAGGATCAAAATTTGTAAAAGCATAGTGAACTTGTATCTGTTAAACTCTGATTGCTTTTGTCATTCCCTCTGCTCCCACCCAAACCATTCCAAGGGTCTCCAGAGTTGAGGCCTCTGAACCCTCACATGGAAGACTCCAAGAGCTGACTCTCTACCTCCAGGCTTTCGCTCTTCAAATCCTCTGCTGCCAAAGTGACTTTAGAAAACACAAATACGACCCTGGTTCTCCCTCACTTAAAACCTCTATTGCTGATTTCAACTGATGCAGAAAAAGCATTTGATAAAAATTCAACACCCTTCAGAAGGGGGTTACAAAGCATGGAGTAAGGAGATAGGTAGATAAAATCAGAAAACTGTAGCTATATATCAGAACAGGTTAGCAAATACTCAAGAACAGCATTAAAGATAAAGGGAAGGAAAACACAGAAAACAAACATAATCATGTCACTTTAACCACAAAATGAGAACACGAGGTGGAATAAGATGTGAGAAAAACGACTTAGGATGGGGTGGGGGGAGGAAAGGGAGGGAATCGGTTCAGTCTAAGGAAACCAGAGGCCATCAGAAAATGGACTATCTTATCTACGAGATTTTGAATACAAACCTAATGGTAACCACTAAACAAAAAAGCAGAACAGAGACACAAACAATAAATAAAGAGAAAACAAAAAAACACCACATAACTCAACTGGTAGAGCAAAATACAGGGGACGAGAAAGAAAGGAAATGCAGGAGAATCAGAAAACGAGCGATAAAAAGGCAGCATTAAGCCCTCATATATTGATAATCACCCTAAATGTAAATGGACTGAATTCTCCAATGAAAAGACACAGAGTGACGAGATGGATTAAGAACAAGACCCAACAATATGCTGCCTCCAGGAAACACATCTCAGCTCCAACGACAAACACAGGCTGAGAGTGAGGGGATGGAAGACGATATTCCAAGCTAATGGCAAACAAAAGAAAGCAGGCATCACAATACTTATATCAGACAAAGTAGTCTTCAAGATAAGACAGGGAAAGAGAGACAAAGAAGGGCAATATTTAATGATAAAAGGGACAGTCCACCAAGAAGACATAACACTTATAAATATCTATGCACCCAACCACAGGAACATCAAAGTATGTAAAGCAACTATTAACAAACCTGAAAGATATTAATAATAACACAGTAATAGTAGGGGACCTCAACACTCCACATACATCAATGGACAGATCATCCAGACAGAAAATCAACAAGGAAACAGTGGAATTAAATGAAAAGCTAAACCAAGTGGACTTAATAGACATATACAGCACACTCCATCCAAATACAGAAGAGACATTCTTCTCAAGCATGCATGGGACATTCTCAAGGATAGACCATATGTTGGGAAACAAGACAAGCCTCAATAAATTTAAGAAGACTGAACTAATAACAAGCATCTTTTCCAATCACAATGTATGAAGCTGGACATTAATTAGAAGAAAAAAGCTGAGAAAGAGACAAAGATGTGGAGACTAAACAACAGGCTATCGAACAAGGAATGGATCATTGAAGAAATTAAAGGAGGAATCAAAAAATATCTGGAGACAAACGAAAATTAAAACGTCCCATACCAACTCACGTGAGACGCAGCAGAAGCAGTCCTAAGAAGGAAATTCATCGCAATACAGGCACACCTTACCAGACAAGAAAAATCCCAAATAAGCAATCTCAAACTACACCTAACTGAATTAGAAAAAGAAGAACAAAGCCCAAAGTCAGCAGAAGGAGGGAAATAATAAAAATCAGAGCAGAAATAAATGCTATTGAAACAAAAAAGGCAGTAGAAAGGATCAATGAAACAAAGAGCTGGTTCTTTGAGAAGATAAACAAAATTGACAAACCCCTAGCCAGTCTTACAAAGAAAAAAAGAGAGAAAGCTCAGATAAATAAACTTAGAAATGAAAAAGGACAAATAACAATGGATACCACAGAAATACAACGGATTATAAGAGAATACCACGAAAAGCTATATGCCAACAAAAATGGGCAATCTAGAGGAAATGGATGAATTCTTAGACTCTTACAATCTCACAAAGCTCAATCAAGAAGAAATAGATAATCTGAACAGACCAATCACAAGTGAAGAGATTGAAACAGTAATCAAAAGCATTCCAAAGAATAAAAGCCCACGACCAGACAGCTCCCCTGGGGAATTCTATCAAACTTTCAGAGAGGATTTAATATCTATCCTTCCCAAGCTATTCTGAAAAATTAGGGAAGACACATTCTATGAGGCCAACATCACTCTGATACCAAAGTCTGACAAGGACAACACAAAAAAGGAAAACTACAAACCAATACTGCTGATGAACATAGATGCCAAAATCCTCAACACAATATTGGCAACCTGAATACAGCAATACATCAAAAAGATCATACACCATGATCAAGTGGGATTTATACCAGGGACACAGGGATGGTTCAACATCCGCAAATCAATGTGATACACCACATCAACAAATTGTGGAATAAAAACCACACGATCATCTCAATAGATGCAGAGAAAGCATTTGACAAGATCCAACAGCCGTTTATGATAAAAACTCTTAACAAAATGGGGATAGAAGGCAATTACCTCAATATAATAAAGGCCATATATGACAAACCCACAGCCAATATCATACTCAGTGGGCAAAAACTGAGCACCATCCCTCTAAGAACAAAAACAAGACAAGGATGCCCACTATCACCACTCTTATTTAACATTCTGGAGGTTTTGGCCAGAGCAATTAGGCAAGAGAAAGGAATAAATGGAATCCAGGGGCTGGCCCCCTGGCCGAGTGGTTAAGTTCGCGTGCTCCGCTGCAGGTGGCCCAGTGTTTTGTTGGTTCGAATCCTGGGTGCGGACATGGCACTGCTCATCAAACCATGCTGAGGTGGCATCCCACATGCCACAACTAGAAGGACCCACAATGAAGAATATACAACTATGTACTAGGGGGCTTTGGGGAGAAAAAGGGAAAAAAATAAAATCTTTAAGAAAAAAAAAAAAAAGGAATCCAAATAGGGAGAGAAGAAGTGAAACTCTCACTGTTTGCAGACAACATGATCGTATATATAGAAAACCCTAAAGAATCCACTGGAAAACTATTAGAAATAATTAACAACTACAGTAAAGTTGCAGGGTACAAAATCAACTTACAAAAATCAGTTGCATTTCTATGCTCTACTAACAAACTTACAGAAAGAGAACTCAAGAACAGAATTCCATTTACCATCGCAATAAAAAGAATGAAGTATCTAGGAATAAATTTAACCAAGGAGGTGAAGAACTTATACAATGAAAACTACGTTATTGAAAGAAATAGATGATGACATAAAGAGATGGGAAGAGATTCCACGGACATGTATTGGAAGAATAAACATAGTTAAAATGTTCATACTACCCAAAGCAATCTACAGATCCAATGCAATACCAATCAGAATCCCAATGACATTCTTCATGGTTACAGAACAAGGAATCCTAAAATTCATATGGGGCAACCAAAGACCCCGAACTGCTACAGCACCACCGGGAAAAAAGAACAAAGCTGGAGGCATCATAATCCCTGCCTTCAAAATGTACTACAAAGCCGCAGTTATCAAAACGGCATGGTACTGGCACAAAAACAGGCATACAGATCAATGGAACAGAAATTTTAAAAAGCCCAGAAATAAAACTACACATCTACAGACAGCTAATCTTCAACAAAGGTGCTAAGCATCTACAATGGAGAAAAGACAGTCTCTTCAATAAATGGTGCTGGGAAAACTAGACAGCTACGTGCAAAAGAACGAAAGTAGACCATTATCTCACGCCATACACAAAAATAAACTCAAAATGGATCAAAGACTTGAAGGTAAGTCCTGAAACCATAAAACTCCTGGAAGACAATACAGGTAGTACACTCTTTGATGATTTTAAAAGGATCTTTTTGAATACCATGTCTTCTCAGACAAGAGAAACAAAAGAAAAAATAAACAAGTGGGACTTCATCAGACTAAAGAGCTTCGGTAAGGCAAAAGAAACTAGGATCAAAACAAAGAACAACCCACCAACTGGGAGAAAATACTTGCAAATCATATATCTGACAAGGGCTTAATCTACATAAAATATAAGGAACTCACACAAGTGAACCACAAAAAAACAAACAGCCCAATCAAAAAATGGGCAGAAGATATGAACATTTTTCCAAAGAAGATAGACAGATGGCCAATAGGCACATGAAAAAATGTTCAACATCACTAATCATCAGGGAAACGCAAATCAAAACTACAGTAAGACACCACCTTATGCCTGTTAAAATTGCTATAATCACTAAGACTAAAAAGAACAAATGTTGGAGAGGGTGTGGAGAAAAGGGAACCCACATACACTGCTGGTGGGAATGCAAACTGGCGCAGTCACTATGGAAAACAGTATGGAGATTCCTCAAAAAACTAAAAATAGAACTACCATACAACCCAGCCACCCCACTACTGGGTATCTACCCAGACAACTTGAAATCAACAATCCAAAGTAGCATATGCACCCCTATGTTCACTGCAGCACTATTCACAATAGCCAAGACATGGAAACAATCCAAGTGCCCATCAACTGATGATTGGATAAAGAAAAAGTCATATATATACATATATATATATACACACACACACACACACACAATGGAATACTACTCAGTCATAAAAAAGATAAAATTATCCTATTTGCAACGACATGGAGGGACCTGGAGGGAATTATGCTAAGTGAAAAAAGCCAGACTGAGAAAGACAAACACCATATGATTTCACTCCTATGTGGAATATGAATACACTAATGGACGAAGAAAACAGTTCAGTGGTTACCAGGGGAAGGGAGTGGGTGGTGGGCACAGGGGGTGAAGGGGAGCACTTACGTGGTAACAGACAAGAAACAACGTACAACTGAAATCTCACAATGATATAAACTATATGAACTCAATACAAAAAAAAAAAAATTCAACACCCTTCATGACAAAAGGCATTTACAAAAAACCCATGACCAACATCACACTCAATGGTGAAAGATTGAAAGCTTTTTCCTAACATCAGGAACAAGAGAAGGATGTTCATTTTTGCCACTGCTATACAAGATTACTAGAAGTTCTAACCAGAGCTATTAGGCAAGAAGAACAAATAAAAAACATCCAAATTGGAAAGGAAGAAGAATTATCTCTATTCACAGACAACATGATCTTAAAGACAAAAATCCTAAAGAAGCCATACACACACACAAACCTATTAGTGCTAATAAATCCAGCAAAGTTGCACGGTACAAGATCTACACACAAAAACCAGTAGCAATGAACAATCTGAAAAGGAAGTTAAAAAAACAATTCTACTTAGAACAGCATCCAAAAGCATGAAGAAAACGACAACATATTGCTGAAAGAAACTGAAGACCTAAATAAATGGGAAGACAATCCGTGTGCATAGACTGGGAGACTTACTATTAAGAAGGCGATACTGGGGCCATCCCTCTGGCTGAGTGGTTAAGTTTGCGCTCTCTACTTCAGCGGCCCAGGGTTTCGCTGGTTTGGATACTGCGCGTGGACATGGCACCGCTCATCTAGCCATGTTGCGGCAGCATCCCACATAGCAGACCCAGAAGGACCCACAGCTAGAACATACAACTATGTACTGGGGGTCTTTGGGGAGAAGAAGAAAATAAAAAACGGCAATTCTCCCCAAAGTGATCTACAGATTCAATGCAATCCTTATTAAAATTCTAATAGTCTTTTTTGAAGAAATGGAAAAGGCGATCCTAAAATTCACATGGAATTGCAAAGGGCCCCAAACAGCCAAAACAATCTTTTCTTTTTTTTTTGAGGAAGATTAGCCCTGAGCTAACATCGGCTGCCAATCCTCCTCTTTTTCCTGAGGAAGACTGGCCCTGAGCTAACATCCATGCCCATCTTCCTCTACGTTATATGTGGGACGGCTACCACAGCATGGCTTGCCAAGTGATGCCTTGTCCATACCCAGGATCCCAACCAGCGAACCCCAGGCTGCTGAAGCAGAATGTGCGAACTTAACCACTGCGCCACGGGGCTGGCCCTACCAAAACAATCTTGAAAGAGAAGACCAAAGTTGGAGGACTCACACAGCCCAATTTCAACACTTACTACCAAGCTACAGTAAATGAAAACAATGTCGTACTAGCAAAAGGACAGAACAATGGAATAGAACTGAGAGTCCTGAAATAAACCCAAACATCTACAGTCAATTGATTTTTGACAAGGGCGCAAAGACCATCAAATGGTGCTAAGAAAAACTGGAAATTCACATGCAAGAGAATGAAGCTAGATTCTTACTTTACACCACATAGAAAAAGCAACTCACAATGGATCGATGACCTAAATATAAGAGCTAACGCTCGAAGACAACTTGGGGCAAATCTTCATGACCTTGGATTTGGCAATGGTTTCTTAGATTTAATACTAAAAGCATAATCAACAAAAAAAGAAAAAAATAGATAAATGAGCCTCCATCAATATTAAAAACTTTTGTGCATCAAAGGTCACTATCAAGAAAGTGAAAACACAACTGATAGTATGGGAGAAAATATCTGCAAATCATGTATCTAACAAGGATGTAGTATCATGAATATATACAGAACTCTTACAACTCAACAACAAAAAAGACAAACAACCCAATCCAAAAATGGGCAAAAGACATGGAAAGACATCTCTCCAAAGAAGATACACAACGGCCAACCAGCACATGAAGATACTCAGTGTCACTGGTCATTCAGGAAAATGCAAATCAAACCTACAATGAGATATTTCACACCCACTAGAATGGTGATAATCAAAAAAGTGAAAAAGAACAAGTGTTGGGGAGGACGTGGAGAAACTGGAACATTGCCACTATGGAAAACAGTTTGGCAGTTCCTCACAAAGCTAAACACAGAGTTAACTTACGACCCAGTAATTCTACTCCTAGGAATTTACCCCAAAGAACTGAAAACAGGTATTCAAACAAAAACCTGTTCATGAATGTTAATAGCAGCTCTATTCACAATAGCCAAAAGGTGCAACCAACCCAAATGTCCACCAACTGACGAACAGATAAACAAAATGGGATCTGGAATGGAATATTATTCAGCCACAAACAGGAAAAAAATACTAATAGCTACAACATGGATGGATTTCAAATATATCATGCTAAGTGAAGGAAACCTGACAAAAGGCCACGTGTTATATGATTCTTTTGGGCTTTTTTGGTGAGGAAGATTGGCCCTGAGCTAGCGTCTGTGCCAGTCTCCCTCTATTTTGTACGCCGGACGCCCCACAGTGTGGCTGACGAGCGATGTTGGTCCGCGCCTGGGATCCGAACCTGCGAACCCGGGCCGCCGAAGTGAGCGGTCAAAGGTACCCGCTGCGCCACGGGCCGGCCCCTACATGGTTCTCCTTACATGAACTGTCCAGAACAGGCAGATCCTTGGGCACAGAAAGCAGACTAGGGTTGCCAGGGGCCGGGAGGAGCGGGGAACGAGGACTGACTGCTTGAAGGCTACGTGGTTTCCTGCTGGTGTAATAAAAACCTGACACTAGGCAGACGTGACGGTTACACAGCACTGCGAACGTACTGAACGTACTGAATTGTGCATCTCAAAACGACTAACATGCTACGTGGACGTGCACTTTGACACTTGCACATAAAGCACAGGGCGCTCGGGCCCCTCGTGACGCGCCTCCAGCGGCCTCCCCTCCGGGCCACCTCCCAGCTGCTCACGCGAACCGGCTGCCGTTTCCCGCCGTCGGGCCGTTCTTCGCACGGGCTGCTTCCGCCAGCGGGCAAAGCGGCCCCGCCTCAGCGCCAACATTCAAGCAAAAAACACGTGCGAGCACGTCCCGCGGTCCCCGCCCCGCGCCAGACAGTAGGAGAGCCGCGGCCGGGGGAGCAGCCGGCAGCCCCCGAGCCCGGAGCCCGCGGCGGGCGTCGGACGGCGGCCGCGGAACCGCACCTGCGCACACGCCGCCGCGTCCCCGCCCGGCCGGGCGCGCCGACACCCAGGCGCGGGCCCCCCGCACACGGCCGGGTGGCAACGCGCCTGCTTACCCGCCTCGCGCGGCCGTCGGACAGCAGGTCGGCGATCCCCTTGGCCGCGTCGTTCTTCTCGGCCACACAGAGGATCTTCCGCACGCCTCGGAACGCCACCTCCATGGCGGCGCGGGACAAGGGCCGGACTCGGGGCCGCTGCAGCCACCGGAGCGCGCAGCGGCCAGCCGGGAAGAGCATCCCTAGGTCCCGCGGCCACGGCCGCTCCCCGGGCGCCCGCGCATGCTGGGGGAGCCGGAGGTGAGGTCCGCCCGGTGCCCACCCTAAGGGAACTAGAGCGTCGGGGAGCCGCCACCGCCGCCGCCCGCGGCCCGGGCACCTCCCACCAGCCCACCGGGCTTCAGAGCAGCGGCGACCACGCCTTCTCCTCACCACTACCGCCTCGCGCCGAATCCTGTACCTCGGCAGCCGCTTCCGCCCGCCTTCTCGGGCCACTTCCGCCCGGCGCGAGTCCCACAGGACGGCGAACTACAACTCCCAGACTGCCCCGCGTTACGGGGCCACTCGTCCCAGCACGTTTCCGATTCTCCGCCTCACTTCCTTTCCTTCTGGTCAGTGGTTGGCTAGTCGATTCGTCCTTGGGAGAGGCCTCTCGATAGTCCCGCCCAAGCTTCTCTTGCTCACGATGTTTTTCTCTCCTGCCGGGAACTCTGCGCGGACGCTTCCGGGTCACGCGACGTGGACACTGAGAGTCATGTGATACCAAGATGGCGTCGCCGCGGTAGCTGGCTTCGGGTTGTGGCGTCCAAGGAGTTGCGACGGTTTCTGCGCTCGGGCCGTGGGGACCGCAACGCTTGGCTGGTCCCTGCGGCGGCCCGTAGCCCCTCCTTAGGCGCTCGTTCAGTGCTGGGGCTTTTTCTGTCGCGGTGGGTTCGGGGAAGTGCTGGTGACCTCGCTGCAGGTGCCCTGCGCCGGCCGCGATACCCGGAGGAGGAGGAAGTCAACTGGCTTCCCCGGACTTCTGGACCTGCGGAGTTCATGAGGCCTCCGAGGGCACTGGAGGAGCTACACTTCTGAGGGGGCTGCCTAGTACCCCTGAGGGTAGACGAAGACCGCAGCGACTTTGCTTCCTCCTCCACAGGCCTGGCTTCCCCGCGTTGATTACCCCCGCATCCTCTCCCACTTCCTCTCAATGTTCTCTCCATATATCTGGAAATATGATCAGCGCCCCTGACGTGGTGGCCTTCACTAAAGAAGACGAGTACGAGGAGGAACCTTACAATGAGCCGGCTCTACCCGAGGAGTACTCGGTGCCTCTTTTTCCCTTCGCCAGCCAGGGAACTAACCCATGGTCCAAACTGTCCGGGGCCAAGTTCTCTCGAGACTTCATCCTTATTTCTGAGTTCTCTGAGCAGGTGGGACCCCAACCCTTGCTGACCATCCCCAATGACACCAAAGTTTTTGGTACTTTTGATCTCAATTACTTCTCTTTGCGGATCATGTCTGTGGATTACCAGGCCTCTTTCGTGGGCCATCCCCCTGGTTCTGCTTACCCCAAACTGAACTTCGTGGAGGACTCCAAGGTGGTGCTGGGAGACTCCAAGGAAGGAGCCTTTGCATATGTGCACCACCTTACCCTGTATGACCTGGAGGCCCGTGGCTTTGTGAGGCCCTTTTGCATGGCTTATATCTCGGCAGATCAGCACAAAATCATGCAGCAGTTCCAGGAGCTTTCAACTGAATTTTCTAAAGCTTCTGAGTGCTTGAAGACAGGCAACAGGAAGGCATTTGCTGGGGAACTTGAAAAAAAACTGAAAGACTTGGATTACACCAGGACAGTGCTGCACACCGAAACAGAGATCCAGAAGAAAGCTAATGACAAAGGCTTTTACTCATCTCAGGCAATTGAGAAAGCCAATGAACTGGCCAGCGTAGAGAAGTCCATCATTGAACATCAAGACCTGCTGAAGCAGATCCGCTCATACCCTCATCGGAAGTTGAAGGGGTCTGATCTGTGTTCTGGGGAGATGGAGCGCATCCAGGATCAGCCGGACCAGGCAGCCACTACCTCTAACCCTGATGAGTCTGCTGACACAGACCTTTTTATCTGCAGACCCAGCTACACCCCCAAACTCATCAAAGCAAAGTCCACCAAGTGTTTTGACAAGAAGTTGAAGACCTTGGAAGAGCTCTGTGATACTGAATATTTCACTCAGACCCTGGCTCAGCTCAGTCACATTGAGCACATGTTCAGAGGAGACCTGTGCTACCTCCTGACCAGCCAGATTGACAGAGCACTACTAAAGCAACAGCACGTAACAAACTTCCTTTTTGAAGACTTGGTGGAGGTCAGTGACAGGGTGGTAGACAAACAAAAGAGTGCACCCCCTCAGCCCTGTCAAGACAGGCCACTTTCTAGGTCTCTAGAAGAATGTCCGATCCCTCAAGTGTTAATTAGCATTGGCTCTTACAAGTCTAGCGTGGAGTCTGTGCTGATCAAGATGGAGCAGGAACTGGGAGATCAGGAGTACAAGGAAGTGGAAGTGACGGAATTGAGCAGTTTTGACGCCCAGGAAAACTTGGACTATCTGGATTTGGATATGAAAGGGAGTATCAGCAGTGGTGAAAGCATTGAGGTTTTAGGCACGGAGAAGTCCACCTCTGTGCTGTCTAAGTCTGACAGCCAGGCCAGCCTCACGGTGCCATTAAGCCCACAAGTGGTCCGGAGCAAAGCTGTCAGCTACAGGACCATCAGTGAGGACAGTATTGAAGTCCTCAGCACCTGCCCTTCTGAGGCCCTCATCCCTGACGACTTTAAGGCCAGCTACCCAAGTGCCATTAATGAAGAAGAATCATACGCAGGTGACAGTGAGGGAGCCATCCACTTCCAGGCAAGCATCAGCCCGCCAGTGCTGGATGAGGCAGAGGAGGGCAGCTTGGAAAACACTCCGTCACAAACAGACTCCTCCTGCTGCATTGGGAAGGAGAGTGACAGTCTGGGACTGCCACCCTCCACTCCAGTCCACACACTCTCTGACGAGGATGGAGTAGTGAGCAGCCCCCCACAGCGCTACAGGCAGAAGGACCAGGGGTTCCCTGTGGACTTGGCAGTGGAAAACGCCCACCCTTCCCAAGACAACACTTCTGAAGGCTTCCCTGCTTATGAACTTGACCCAAGCCACCTGCTGGCTAGCCGGGATGTTAGTAAGAGCAGCCTGGACAACTACTCAGACACCACCAGCTATGTGAGCAGTGTAGCCTCCACCAGCTCGGACAGGACTCCCTCCTCTGCTCATCCTGCTGGCCCCTCTTCAGAGAGGCATCAAAAGAGGGCTGGCCAGAACGCCTTAAAATTCATCCGCCAGTACCCCTTTGCCCACCCAGCCATCTACTCCCTGCTCAGCGGGAGGACGCTCGTGGTCCTGGGGGAGGACGAGGCCATAGTCAGGAAGCTTGTGACAGCATTGTCCATCTTTGTTCCCAACTACAGCCGCTCTGTCAAACCTGTGAAGCATTGGGTCTCCTCCCCTTTGCACATTATGGATTTTCAGAAGTGGAAGCTTATTGGTCTGCAGAGGTAATTGGTTACAGGTGGTGGGGAAGGGCCCTGTCCAATTAGAGATGAGGCTTCAGATGTCCATCCCTCTGGGTGAGGTTAAGAAATTGGTGTGGTGGACCCCAAATCAGGAGGCCTGGCCTCCAGGCTGAGCCCAGCAGCGATTCACTGTTTCTTTTGGCAAATCATTCCCCTTGCCTGGCCTCCTGTCCCCCTGCCCGTCACATGAGGGGACCGCAGTTCTTAAGTAGTTGCCAAACTTGGTCTGCACCCTGCTGGCTCAGAATTATTGGGGAGAATTTTTTATTATTATTATTTTTCCCTATAGATTGGCACCTGAGCTAACAACTGTTGCCAATTTTTTTTTCTTCTGCTTTATCTCCCCAAATCCCCCTGGTACCTTGTTGCATATCCTAGTTGCAGGTCCTTCTAGTTGTGGCAGGTGGGACGCTGCCTCAACGTGGCCTGACGAGCAGTGCCAGGTACACACCCAGAATCCGAACTGGCAAAACCCTGGGCCGCCACAGCGGAGCCCGTGAACTTAACCACTTGGCCATGGGGCTGGCCCTGGGAGGATATTTTAAATCATGGGTTCCTGGGCCCCACCCCCAGAAATTCTGATTCAGTTGGTGTGGGGTAAGACATGGAATTTATCTGGTGTATAGCAAGGTTTGAGAAGGACTGAACTTCTAGATCTCAGGTCCTTGCTGATTCCCAGAACACACGATGGTGTAACTAAGAAGAGAGCTGCTTCTGAGAAAGGGCTGTGGTAGTAATAGGAGCAGGCAGCCATCACTGGTGAGAGGGACATCAGAGGGCTCCCGTGGCTTTCACTCCACTGTCCTGGTTGCCCTAGAAGGCTGTCCTAATAAGGAAATGCAAGAGCCAGTTCCTTCTTCCTCTCTTTAAATGCTTTCTATTTCATTTCCTCATGTTACCCAACTTAAGCTTTAGGAGATTCTGTTTTTCCAAATACTCCTTGAGAAGTTGTGTGGCGCAAAGGACTCTCCCTCAGCATATGCACTGTGTTCTGCTTCCTCATTCTTTGAACCCCACTTCGCTCCTCTCTGAATCACAGGTGCTGAGCTAGGTCATCACCGGAGTCCCTGCTGACAGTCTGCTTCCCACGCCACAAAAGAAAGACAAAAAGAATTTCTTCCACACTGTAGTCAGCCACCATTTGTTCTAATTTTCCAGCTTTCCAGTTACATGGGTCACTGATATCAACGAGGCCCCCATCCCGAGTCTCGCTTGTTGAGAATCTAATCCAGGCCACACCGGCGGGTGCTGGGGTACCAGTTGGAGTACCTGAGCAAGGCCACTGCTGTGGAAGAATTCCTAGTCCAGGAGAGGGGACAGACAAGTGACCAGAGCCTTGCCATAACAGTGGGTGCTGCTTGTGTTCTAAGAAAACAAAGGGAGCAATCTAGTGACTTTCAGGAAGTGAGGGAGAAGGTGCCTGGAGAAGGTCTGGAGTCTTTGGCTTGAGTGACCGGGAGAGTGGGTTGCCAGTGTAGTGGAAGAGTGATGACATGGGGACTTGGTGCGATGAGCCTGAGACAGCTGGACAAGCCCATTCCTTGGGCATCATAGGAAGCCATCAGTCCTTGCTTACAGATGCAGGGTCTGAGGCTCAGTGGGTTAGGTGACTGCCCCAAGGACCTTTGCAGGCTCCGTCCTTCTCCCAAGATCCTCTCCCTCTGCTGGTGCCATCTCTGTGCTCTCTGGTTTAACCAGTCTGTCCTAGGAAGGGGAGGGCTTTTCAGGGACTGGGATTTGCTATTGTGGTGGAATGATGGGTTGGTATGCCTTACAAACATATCTTCTGTGTCCAACTCAGTCCTTTCACCCCAATGCTGGTCTTTGACTTTTTTTTACCTCAAAGTGGAGAATCTAAAACACACATCAGTCTACTGACATCAGCTGGCTTATCCAGGACCAAGCTCTGGACAGCCTTGCCCTTTCCAGAGGCCTTCCCTGAACTTTCCTCCTTAGAATGTGCCAGAATGGCAAAAGAGATTCATCTCTTATGCTAGCTTGACTCTACTGGGTACCTGACTGGAGTGCTATGTTGAGGAGGATTCTGAGGCCTAGGTTGGGCTGCACTGGAAAGCCTGCTGTCATCAATTAACGATGTCTCTGTGGGTACAGGAGAGGGTAGCTGGCAGGTGGGCGGTGTATTTGGCACCCTAGAGTAGAATAGGAGGTGGTCTGAGTCCAGGGCCGGCCCTACCACTGTTCATCCACAGTGGGCAAGTCACTCCTCCACTTGAGGCTTTGTTGCCTCCTGAGAAAATAAGAGGGTTGGGTCACTGAAAGATCATTTGCCAAGTATTTATGGAGGGCTGTTAAGTGCCAGCTGCTGTACCTAGTGCCAGAATTATAAGGTGAGTCAGCCGTGGTGCATCCCATGGCAAGGTGAGCGTGACCTTCATGGTCAGCCCTCACTCCAGATCCAGCTCTGTCACCATTTTGTCAGCTTGACCTCTCTGAGGCTGCTTCTATCTGCAGATGGAGCTGGCAAGACCCACCTCGTGATAGCAGATGTCCGAGGGCACATTGCATCGTATCTGTGCCTGGTCAGTGTGAGCGCTCTTCTGATAGCCTAGCAGGGGCACAGACAGACTGCAGGGAAGGTGGGGCAGCAGGAGCTGAGTGTGGCCCTCACGGCCAGACTTCAGAGCCTTGAAGCATCCCTCCATAAAATCAAGAGGCCCATCGGAAATGACAGCTGAGATCTTTCCAAAGACTCCCAAATGGGAGTGATTAACTCTCCCGTTAAGCTTTCCTTCTCAAACCTCCTGAGCATGCACAGATGTTGGGAATTGGGAGCATCTGCCTCCAGAAGGTCCTGCTCAGGCATGAGGTATGGGAGGCAGGGGTTGGAGGCCTTGTTCCCTAAGGGATGTGTCTTTGGAGGGTCAGCTGAGGGGCCAGAAATGCAGTGGGGACTGGATTTGCCACATCTCACCCAAAGAAGTCCTGGGAGGTGAGCAGTATAAGATGAAAATCCGTGGAGTTGTGGTCCTTGGCTGTTAGAGAGGGAGGCAGTAGGTGTTCTGAGTTCAGGTCCTGGTGCTGCCATTACTAGCTGTGTGGATTTGGACCAGTCATCTCCTGTCATTCATTCATTCATTCAACAAAGCCTGTTGAACACGTCTGTGGATGGGACTTACAGTACCCACCATGCAGAGCTGTAGGAAGGGTTGACCCTAGGATGTATGTAAAGCCCTAGTGCAGAGCCTGGCCCTTGGAAGTGTTCAGAGTTGTGGATAGATGGGGAGGCAGATAGGCCCATCTGAGGATCAGCATTGAACAGTACGAGTAGAAGGGGTGCCTTTCTGTGGTCATGAACTTCCCGTCTATGGGGGTGCTCAGCTGTAGAGGGGCTTGGTCCCCTGTGCTGGGCTACTCTGGAATCAGAGCTGACCCACGAGTGTCTCTTCCCCCTTGGGTGCTTTGACTTCAGCTAAAACCAGTTCAGATCATGAACTATTTTTAAGGACTCTCACCCCAGAACAGCCAGTGTCATTGGTCCTGGATTTTTTTCCCCCCTACTAAAGTAGGCCCTCTGCCTGGAAATGCTTCTCAATCAAATCAGCCATTTGTGGGTATTGAAATCAACTTGGTCTTCTGTTGTTTTAAATCAAAACCAGAGATAATTGTATTGCCTATTAAACAGCAGTAACAAGCCCTGGACTGTTTGAAAAACAGCTCAGTTCTGGTGGAAAACAGTGCTAGTGTGGGTCGGAGGCCGTGGGTTGAGTCCTGGCTCAGCCACTTTCTAGCTGGGTGATCCTGGACAAGGCACAGCTCCTCTCTAGGCCTCAGTGTCCGCATCTCTACAGAGGTTGCCTCCCTGGCTTTGGGATGAGCCCTCATGAATCTAGACAGGTGTGGGAGGTGAAGTCTCAGGCTCCCAGGCGCCCATGCAAAGCAGCCAAGGGACAGAGGCCTGGGGCTTACCTCTTCCCATGTAATCTGGCATCCTGATGAGGAACTTTGAGGGAAACAGAAATGGAGTGAGAGTTAGAAGGAGCAGCATCTTCTAAAAGGAGTGTGTGTGTGGCTGGGGGCCTCAGAGCTGCCTTGGGAGAAGCTGGGCCTGAGGCCAGGGGGATGAGTGGCTGAAATGGAGGGGCAGGAAGTTGAGGTGAGGCCTGCTTATGCCGCTGCCGCAGAGCCTCGGTGGGCTGGACATGCCAAGCTCGAGGTGGTGTTTGGCTCATGGCCTGGCCCCCTTAGGGGAGGTAAAGGTGCCTCAGGAGCAGACTGAGCACCCTGGGGGCATGCGGGAAAAGGCCTGCCTCCCTGAGAAGCCAGTGTGACACCTGCAGGCTGCGTTTCCATCACCCGTGGGATGCGGGCTGCAGCCCACTGCTCTCCTTCTGGTTCTCAGAACAAGTGGCCCATGTGGCTCTCTGCTTTCCCATCTCTGTGACCTTGCTCTTGCCGTGTTCTAGAATGCCTTCCACAGTTCCCAGAGCCCACCTCTCTTTCATGGCCCAGCTCCAAGGCCACTCCTCTAGGACCTTCCTGGCCACAGGCCTCTCGTGTGGAGACTGAGCCCATGTCTCCCCTCACTCGTGTACTTGTGTGTGCATCTTCCCAGCCAGACCAGGCTCGGTCTTCATTGCCTGCTCAGCCCCCAGGTCACTGGCTGGAATACAGTCAATGCTCAGTGAATGAATGTTCACTATACAAGAAGGTAACCCCCAGGAAAAAAAATTATGGGATTACCTTGGTCCCAAGTGACTGTGAGTCCTTTTTATGTGTCACCTTTGGTCTGACACAGCCCTAACTTCCAGAGCTGTGTCAGTCTTGCTCAGCCAGCCATTTGCAGGACTGCAGGTAATCCCAGCTCCTCAGGGAGAACTGGCACCTGAGGAGGGTTTTAAGGAGCTGCTTACTCAGGCTGACCACTCTGACCTCCTTCCCTTCCTGAACAAACCTGCCCACCTGCCTCTGATGTGCTGGGCACAGTACCAAATCAGGTACAGTCCTGGATCTGCAGAAGCTCTTGTCCAGTGGGCAAGATGAAAAGACAAACAGTAGTCACCACACTGGTCACTACCAGGCTGATGATACTGAGGGCCAGGCACTATCCTCAGCACAACTCATTTGTCTCTGCAACAACCCCATGAGGTAGGAAATGTTATCTCTGATTTATAGATGAGGCTCAGAGAGAGTAAGAGACTTGACCAAGGTCACATAGCAAGAAAGCAGAGGAAAGGATCAGGGAAGGCCGGATAAGGTTTAAATTGGCATAAGCCAGGTACAAAAGGGAGGGAAGGTTATTCCAGGCAGAACAAATAGACCTGTGATTTTGAGGCTCCACCAAAAGCTTGGCATGGCTGAAAGGGACAGTCATCCGGAAGGTAACAGCAGAGGCCTCCGAGGCCAGCAGTTGTGCAGGGCCTTTTGGGCCACACCAAGGCACTTAAACTTAGTCATGAGGGTAGTGAGGAGGCCTTCAAAGATCGTGATGATCAGATCCTTCCAGAAAGAGCCAGTGAATGTTGGCCAGGTGGGAGCAGGCCCAGAGACAGGAAGCCCCACCCCCAAGATTCTGCCTCCATCTTCCTGGTCCTTGCTCTTCCTCTTGACCTTGGCCTGTGTGTTTCAGAGTGGCGTCCCCTGCTAGTGCTGGCACCCTCCACTCTCTGAGCCGCTACAGCCGCTACACAAGCATCCTGGACCTAGACAACAAAACCCTGCGCTGCCCGCTCTACAGAGGCACCCTCGTGCCCCGGCTGGCAGACCACCGCACTCAGATCAAGCGGGGCAGCACCTACTACCTGCATGTCCAGAGCATGCTCACCCAGCTCTGCTCCAAGGCCTTCCTCTATACCTTCTGCCACCACCTGCACCTGCCTGCCCACGACAAGGAGACAGAGGAATTGGTTGCCAGCCGCCAGGCAAGCTTCTTGAGGTTGAACCTGGGCTTGGTGAATGAAGATGTCAAGGTGGTCCAGTACCTGGCTGAGCTGCTGAAGCTGCACTATATGCAGGAGTCTCATGGGACCAGCCATCCCACGCTCAGGTTTGACTATGTCCCCAGCTTTTTGTACAAAATCTGAGGTCAGTCCCAGCCACTGTGACCAAGACCTGTGACTCAGGGTATGGGGAGGGGAGGGATTGGCATGACGAAGCAGTCCTCTGACCTGTTGAGACTTCTGGTGTAATCAGTGGGAAGGAAACTAAGGTGGGAGCCTTGGCTCCAGGCAATCTGTGAGTTGGACTTGGGCAGACAAGGGAGCCTGGCTCTCTCTGAAGGCTTCTGGAAGGACAGTAACAGCTCTCTCAGCTCCTTGGTGAGGAGTGGCCCCTGCTGAGGACTGGTAGCCAGGGCAGAAGAAAGGTTTGAGGGGGTGGGATGAGGGGCAGGA
This sequence comes from Equus caballus, assembly GCF_041296265.1. Taxonomy (NCBI): domain Eukaryota; kingdom Metazoa; phylum Chordata; class Mammalia; order Perissodactyla; family Equidae; genus Equus; species Equus caballus. The sequence continues at coordinate 59,863,726 of NC_091694.1, read as the reverse complement.
AGGCAAGGCCTGATGGGAGGAGCATGCTGGCCTCATTCAGTTCTGCTGAACACTGGAGCAGCAAAATCAAGGGAAGCAGTCCATTAACTGGAATGATTTGGTGGAAAACAGGATGGCGGACCATCCATTGCCTCGTTCAGACCCCAGCTGGGACCTTTTACTTGGCCTCCTAGAGCCCATCATCCCAGGGGAGGCCCCTGCATGAGTGAGGTGGAGGGGAGAAAGCTTGGCCCCAGCTGGGTGATGGAAAACACACAGCCTTTTGAACCCCAAGACACCCTGGCCCCATCCTCACTTCTGCTTGTAGGTGGGCCTTGGAAATCACTCCCATGGTCAGCAGAGGTGACTAAACAGTCACTAGTCCCTGGTTGTGAGGAGGAAAGCCCAGGAGACAGGCAGGGCCAAGGTGTCATGAGGCCATCACCACTGTGCAAGCAATGAAGAGCCAGCAGGCTCTCGGGCCCGGTCCACCAGCTTTTCTGGCCAGAGTGAGTGAGCACTGTTCCTTTGGGCAAGGTCTGCAGATATGCTGGAACTCGGCAGAGGTCACCCCCCAGTCCTCTCACCCATAGCAAACCTTTGCAACCACTTCACTACCTCTCACAGGGTCTCGTGGGCAAGGTGACAGCAGAGTTCTGTGCAGCTGGCTGGTCTTGGGTGGACAGCCCAGCTGGTGATAACTCATAGCAGGATTGTCTCCACGAAGGAAGAAAGCCTCCTTGTGTGGCTGTCTTTGTTGATTTGCCTCTGGGAGGCCCCAGAGGCCGGAGTATGCACATCTCACGGCAGCTCACTCCCACCCCAGCATGTCCCCCAGGTACACACACACCACCACAGCTCACTCTCCCCTCATGCGGGTCTCCCAAGTTGTGGAATGAGCCACTCCCTGGTTCACCCAAGACCTCCCTGAGGCTTTATACACAAATGCCACTGGTACGTAGATGGTTTCTTGCAACCTTGAAAATTTTGTACCTTTTTTCTTTTCAAGCTGTTTTTTCCCCTAATTAGGGAGAACTCTTGGTATTACTGCTTTTTAATTTGTTCCCAGAAAATTGTGATAAAATAGACCTGAACCAGCCACAAGTGGTTGCTCCTGAGCATGTGTGTATACGTCTAGTGGGGCCACGTTCCCTATAGCTGGGGTCCTACTGTTGAGACATGGTCTACCCTCCAGCTTTGTGGCACACTGTTGAGGTCACAGAGGGGAGGCAGAAACCCCTGGTGACCAGGGAAGGTTTGTGTCCCATGACTCCAGTAGTCCCTTTTTTGCCCAGGTCTTCTGCACAAGATATGGTTGTTGGCTCCTGGCCACTGGCTCTGCCCAGGGTCCCTGTTCCTGTCAGAGGGTGTGTGTTTGCTTCTGAGGCTGTGCTCCTTGTGGCAGATGGTGCTGCCTCCATCTCATCCATTTTCTTTATACCTGTGCACATTGCATATATTCACAGAGGAGTCACCAGGACTGTCTTGGCAGCTTTTAAATGTGAAGTGTGTGTTTGCCCATGGGGAAGGCTACATGGGAAGCCTGTTTCTCTCCATGGGCTCCTCTTATCTGTTACCACCTCCCCTCCCTCATGTTCTGGATGCTGCTTGGTTTTCTAACTGGGTGGCCAATTGCTGACTATTTAGGCCTCCAGGGACATGACCTTATGACATTTATCTCCAAGAGAAGAGAGGTCTGTGGGGTCCAAATGACAAAATGGAAAGTGACCACTGGCACCACCATGGCTATTTCTTTCCTGTGTTTCACTCCAATGTGGACTCTACAGTTAATGCTGTTCTCAACTGGAAAACTGTTAAAGGCAGAAGGTCAGTCATACTTGGCCTTCTAGAAGCAAAAGCCACGCACTGCCGTGGGCTGAAGTAGAAGTCCCCTTTGGAGGGTGTTTGCTCAGAACCTCCAAGGACTTGAAGGCAAGAGACCAGAGGGGTGTGAACAGGACGCACTGTCCTGTGGGGCCAGCCACAGAAAGAGCAAACGGGGAGCATCTCACTTGAGTTGTTTGTTCGTTAAGAAATAAAGCTGGCTTCATGGACTGACTAGTGGTTGAACTCAAGGATTGAAATTTTTGGTTAAAATCTAACACTTCAATGTGGCACTTTCAAAGGATTGCTTGATGCCAAGTATGTTTCTTTGCAAAGGGATCAAGTGGAGCTAGGACTGAGCCCCTCTGGGCAGAGGCAGGTGAGGCCATGAAGCTGCCCCTCCCCAGTGCCCCCCACTTGGGAGAAGTGGAACCCACTGAAGACTCAGACGCATCTATAAATCTTCATGGTAGGAGTAATCTCTTCAAGAATTTTCACTTGAGGCTTTCCTCTAGTAATAGGTCATTAAGTGTTAATAAGACATTTAAAAACACTTCCCAGAAAACAGGACATCAGAGCCCCTTAGTGCTTCTTCAGTCCCATCACTTTGAAGGCCTAGGCACCCGACCTTTGAGGTTTGTTTCACCCTTATTTCTAATCCATCACCTGCCCCTCCCTTTTTAAAGCAGTCCAGGTTAAGGAAAACCTGATCAGGCGAGCGTTTACACAGTAGTGACTTCCAGATGCTCTAATTTAGAGAAGTCGTTTCCAGCTGGAGCCTTTTATAGCACTTGGGGCACCAGGGACACTCCAGCCTGAGCTGCTCGCACCTCACAGCTTCCCTAGGGCCCTTGCTCCTTTAGTGGAATCTTTTGATTTTAGAAATTGTGACTTTTCTGTAATTTACTGCGATGGCTGAAATTAATACACATTGCACCAGAATGTGGAGATGGGCCGTGATGGCTCACCTGTGATTTCCCTAGCTTTTAACTTCATTTCAGATCAGTTACTATATTCAAGGTAGAGTAGACTTCAATCGCGAACAAACAACAAATCCCACTTCAAAATCCTAGGAAGGCCAAGAGATTCGACCCCAAGTGCCAGGGCTGCTGCAGTTCAGTGACATGTTTCTGGAGGCCAAGTGCACGCAGTCTTGAAAATCTCACATGCACACTGACCACCACTTCTTCCAGTGCCAGACGCACGCCCACGCCTCCCCGGACCTGTTGCATGTTGCATGGCAGGCCAGCTTCTTGTGCTGCTGCCCTGTCGTCTTTGCACAGGTAGTAACACTCCCTAGCTGGCGGGGATCCACTGGCAGGTGGACAACCTTCGGAGGCACTGATCCCCCAAACCAGCAATCTGATTTTACCTCCCATCTCTTCAGTCAGAAGGAAGTGCCTTGGTTCGTGCTTTCAAGCAAACCAGCCAGCTTTCTGGCTTTTCTCCAGTAGTGTGATGGAAAGTGATAAAACTGGAATCTTTGAAAGAGATAGAGTATCAACAGACTGAAATAAGGAAAAAGCATCAAATTTCTACTTCTGGCTGGAAACAAAACCAGTCTCAGATGATGAGGTCTGAGCACACCAAGCTCTCCTGAGCCCTTTCTCCCTTGAGCATGACCTAATCTGGCCTTGGTTGGTAAGCCTGGGTTTTGGCCATGGGAAGGAGGAAGCAGGAGTGGCGAGGGGATGGAACAAGCACTTTGCAGTGAATTAAGCTGCTGCTATGAGGCTCCGGCTTCCTGGGATGACTGTTCAGCTCCAAAGTGGAGGCTACAAAGAGGTCTTGGAGATGTCCCTTTGTCTTCAGTTGGAGAAGAGTCAAACCCTGAATGTAAGACTGTTTTGGCAGCATAATGGTCCCAAAGTGAATGGAGAGATATGGGACTGGTGTGTCACCCACACCCCATGGAGACTGCAGCAGCTGTCCCAGCCGTGCTGGAGCATACCACCACAGGGACGCCTGCCAGACAGGACCACCGGGTGCCTCACCCACTGACTGCCTGACACTGGCTGGCTGGCTGCACAGTTGGGTGGAGGTAAATGCCACCTTTAAGGTTTTAGTGAAAAGCATAGTCGTGAGGAAGTCGTATTTGTTATTTTCTGGAAAGCTATTTTATTACTGCATGTTCCTCTGTCTGTGTGTGTGAATGTGGGTCCGGCCACCACGTGAGCTGTGGTCATCATCACGGTGGCTGAGGACAAGAGTATGCCAGACAAGTGTGTGACAGCAGCTCCTAAGTGTGGCTGCACCAGAGTTTAACCAGAGTAAATGCCAAATAGTATGAGAAGTGTACTTTTTAAGAAATTAATTTATTTGAGTTGTGATATTTTTGAAATATAAAAACTGGTTGTATTTTTTAAAGCTATAATTCTTGTAGACATTCTGTGGTTAAAAACTTGATTCTGCTTATTAAAAATGGTCATCCATGTTTTGCACTTCAGCTTTGTGAAAAATAAAGTTTCTCTGGGAAGGTGACATTTGGTTTCCTGACTACATGAGGGAGGTGGTTGTCTCAGGCAGAGCAGGAAGGGCCCGAGCTGGTGCTCACACCAGGACGGGACTAGGTGCCCCAGGCTCCCCCACCTGCCTAGGGGGGTAGGTGATGGAGACCATTTCCACAGTGTACTGAGCTGCCAACAAACTCTGGTGGCACCCGGCGTGGACTTGACTAACTTACAATTCTTATTGAAAGCACACAGCAGAAACTTCAGGAGGATTTCTCTCTTCAATTGTAACCGTCACAATTCAGTTCTCCTTTGGCGTCCTGCCAGGTAACAGCACATTAAGAATGGGCAGCTTTTATGAGCCATGAACTCGAGTTTCTTATTTGTTGCAGCGAGTCAGGAGGAAGCCCAGTAACTAAGAGAAGGGTGAGTAAAATTCCTGGAATCTTTCCAATAGCTCTGGCCTACTCAATTGTCTCAATGAATTAAGGCTAAATGCTAGATAGTATTTCATTTTTCCAGAATAACTGTATTTATAGCTGTGGGAAAGTGAGGTTCAAATTTAAATTCCTTAAGAACTTGTCCCAGAATTACTAACAATGGTCCTTAAACAAATTTTGATTTATCAAGAAGATAATGTGATGAAAGTCCAAAAAGAAATCTAAGAGGCACAAAGAAGTCGGTGAGGTCCCGTGTGGGGCAGCTCTTTCTCCTCAGAAGGGCACTGGGTCCTTGAGCAGGTGGCTCCTGGGCAGGCCCAGTGCTCCGGTGTGGGGGCAGGTGCGACCGTGGGCTCCTCTAGAAGGCAGGCAGGCCGGGCAGAGGGAAGAGAGAGGCGAAGCTCTCCACCTCCTCCCTCAGAGCCCTGACAGCCTGTTGGTGCTTCTCGTCCCCTGCCAGTTTCTCCTTGAACTCCTTCAGGGTGGCCTTGATGCCCACATCATTCTGAATCTGCAGAGTCAGTTCTATCCCTGTGGCGGCAAAAGACAAACGAGTCCCCTCTGGGCCACAGTGCTGTGCTGGGGCTCAGCGGGCCCGAGACACACCCGAGGCCCGGCTGCCCCAATGCCCTTGGCAGCCGGGGGCATGACAGCTGTGGGCATTAATGTGCACCCCAGAAACAATTCTTGTATGCTCTCTCCCCTGGGTAAGACCTCTCAGAGCAGATGGGTTAGTAGGTGATTTTTGCTGTCTCCTGTCCCCAGCACTCAGCCTCGACACAGAAATATCCTTCAGTGGCTAGGTCTCAACTGCTCTGTCACGGAGCCTCCACACACAACACCACGTGGCAAACCTCCAAACCTTTATCCTTACCTCTATGAATAAACTGGGCTACTTTTTGGAACTCTTTTTCCAAAAGCCCGCGGGAGGTCAGTGCTGGGGTCCCCAGTCGCAGTCCGCTGGGCCGCAGTGCACTTCTGTCACCTTCAAGATAAATAAGTTTTGTCCCTGGGCCCACCAGTGACCACCTGCATTACAAAGGATACTTGGGCAAAAGGAACAGGCTTGCGGATGCTGGCTCAGTCCCGCGAGAAGGGCACAGCTGGTTCCAACACTAGAGGCAGAAGCAAGGGCACAGGAGACAGGGGCACATTCTGGCCGCCCTGTTTTAAATAGTAAGAAAGTCCCCTTCTGTGACGTGGCCCTTGCTCCTACGAGTGAGGCTGGCATCTGTCTGGGTTTGAGATGCGTCACATCTGATTAACAACCCAGTGAGAAATTGGGCCTGTTTTCAAGGCCCCTTCCCCTCGTCGTAATGCCCCCCCACCTCCAAGCACTCCGCCTGTCCCTCCGTCTCTGTCCCTGGCAGGGTTAGAGCCGTGTCAGAAAGAGCAGGCAGGAGAGCCATGACTTGGTTCCCATCCAGCATGGGATGTCTATGCCCCCAAGTCATTTGATGTCTGTCCCCAGAGCCATATTATCATCAGCTATAACTCTGACTATAAGAAATGCAGACAGGAGAGGTAGAGAGGAGAAGACCAAGGAGGATTCTCACCTGGGCAGGTGTTCTTGTTGCAGGCAATAGAACAGGCTTCTAGCACCTTCTCAGCCCTGCCACCATCTGTGCCTTTGGAACGGAGATCCACGAGGATCAAATGGTTGTCAGAACCACCTGGAAACCAAGTTGGACATGTAGGAATGCAGAAGGCCAATTCCATGCCAAGTGAAGGAATCTCTCTCCTCTAAGAAATGAGGATGAGGGCCGGAGGGGCCACAGCAGAGGAGGTGAGGAAAGTGCGTACCCCATCGTGTGTCCGGGAAGGCTTTAACCACCTGCCAAAGAAGATGCCCAGGGCCTAAGAGCTGAAAGGACAGAGTAGTTTAAAAAGGGTACCTGATGACGCAGAGGGGGCCTGTGAAGCTGAGAGGAAAATGACCGGTGGTTTCCACAGCCCAGACTACCCCCTGCCATGACCCAACACACCAGGAGCCGGGGAAGGGCCTGGAAGCTTGTCTGGGGAGTGACAGTGTGTTCAGTGCCATTTGTGACTTCTGTTTTCTCTGACAAATCACTTGGGAATTTCTCATGTGTCTCTGAAATCCATCTTCAAGATTCCCCCTAAGTGGCCTCAGAGTAGCAGGTAGCGGTTCAATTTATGGTCACGGTGGGTGACCGCTACATTCACTGAGCACCTTGTAGGCACCAGACACTGCTAGTCTGTCATATATTTTATCCCTAATCCTGCGAGGGTGACAGTATTACCAAAACGGTGCAGATGAGGATATTGAAGCTATCAGAACTCTCTGGAACTGGCCCAAGGCCACCCAGGAGTCCGAGCACCTGCATCTTTCCACCTTGAACTCTTGCTAATCCTAGGTCACTGAGCTGGATAACAGCAACGACTTCAAAGATTCAGGTAAACTAGGTCACAGCCACCCACTTATTAGCGATGTGGCTCTAGTCAGGCAGCTCAACATTTTAGAACCTCAGACGCCTATTTGTAAAGTAAGACCAATAATTCACAAGCCTGTTTTGAGGTTTAAAAAAGGCAGTGTATACAGTGCTTGGCGAGCACCAGGCACAAAGCAGGTATCCACAAATGCGGGCTGTTCTTGTGGTCACATCGTCTGTGTCAGCTATCTGCATGTGTCCTCAGAGCAGAGTGAACGAGGGCTGAGGGCAGGCCTGGGAGCTTAGTAAGGTGGGGAAGACTCGCTGGGAGGCTTTGAGCAGTGCCAGGGCTGCCAGGCTGCCATGTGACGCCTGTTTGGCCTAAATCCTTGCAATGCCAAGCCTGGTTCCTGGACCAGCATCACCTGGGAGCTGGTGAGAAAGGCAGACCCCAGCTCAGACCTATGGAGTCAGAACCTGCATTTTTACAGGGTGCCCAGGGGATCTGTGTGCATATCCAAGTGTGAGAAACAGCGACCTAAAGGACCTTGAAGGTCACGGTCCACACTGAGATTTCTGGGGCTTTCTTACTGGAAGATGTAGAGGGTGAAGGAGAAAGCAAAGAAAGGAAGGGAAGTAACACAGAAAAGAAGGGTCCTACCTAGCTCTGCCCCTCACGAACACAAGGCTTGGTGGGGGCCCACTCCTCAGACTGGGGCCTGTAGACCCCGTGAAGGGCAGCGGGCAGGGTGGGCCCCCGAGCCTAGGGGATGCCAGGAACCACCTCCCTGGACCACCCCACGGCTAGCATACACGGCAGCCTTGTGAGCAGAGGAAAGCTGCCCTTCCTCCGGATAACATAGCACGCTGTCTGCCAGAAATGCTGTCCTGATTGTGGCAGCCGCAGGGACAGGCGGACGGCAACGAGTGGGCCCTCCCTTGGCAAGTCCATCTCACTCAGGCCACTCAGCGCCACTATCTTTTGTATGAAAGCCAACATGGACATAGCAACCGCCCCCGAGCTCCCGTGGGAGGGCCTGTTGTGCCCTGACCCTCGGGGGTGAGTGGGGACACTCCAGTGGGACAGTGCGAGGCACTGCTGTCAAGAAGGCCCTGGGTCCTGCCCTCCATCAGCTGTGTGACCTCTCAGCTGAGCCTCAGGAACTCCTTGTAGAAAGCTGTTCCGAGGACTTGTGGCCTCACTCGCCAGGCAACAAACAGCAGTTACTATGACCATCATTTACGGCGTGGCCGAGGAGGCAGCTGGCATAGTGCAAGGGGGAGGCCACAACGGGCATGCCGGTTCCTCTGGAGGAGCCCAGGGCCACCGGCCCACAGCCACACCCTGACTGGACGGACCAGGCTGCAAGTCTCAGTGCAACCACGAGGAGCAGGGTGCCAGCCAGCACTTTCCGTCGGTACCTGTTACTACTGTGTAGCCCAGTGCCATCAAGCTCTCAGCCAGAGCCCTGCAGTTGGCCACCACCTGGCGCTGATAGAGTCTGAATTCCGGAGTCATGGCTTGCTTCAGGGCCACAGCAACCCCTGGCAGGAAGAGACCACGGGTCAGGAAGGCCGGACGGGATCAAAAGACAGACTGTGAGTCAAAAACCCCTCGCTTCCACTCAGGCTCCCCCGCATCTCAGTGTCACCAAAGGGGCTGGGTTACATTTCCCCCCAAAATGACATCTATTTTTAACCCTACAATTACCTGGCTAGACCTCTAGACCTCCTCTCTTTGGGGAAGTGCCTTTGAGGCAGCCTTCCCCAGGCATGGACGTCTCGGGCTAATGAGATTACCACAGGAAAGCTGCACTTAAGCAAGAGGGATTTTCCAGTTCTTTTTAAGCTTGCTAGGTGAAAACAATTACTTAGCTGCCCCAAAAGCTGATGCTTTATTGCCAAATTATGCAGATCTTTCAGCTCAGAGTCCAGCTGGAGGAGCAGGCTGTTTTATCCTGCTCCTCCAGAGTCATCTGGTACCTTGTACTCAGTCCCGAGGGCTGTGTAAGGGGCACGGAAGATGGAGGAGAATGCAAAATATGTGTGCCGGAGTCTGGCACAGAAGCCTCCAACCAATGTTTGTGGAAATGACTGGAAATGGCCTGGACTTGCTGGAGACCAGGCGATCCCACCATCCTAAGATTTGAGAAAACTGCAGGTGCTGGGCTTGGAGGTATAAAGGGGCAACGTGAAAACACCCCGGTGGACACGCGCCCCTCCCCAGCCCCGGGGGCCTCAAATTCCCCACTCACTGCTTCCTCCACTTCGCTCTTTGGAAAAGCTAGTGCTTCTCTTGATGGAGACGTTACACCTTCCCCCTGGGCCCCTCTAACAATTGCTTTGTTCCAAATGAGATAGTGGGATAACTTTGAAATCATCACAAATTTTCTAAGCCACTTGTATAAACAGAGAAGAAACAAGTCAAACAGCTTGCTGGGCGATCGCGGAACTGGACCCACGAGTTACCAGTGTGACCCTAAGGTCAACAGTGTGAGAGTCAGACACAGTGCCTCCACGTCCACCGGAGGTCAGGATGTTAGGGGAGCAGCAACTTTTCCTTGCTAATCACACACTCCCTTGGCTATGCCTGCTTCTATTGTCACATCCCCTCCCTGCTGTTTCTTTACGAGGGCTGCACAGGGACCCTGGCCTGGCTCTCAGTTTTGCCTAGGGGTGGCCATGCATGTGGAGTGGCCATCATTCCTTCTTGTCCCTACCACACCCATCACCACTGTTTCCCTTTTCTTCCTTGTTAGCATCTCCTAGACAGAGCTGTTCCTCTCGTTTTACTCCAGCGTGGAAGGCCTGGCACACACTTTGGGTGGACAGGTGAGATGGGAATTAGGGTTCACGGGATGAGCAAAAGTGAGAGAACCCCAGACTGCCAGGGCCACTGTCAGGTGAAGGGCCATCTGAGGGCTCTTGGGTGGCTGCGGGAAAGTTTTACCAGCGATGGCGTGGTTGTGGGGACCTCCCTGGAGGCCTGGGAACACGGCGGCGTTGATGAGTGACTCTAGGTTGTACAGGCTCTCTTTGCCAGTCTTGGGATCCACACTGCGCACTCCTGGATGAAGACAAATATCAGAATGGGAACACCGGATAGGCTGTCCCCTCTGTATCCTCCCTGCTTGGACTCAAACCCAGACTGGCTGTGGGGGCGCTGAGCACAAGCCTGGCCTCTGCTCCTGGAGGCTAGACCTGGTCCACAATGCTGCAGAGCAGAGGGGGGCAGGCCACCCTTTCACAGATGACACGGGAGGATAAAAATTTTCCCCCACTGAGATCGTAACAAAGAAACTGCGTTGGGCATATTCCCTCAAAGAAGTGTCCAAGAGAGCAGCCTTCCAAGATGAATACTCCGAAGGGGAGGAGACTCACTTGGCTAGATACAGGGAATAAGCTTTCTTTCTGACAAAGAGTTAATCATCAGTAATAGTAACTACTACTGTCCCTCTAATAGAGAGCTGCTTGTGAGCCAGGAACTGCTCTAAGCACTTTAGCTAAATTAATTCATTTAATCCTCGCAACAGCAGTCTGAAGGGACAGGTACTATTATCAGACCCTACTGTGAGGTGAGGTAATAAGGCACAGAGAGGCTGTACAACTTAGTCCAAGATCACACAGTGTATACATGGCAGAGCCATCTGGCTGGCTGGATCAAACAAATCACACCAACAGACAGTGGGAAAAACAAACATCTCCCAGGCAGGTGGGAATGGCTGCCTGCCTCAGAAACCTCAGCATGACTGAAGAAGGACCTCAGAGGAGCTTGGAGGCAACAGGGCACTGAGAAGCCATGAGTGTGTCCAGCCCTGGCCAGGGGCTGGGTGAGGAGACCCTGCCTTGGAGGTAAAGAGAAACCCATGCACCAGAGGGCAGGTTTCTCTGCTGATGCAAGGTTACTGCACAGGTCTCACCATGGGCTGAATGATGATCTGATCACTATCTGGCTGTCTCAGGTATGGGAATCCCAAAATAAGGGGAGCACCTGCACACGGATTGTAAGCATGCCATTACTGGAAAGAGAAACTCCTCACTAAAATGACTAAACTGGTACTACGGGTTATACATCAGTGTCTCATGGTTTGACTACCATGGAGCCTGCTCTGGGACAAGCATCCTAGACTACAGTGAGCTCAGCAGAGCTGCACTGAGAGGCCTTCCGGTGGCCCCCGCCAGCCACGCACGCCTTCCTTTCTCTCCGACGTCTGCCTCTCAGGCAAGGTTAGCTGAGCTAAAAGACACTGGCACCCAGCACAATGCCCTTGTTCCTCCCCAAGGACCTGGACAGCTGTGCTCAGGGCCTCCTTCTAGATCGCTTCTATAAAGCCTGTTGTTGCCCCCTCCTAAGGAGCTCTTTAAGAGATCCTAAAATATTCAAGGGCTCCCAGGTCAGAGCTTTCCCCAGCTTCCTAAACCAAATGTGAGCCTCCAGAGGAAAAAGGCAAACCCCGGCACCCCGCCTGTAGCCCACGTGCAGGAGCACACCTCTCCTGTAGAAGATCATGCCAGCCCGGCAGCCTCGCAGGGTTTTGTGGGTGGTGGTGGACACCACGTGGCAGTGCTCGAAGGGGGAGGGCACCACACCAGCCGCCACCAGCCCACTGACGTGTGCCATGTCGGCCATGAGATACGCCCCATTGTCATCTGCAATCTTCCGCAATCGAGCGTAGTCCAGGTTTCGGGAGTAGCAGCTGGTTCCTAAGATGGTAAAGGTGACACGATGGAGCCAGAGATGCCCGTGGCCAGCGCACAGTTGGCCGCAGTGCAAATCTGCAAAGTGGCCTCAGGGTATGCATTATTTGAAAGCTTGGAGATTTCTCCCTCTAAAATGTCTGGGAACAGAAATGAAGAATGCCCTCGAAAAACATCTTTGTGTCAAAGGCAACCACTCTGACCACTGCCTCTTTGATGTCATGGTGGTTGAGATGGCCACCAACTATTATTACCACCCCCAATCAGTCAGGGATTAACATTTCTAGATGCTTCTCTAAGAACAGCCTTGGATCTTACTCCACCCTAGTACTAATGGTGGCAAACATGACATTTGTCCTGAAAGAAAAGAATACAGGGGCTGGCCCCCATGGCCAAGTGGTTAAGTTCACATGCTCCGCTGCGGCGGCCCAGAGTTTCACTGTTTCGGATCCTGGGTGCAGACATGACACCGCTCATCAGGCCATGCTGAGGCGGCAGCCCGCATGCCACAACTAGAAGGACCTGCAACTAAGATATATACAGCTATGTGGGGGGGGCGGAGTTTGGGGAGATAAAGCAGAAAAAAAACCCAAAAAGATTGGTACCTGAGCTAACAACTGTTGCCAATCTTTAAAAAAAAAAGAAAAGCATACACTTAGACCCCAGCAGCTCAGCTATCTAAGGCAGAAACTAGCAGTGCAGTAAGCAAGGACAGTGGGAGGCATCTTCACATCTTCCTTCTGCACAAGCCATGATCTGCTGACCCTACAGCTGCTCTCTGCCTGGTTCGTCACCTGCGATAATGAGCTTTGGGTGGAAGAGGCGAGCATTTTCCTCCAGCTGGTCGTAGTTGATGTAGCCAGTCTCTGGGTTCACCTGTGGAATGTCACAGAGATAGCAGGCTCAGGCTGCTTCCTCAGCCACGGTGTGCCTCCCTCCCACCTGCACTCCCGCCAGCTGTCAAGGCTAAGAGGCCTTCCTGCACCTGCCCGAAGCTGCTCACTCTGCGCTGCCATGGAGACAGGGAGATGCCCCAGACCAGGGCTTGAGGGCGAGAGGAGTGCCAGTGTATTCGGCCTGCACAAGTGGCATAGACAACCAGGTATCGCTCACGGGGCCAGGGTGCACTGAGGGGTTCCAGGGGCAGGGCTCTACCACTTGACGAGAAGGAACCAAAAAGCTGCTGCAGAATGAAATAGGAGTGGCAGACACGCACCACGCAACAGTGTTTCCTCCAGGAGTGAGATAAAATGCCCGCCAACAGGACTTCCAATCCAAGTACAACGAGCAAGAAAAAGAAAGAAAAAGCATAAGGGTGAGAAGACATAAGCTGACATTACACAAAGACACTGAGACACTGCATCTGGAAAACCGAGACTCCACAGGCAAGCTATTAGAATTAGTAAGTAAATTTAGCAAGGTCACTGGATACAGGGTCAAAAACCAAAAATCAATTATATATGTATGCAACAAAAACCAGAAAATGACATTTTAATAGTATCATTAGTGTCAAAAACCACAAAATACCTAATGAAACATGTACAAGGCCTCTACATAAAACACTATTGAGAGAAATTTAAGAACACTTAAAAAAGTTCTAGTAACTAAGGCAGCGTGTGCCTGTAGAAGAGCAGCCAGTCTTCCGGGCGGAACTGAACCCCTGGTGACACAGTCATCGATGGATGACAACGGTGGCACTGCAGGGCAAGGTGGTCTTCCAGTAAATGGCACTGGGTCAACTGCTTATGCACACACAAGACGATGCTCTCTGGACAGCTGCCTCACCCCACACACGCACATCAACTCCAGACAGACTGTGGATCCATCTACCTGTGAAACGTAAGACAAGTTCTTCTTTTCTGGCAACACATTTCTTAGTAAGTTCAGTTTGTTAAAGTTAGATTAAAGCACCAAAAAAGTGCCAAAGAGAAGTAAAAATGATCAAGGGGGCTTCCTGTAGGTAAACTTAGGGGCGCTGGGCATGGGAGCCCTCTGGGAGGAGGTGGTGAGAGGAATTTCACGTTCTGAAGCCCCTGCCCCCAGAGGGAAGGGTTTCGGGTTTGGTGGTTACCCCTCCCAATAAAAAAGAGCGCTTACAATTCAATTCAATTACGAAGCTTGTGGGTAAGGGGACAGGAGCCCAGGCACCATCTGGAAAGGCAGGCCGAAGGACCATTTGGGGTTTGGTTTTGTGAGTTTGTTTTGGGGGTGTGAGCCCATCTTTCTCAGTCACCTGAACTTGGCAAAGAAACTGTTATCTTAATGAAAAATCAACAGCTGACCCACAGTAAAAAAATGGACATAATTCTAAAAATTTTTTAAAAGACATAATTACCAAAAAAATCTATTGCCATGCTCTCCTTTCACATTTTGCTTTTTAAACTTGTGGGACTTTCACAAAGTTTTCCTGCTTTTTTACTCTTGAAAATTCAACAAAAAACAACTCCTGGAAGAATTTAGGGGTCTTGGTAACAAAGTACAGAGGAGCTGGAGTGCTGCGGGGGCAGCGGGCAGGAGGGCAGCCCCGCAGCTGCTCCGGCTGGCGGGGAGGCGCTCGTTAGTCACGGCTGGAGCTCGTGTTGCTGTTTCTCCAGAGATGAAACGCTTGGCTCGTGTGGGACGGCTGCCTGGAGGGTGGAGAGAGTCTCAGGGAGTGGGCAGGGGTCCAGGCAAAGGCTGGGCAGGGAGGCAGCTTGGTGGGCAGAGGAGCCATGCTGGCTACTGCTGGAGGCCAGTAAGGCTGTGTCCTCCCTGCCCACCAAGGCCGGTGCCCACAGGTGAGCTGTGCCTCCTGCTGCCCAGGCTGGCCAGGGTCCCAGGCCCCATTGCTTCGCATCCCCCACTGCACCCACGGGGGTGCCGCCTGAGCAGTGCGCGTCAAAAACAGGGGCGGCTGCGGGGGACCGGGGTGCAGCCCTGAGCTTGCCAATGTCCAGAAGAGACTCTTCAGTGACACAGGACATTGGGCTAAAACGCATGGGGCTGCCCAAGGCCTCACTGAAGGTCTGAAAACAAACCATTGATGACTCTCTGCCACCATTCTTTCCACAGTACAAGAAACTGGAGAAACTGGCTTTTGTGTTCTAAGTGCAAAGACAGAGCGTTGGCACTATTGTCACATTTCAAAATCCTTCTTCAAGGGCAGCACTGGCCAATGAGGATAGCTGTGACTGGAAACACCTAGGCTTTCCATGAAAAATGAACTGTCATCTATACACAAAAAGCACATGTGCAATTACTAGAACTGAGACAGAGGCTAATAAAGAGTGAGCAATCGAGGGTATGCAACAAAGACCACAGATGCCAAGAGAGAACACGGGCTTGATTTTCTTAAAAGGATAAAATCATGTGTCTGATATCCTGCCAAGCGTAATGATGCACTGCCACCACTGCTCATGGTGGGACACATGAAACTAACCATCAATCAACACAAGAGGACAGTCCCTGGACATGAGGAAGAATCAGCATGGGCACCATAAACAAGTATGCAAGTTACCTCTTTTCTACCCACCACTCGAATCATCTTTATAGACAGTCACTATGCCTCGCGCGAGCCCATGAATCTTAATGCATTTTCTGACCAAATTGTTTATAATGACAAAGACCCTCACATAAATACATGCTGGGCATATGGCTTGTACTGGCTGTGGCTGGCTGAGGGCAAGTCTGTGCGGGAAGGTGGCAGGGTGCAGGGGCAAGTTGTTCCCCTAACAGCGACATCGTAGGCGAGGGTGGGCATGCAGCCCTGGCTCCAGCCTCCCGGCCGCAGGGGCTGGCTCTGACTGAGCTGTGGAGGGCTGGGTGCTGACACAGCTGCTGGCATCCGTGCTGGAGCCAGGGCTGCAGCTGCTGGCCCGCAGGGGTTCCGAGCAGGGCTGTCACTAGGCGCCAGGCTGTAGCTGCCCTGGGAGCTGGGAGCTGTCACCCCAGCTGTCGTTGCCTCTAGTTCTGAAGCAGCCAGCACCCCTGCTGTAGCTGAAACCTCCTGGGCAGTCACCTCCCCCACCCATCTCCCTACACTTCAGCTCAGCACCCCTGCTCTCCATCCCAGCTGACCCCAAAGAGCCCTGAATGCCTGTGGAGTCCCCAGAGCAGGGAATGACAAACAGTGACAGATGGGGGTTTCTGTAGTGCCAGGTGAACAAAACTACTTATTCCTAGAGGCACAGTGAAATGCTGGAGGTTTTGTGAGGAAACAGACCACCGGGCTATGAAGAGAGACGCACTCCTACCTTATAGGGCATAGATTCAAAAAAGATGGATGTAGCAGAGATTTTCTTCTTGTCTGTCATGAACCCATGGGTCAAGTGGCCCCCATCGGGCAGGTCCAGGCCCATGATGCGCCCATGGGGCTCCACCAGGGCGGTGTACACTGCGAAGTTTGCAGGGGAGCCTGGAACACACACACCAGAGGAGGCAGGATTATTTCCCAGAGGCATTAAGAAGTGCCTGGAGCTTGGCAACCAGGCCATCAACCAGGAATGGCCAGAACAGGCCTGGCTGCCATTATGCATTCCCCAAGCCCCCTAGAAGTTCCCCGACAACAACGCCTTTGATTGTAGGTGGAGGGGCACGTTCAGAGACAGGACACCGCCTGGGCGGGGCGAGTGCAGCTGGGAGCCAAGGGCAATGGAGAAAGACGCACAAACCAGGAGGGGCTTAGCTTATTTTTCACTTTCATTTACGGGCAGTCCTCTTTAGGACTTCTTGCTGTGAACATCAGCCCGGGAGACTGGCAGGAAGGGGGCTGCCCAGGCCTGCCCGGACATGGCAATTACCTGAGTAGGGCTGGACGTTGACCCCCCAGCACTGGGGGTCCAGATCATAGAGCTGCAGCGCTCGCTTCTGACAGAGGAGCTCCAGTTCATCGATAAACTCAGTCCCGCCGTAATACCTGCGAGGGGAAAGCAAGAGACTTGGGCCCACTCTGGCCCCGAAACTCTGTGCTCAGTGCAGAGGCCACAGCTTGGGGTAGGACAGAACACCACAAGTGGAAAACTGGTTAGGACTTGTATCCTGAACCCAACACAACTCATCTTCCATCAGTGCCTCCAGTGCTGAGGTCAGAAGACCCAGGCAGCTGTGTGACTCTGAGCAAGTAGCTCCTCAGCTGTAAAGAGGGGGTGGGTTCCAGCTTTAAAAAGAGAGAAAATTCTGACACATGCTATATGAATGGACCTTGAGGGCATTATCATTATGCTAAGAGAAACAAGCAGTTACTACTGTGTGCGTCCCCTACATGAGGTACGAAGAGCAGCCAGATCCATAGAGACAGAAAGCAGAGCGGAGGTGCCAGGGGCTGGCAGCGGTGTGTATGTGTAACCACCGGGGGGTGGTTATTGGGGTTGTTTTTGCATTTCCAATAAAATTTTACTTTTTGTTTGACAATTACATATCAAAATTTACCATGTATTTATGTTTTTGATTATCTGTATACTATTAATAATCATAATAACTCAATCCAGAAGAAATTTTTTCTTTTTGCTGGGAGAGATTCACCCCAAGCTAACATCTGTTGCCAATCTTTCTCTCTCTCTTTTTTTTCCTCCCCAAAGCCCCAGTACATAGTCGTATATTCCAGTTGTAAGTCCTTCTAGTTCTTCTGTGTGAGCCACCGCCACAGCATGGCTACTGACAGACGAGTGGTGTGGTTCTGCACCCGAGAACCAAACCCGGGCTGCTGAAGTAGAGTGTGCGGAACTTTAAGCCCTATGCCATCAGGGCTGGCTCAGAAGAAACTTTTAACACTTGGGCCTTGTGCTCACAAACAGCTTTAAAATTTTTAAATGAAACATATATACATTTTTTTATTAGACTAAAAAACACATAAAATTTACCATCTTAGCCATTTTTAAGCATACAGTTTAGTAGTGTTTAGTTAACTATATTCACATTGTTGTGCAACAGATCTCTAGAACTTTCTCATCTTGGAAACCTGAAACTCTATACCCACCAAACAACTCTCCATTTGTTCCCCCCCATTTGTTCCTCCCCTCAGCCCCTAGCAACCATCACTCTACTTTCTGTTTCTATGAATTTGACTACTCTACGCACCTCACGTAAGTGGAATCATACCGTATTTGTCTTTCTGTGATTGGCTTACTTCATTTAGCATAATGTCCTCAAGCTTCATCTGTGTTTTAGCATGTGACAGGATTTCCGTCTTCTCTAAGACTGAAGGACATTCTATTGCATGGATAGACCACATTTTGCTTACGCATGCATCGGTAAATGGACACTTGGGTTGCTCCCACCTCTTGGCTATTGTGAATAATGCTGTAATAAACATGGGTGTGCAAATATCTTGAGATTCTGCTTTCAATGCTATTGGCTATATACCCAGAAGTAGATAGCTGGATCATGTGGTAATTCTATTTAATTTTTTGAGAAACCCCCACACTATTTTCTACAGTGGTTACATCATTTTATATTCCTACCAGCAGTACACAAGGCTCCAATTTTTCCACATCCTTGCCAACATCTGTTATTTTGTTTTTCCGATAGTAGCCTTTATAAAGGGTGTGAGGTGACACCTCATCGTGGTTTTGGTTTGCATCCCCTGATGATTACAGAGGTTCAGCATCTTTCCATGTGCTTGTTGGCCAGGCGTTATTGTATAATGAGACAGAGCTTTTTTTCTGCAAGAGGAGAAAGTTCTAGAGATGGGTGATGGTGAGGGTTGCACAACAACGTCAATGTACTTAATGCCACTGAACTGTGCACTTAAAAATGGTAAATTTTATGTTATGCACATTTTACTGCAATAAAGAAAAGAAGGGGAACGAGAGGTTCTAACTGACAAGATTTCTGATGCCAAATGTGTGGGGTTTTTCCCTCACATCAACCGATTCTGACACCAACTAGGGTCATACAATTCACTTTAATTCTGACCTAACTACCCGGAGTTCCCAGAGACCCCACAGTTAAGGGCTCAGTCCCACAGGATGCTCACTTCAGAGGCCAGTTGCAATTATCAGGTCCCCAAGTTACCACATTTCTGTCTGACAACTTGGGGATTCCCACGACACCCCTCAGGTTCGATAATCCAATAGAATGACACAGAACTCAGGAAGTACTTTCCTTATTATTACCGGTTTATTATAAGTTATTATAATAAACTTATTATTATTATACTTGGCTGCAACTCAGGAGCAGCCAAATGGAAGCGATGCACAGGGAAAGGCATGGGGAAGGGCTCAGAGCTTCCATGCCCCCTCCAGGAGTAACGCCCTCCCAGCACCTCAATGTGTTCACCCCCCCCAGGAAGCCCTCCAAACTTCCCCGTTTAGGGTTTTTGTGGAGATTTCATTATGAGGTGTGATTGATGAAATCATTGGCCATTGGTGATTAACTCCGTCTCCAGCCTCTAATGCGTTGGTCTTTCTGGCTACCAGCCCCCATCCTAAAGCTACCTAGAGGGCCACCAAGAGCCACTTCCTTCACATAAACTCAGGTTTTGTCTCGAAAGGG
The DNA here is from genome assembly GCF_041296265.1 of Equus caballus. Lineage (NCBI taxonomy): Eukaryota > Metazoa > Chordata > Mammalia > Perissodactyla > Equidae > Equus > Equus caballus. Next base: position 59,844,472 of record NC_091694.1, on the reverse strand, counting down.
CTCACCATGAACAAAAGACGCTCAAGGCATTTGAAAGGTGTGTCAGGAATGGGACAAAGACCAGGGGCTGGCTCCGTGGCTGAGTGGTTAAGTTCGCGTGCTCCGCTGCGGCAGCCCTGGGCGCAGACATGGCACTGCTTGTCAGGCCACGTTGAGGCAGCGTCCCACATCCCACAACTAGAAAGACCTGCAACTAAGATATACAACTATGTACGGGGGGTTTGGGAAGATAAAACAGAAAAAAAAAAAATAAAGAAGAAGATTGGCAACAGTTCTTAGCTCAGGTGCCAATCTTTAAAAAAAAAAAAAAAAGACCAAATATCTTTCTATGGTACCATAGGGGGTTTCCATTGAACTGCACACTTTACTTGGGTGAACTGCATGGCATGTACATTATATCTCAATAAAATTGCTATAGAAAAATTAAAAACCAGAGCTTTGTTTTTAGATTTGTATCAAGCAAAGTCATTAACGCTAGATCAATATTGTTTTCATACGTTAACTTTGATCACTAATAACATCCCAAAAGATAAACTGATGTTATTAAGAAAACATGATCATGAAAATGGGTAATAATCACCTTTTAAAAGAGTCCTTTAAAACGAATAAACGATTTAACTCTCTTCTATTTAAGTTTTTCTAATATATATTAGTCTCATTTGGTTCACCTATGTAATTAAAAATCATAGAATGAGTCTTGAAACCAAAAGGGGCTCCACTGAGTAATCTTGAAGGTCCCTTCCAGCCTCATTCTCTGCTCTGTGACCAAGGGAGGGTGTGGTCTCCCCAAGCCTGAAGGAGAGCAGCTCATGCCTGGAACCATCAGAGATGTCAGGGCTGAAGGGGCCTTAGCAAAGAACCGTCTTCCAGGGGAGCAAACACAGTCCAGCGATTCATGGTCATGGCGAGGCCCTGAGCCCCTGCCTGCCTCATCTCCAACAGACAAGCCGCGGCAGGGAGCCGCGGAAAGCGTGTGCTGTGCAGACAGCGCCCGTGGGAACCCAGTTCTCTTTACCAGCCGTGGGACTGGGGGCGCCTATTTCACCCACCCAAGTCTAATTCCTTATCCTGAAAGACCCTGAGAGTGCTGACTCTGCAGTCCGGCCGCAGAGCACAGAAGAATGGGGGCCGCAGGGGATTGCACTCAGCCCAATCCCTAGAACACGCACTGCTGTGCTTGCTCAGTTTGAGACGCTCAACCACAAGATGACCATTGCCTTATTAATGACTGAGGAAGAGAAAAGTATTTTCAATTATATTATGACTCGCTATCAATCAGATTCATGCCAATTTCAGAGACATTAAAATGTAAAAAAATGAGAGCTGAGTGCTGATGAAGCTCAGCCAAGCACTCAATAAACGCCAACACAGTTCCCTGCTGCTGTCTCCAACTGTGTGGGGACCCCAGCTCTCGGCAAGGGATCCAGAAGCCTAATGTGGCCTGGCAGCTAAGCTTGCTCTTCAAACTGACTTCACCTAACACTAAGACTCTTCATCTGTGTCTGTTCCCCTTTGCAACAAAACTCACGGAGGAGTGAGATGCCACCAGTGACCAATGGGTGCCCTCAAACCACAGCAGCGAACACAGTGACTCTTTAACACCTCATGGGGGCCAGAGACCACCTGTCTCCACTCCCCAGACATGGGAATCCCTCTGTTCACCAGGTGGGGACGGGAAGCCCAGGACCCATCAGAGTATTTTCCACAAGATCAACCACAAATGTTGAAACTTCTGGGCCAGCCTGGGATTTGGAGCGTGTGTGTGGTTTCCCAACACCAACAACCAATTCTCAGACCCCCAACTGGGTGTCCAACAGTTCCATTCAACTCTGACACCAACGAGCCAGAGTTGGCTCAGACCTCACAGGTTAAGGGTGCCCCCACTTCAGATGCCAGTCTCAAGTGCCAGGTCCCCAGGCTACCCACATTTCTGTCCAACTTGGCTACAATTCAGGGGTCCCAATAACCAGCCCTCAGGCTTGATAATTCACTAGAACAACTCACAAAACTCAAGAAACTGCTTTCCTTACGATTACTGGTGTTGACGAAAATAATCCATAACCAATCTATAAATGAAAATTTGGGAGAGTTTATTCTGAGCTGAAATCTGAGGACCATGGCCCGGGGCCCTTATTCCCAAAGGAAGAAAGGGCACCAAAGAAGTGAGGTATACAGAGTGGTTATATACCCCCAAACAGGACGTTTCACATATGATTGAAATGTCCCTCCCACAATAGTCACAAGATTGCCCTGTCAGCACAGTGCTTGATGGACACAGCAGGTAGTGGGTCTGCTATCTCGGAGGGCGTAGCAGGAGGCAAGTCTATTGTCTCGAGCTGGGCGGTCACAGGTGAGCGCAGCAATCAGTTTCTAGCCTAAGGAAAGATGCTTAATCCTTAAGGAGATGCCAACGTTGGGAGGGGGAGGGAAGTTGCACCTTTATCTCAAGGGCCTTTGTTCTTGCCATAGGGAATGTCTAAGCAGATATACAATGCATGCTCAACGGCCTCGGTCAGGCCCTTTTAGAAAGACAAGGTCAGGCCGAATTAGGTTTATACCAAATGGCTTCCTCATAGTCTCCAATATATCCTATTGCTTGCCATTTTTATTTGTCACTGGTCTATTATAAAGGATTCAACTCTGGAACCAATGGAAGAGATGCACAGGGCAAGGCATGGGGGGCGTGCCACCCTTCCAGCACCTCAAGCTGTACGAGCACCGGCTCCAGCCTCCCCTCCCATCCCTGGAGGTTGGGGGTAGGGAGCTGAAAGTTCTGACCTTCACATCACAAGTCTGATCTTTCCGGTGACGAGCCTCCATCCTGAAGCCATGCAGGGGCCCCACCCTGAGTCACTGCATTACCATAAACTCAGGTGTGGTCAAAAAGGGCTCATTATGAATAACAGAAGACACTCCTATCACCAAGCAATTCCAAGGGTTTTAGGAGCTCAGTACCAGGAACCAGGGACAAAGTCCGGATATTTATTTTTTATCACACCACAGTGTGAAAACATCTGGAGTCGAGTCCCAGCTCCACTACCTGTGTGCACACTTGACAAGTCCCTGAACTCTGGTGAGTCTCAGATTCCCCATCTTTAAAATGCGGAGCACAGCACCCACTGCCCTATAGGGCTGCCATGAGGGTCACACGACATATCAGTGGTGAAAACACCCAATGAGCTCTTCAAGGCACAGTGTAAGAGCTGGTGATTCACAGCAGGAAAGACCCTCAACTTGGGTCTCAGCTCTGCCACAGAGAGCTTCAGGGGTGTCTCAGGATAGAAGGCCACTTCAACTCCATGGTGGCCTTTCTTTTTCCATGTCCTTTGGGATACAAATGTACAAATGTGCAATGTTAAATTCTGTGATCATCATCTTTGCCTGATTATGATGACCGTAAAGAACAAAAATGAGTATACTTATCATGGCTCTCGGGGTGCAGGAGCTGACTGAAATCACCGCATATGTAAATCCCACATTTATAATGCAGAAACCGTTTCCAGCACAACAGATTCAGTGTGACAGACTCAGTTTCCACTTCCGGGTCACTCCTGATACAGATTCGACTACCCACACGGCAACAGCAACCTTCCATGGCATCACTCAGAGTACTGACCTTTTCTAGAAGCTTGACAACAGTCCAGCAGCTCCACACTCATTATAGACTGGCCTATTATTCTAGAAAGCCCCCAAAGGGACTGCTAAAGTGACCCTGACCTCTTTTGAGTTATGTCAGCGAGCAGGAGTGGAAAAGAAGTCACCACAGTTGAAAACTTTGTTGTTTCCTGAAATTTCCAAATTGTCTGGACTCTATACTCCCTCAGTACTTCACATGACGATGTCAGAAGCAGGTCTTTGACCACATTCACGTACCTCTGGCCTGGGTACCCCTCAGAGTACTTGTTATTTAAGCAAGAGCCCAGGGCCTCTAAAACGGCTCGGCTGGCAAAGTTCTCGGACGCGATCAGCTCCAATCCGACCCTCTGCCGGTTACTCTCCTTCTTAATGATGTTATAAACCTGAGGAGAAGAAAACAGATGCTAAACCTTTGGACATTTTGGTTTAACATTTTGCTGTAATCAAAGCAATAACCTAATAAAGAGAAGAGCCACTATTATAGATTCATATTTTGCCTCAGAAGCTGACCATAACCCAAAATAACCAAACTGAGAAGGCTCCCATAGCACATAAGGGATAGAGAAATCTTCCTCAAAGATTTTAGCATCTAGGAAGGAATTAATAGAAGACAATGAATTAAGAAAAACAAAATGACTGGAGAGAAAACGATCTTTTTTTTTTTTCCTTTCTTTTTCTCCCCAAATCCCCTCAGTACCTAGTTGTGTATTTTTAGTTGTGGGTCCTTCTAGTTGTGGCATGTGGGATGCCGCCTCAGCATGGCCTGGTGAGTGGTGCCATGTCCGTGCCCAGGATCCAAACCGGTGAAACCCTGGGCCGCTGAAGCGGGACATGCAAACTTAACCACCCGGCCACGGGGCCAGCCCCTGCAAATGATCTTTAAAATATGTATCCCACCTAATTTTTAATTCTACGCCATCTTCTTAATTTTCATCCCTACATTTTACCAACTTTCTCCTTCCCTGAACCTTACTCCTTGCTCCTTTTCCTTAAAATAAAAGATGCTTAGATAAATCCATACAGACAGAAAGAAGACTAGTGGTTGCCTAGTGGTGGGGAGTTAGGCAGGGCCTAGGGGCGACTGCTAATGGGTTCGAGGTTTCTTTTTTTGCTGGGGGAGGGGGGGACAACACACGATTCTCCCTAATCTAACATCCATTGCCAATCTTCCTCTTTTTGCTTGAGAAAGATCGGCCCTGAGCTAACACCTGTTGCCAATCTCCCTCTTTTTGCTTGAGGAAGATTGTTGCTGAGCTAACACCTGTGCCAGTCTTCCTCTGTTTTGTATGTGGGGCAGCGCCACAGCACGGCTTGATGAGCAGTGTGTAAGGCCGTGACTGGGATCTGGGCCCATGAACCCTGGGCTGCTGAAGCAGAGCATGCAAACTTAACCACTAGACCACAAGACCAGCCCCAGTTCAAGGTTTCTTTTTGACAGGATGAACATGTTCTAAAATTGATTGTAAATATACTAAAAACCACTGAATCGTATCCTTTAAATGGGTGACTTGTATGGTAAATGAATGATATCTCATATATAAAGCTGTTATAAAAATACATAAATAAAAGATGCTTCTTGGTGTCTAGATATGCTCCTCTAAACAGTAAGGAAAGGGTCAGAGCTCAGTGACCCCCTGCTTCTGCCCCCCTTTCATCCAGAGCCCCCAGCACATTGCTCTGCACTTTGTAGAAACTCAGAAATATTTCAATTTACCTTCAAAGGACTTTTAGCCACTTTGTCAGCCACTGCCTCTAAATCTGACACTTTTATACTACTTGTAAGGCTGTTGAACAAAGGTTATTTATGATTAGAAGTAGAGATGGAAGCAAGAGCCTCCAATTTAAGAACATCTATGAAAACCCACAAACCTCACCTCAGTGTCGCTGTCTTTAAGGGGCTGTGCCATCATTTTATCATGTGAGGACCACAGGTCAGCATTCTCGTGGGCCCCATTGACTGGAGTCGCCATTGCACTGGTTCGAAGTTGCCTAAAAATGGAAAAACTTCCGTTAAATTTAGTCAAAGCTCATCGCAACCTGTTAGTTCTCCAAAGTTGCCAAAGTGCTGACACATTTTTTTAGCCCTTCCCTCAGAGCTGCTCAGTAAACATGAAGATATTCGACTGCAAGACCATGGTGTGGCCCTCTGGTTCCTTTGTGAACTGTGGCTGTCAGCTTGCTTTCCCGCTAGTAATGAGAACCGCCCCCACCCCATGCCCCACCGGCCGCACCACCTCCCTCCACTGAACTTTTCCTGGGCATGGCTGATCCTCCCAACCAAGCTATCATCCTCGAAGGCAATGGCTGAGAGTTTCTTTTTTTTTTTTTAATTCTCCCACAGTCCCCAGCACAGATGTACCTGAAGTAATATTTGCCAAATGACTGAACAAATGAACTGCTGACATAAGTATTATTTTTTCCATTTTTCAAGTAATGAAAATGAGGCTCAGAAAAGCAAAGTGTCTTAGCCCTGGACTGCACAGCAAGCTGGCCATGAAGATTAGAATCAAAACTCCAAAATGCACGCTCTAAGTAGCCTGAGTTCCCGCAGGAGCTGTGAAGGAAGCACACGCTGGCAACACAAACCCTCCTGTGAGAATTGCCGGTCAGATCCACCTGTCTACATTTCTCATCAGAAAACTGCATCCCATTAAAATACAGCCGGCTGCAAAATGTATGTTTCTTAACATGTTTCTACAAAGAACAAGAATTTGTGATCAGTGGAACTTCCACTAGTGCGAAAGGTGAAATATTTACAGGAACTAATCTCCCTTAATCAACAGTTCAGTACTTTCCCATTAATTTGGTAAGTTTTCATGTAAAGTTTATCCATTTGATAACCATTTATTGAGGGCCTTCCCTGTCCAGCCACGGCGTTGGTACTGGGAACACATGGTGAACAAAACTGACAGGGGCCCTGCCTTCATGGGGCTTCCATTGTGGGGAAGACAGCAGAAAACGAAACAGGTGCCCTAAATGCAGACGGATAAGACGAGGGGAGTGCCACAGAGGGCAAGCCCTGGGTGCTGGACTGGCAGGCTCACTGGACAGCTGGGTCGGGGTAGTCTACGTGAGGAAAGGACGTCTAGCCTGAGAGAGAGCAATCACGAGGGAAGAGCACTGGGAAATAACAGTCTCTGCTCCTAAGGCCTTGTGGTTTCCTAGGTGATGAGAGCACCAGGGGCATCTTTTGCTCTAACGTAGTGATTCCAGGTGGGCTCCTGGATGGGGGCTGCTCACCAGAAAGACCAAGCCATGATTAGAAGCTTGGGATTTCCAGCCCCATCCCCCATTCTCTGCAGAGGAGAGAGGGGCTGGAAATGGAGCTAATGATCGATCACGCCCATGTGATGAAGCCTCCATGAAAACCCCCAAAGTGTGAGTTTGAGGAGCTTCCAGGTTAGTGAACACATCCCTGTAGCAGGAGGGCGGTGCACCCCAGCTCCACGTGGACAGAAGCTCCTGCGCTCAAGACCCTCCCGGACCTCGCCCTATATACCTCATCACCTGGCTGTTCATCTGGACTCTTTATGACGTCCTTTGTTATATGATAAACTGGTAATCATGTTTCCCTGAGTTCCGTGAGCTGTTCTGGCAAATGATCAAATCCAAGGAGGTGGGTCATGGGAACCTCAGATTTGTAGCAGGTTGGACAAAAGTGTGGGTAACCTGGGGACCTACTGCTTGTGACTGGCGTCTGAAGTGGGGGCAGTCTTGTAGGTCTGAGCCCTCAGCCTGTGGGGTCTGCCCTAACTCCGGTGAGTGTCAGAAGTGAACGGCAGGATACCCAGCTGGTGTGACAGAATTGCTTATGTGTGGAAAACCCCCACATCTGGAGTCAGAAGTGTTCTGAGTGTGGTAGTAGTGTGAGAATAAAGGAGACACACAGCAGGAAGGGTGCAGTTTTCCTATACAAGTACACATACGGTATCATTTGCTAGACAAATGTACCCATTAAGTAAAATAGCCTAAGAGTCCCAAATCACAGTGATCCTCGTTAATCTCTGGCAGAGCTACTAAAAAGAAACTATCAATATTGTTTAACCAGGAAATTCCTAAGGGGGGGGTTTCCAAAGCAGCCATTTTTTGAACAGAAGCACAGCACTTTCAGAAACACAGCCACGGCTGCAAAACGCAAAGCCACACTGCAAGCACGTGGACTCAAATGCAGTGGACACCTCTGCAGCAACAGCAATGCCACCTCGCTGAAGGCCGGCAGCCTCCAATGTGTCTGGCATGTCCACGTTCCCGTCAGAGGTGAAGCGAGGCGTGTAGATGGTTTGGGCGCTATGCCCATGATTCTCTGCGCTGACCTCTGTACTGGAGAATGGCCAGTGCAACCCAACGACCTCTGCATGGGCCACACACGTGCCCTCGGCAGGTGGTAAACACAAAAAAGCACAAGAGCCAAAATAGGCCCTCTGGTCCTAGAATCTCAAAGAGAAAAACGTCTTTTAAATATTGACTATTCAAGGTTAAAAAGGACTCAATGACGGCAAGCAACGCAGAGAAGATATTTCTCAACCTCCAAATAACCGAAGTCCACTTGGAACCCTTCTCCTCTAAGGACGGTTGAACGTGCAACCATTCCGTGAAAGGCATTCAGTTCCACTCTGCCCGGGGAAACACAGCCTCCACCTCCAGCTGTGGTCTCACTCATTTCACACCAGCATAACCACCTGCTGCCCTTCGCCCTCACTGCAAACCTTTTTTGACCCAACACGCTAATTCTGAGTCACAGTTACCTCGTGATGCCCCCTCAGGCCTGCAGGGCCACCCTGCTCTCACTGCCCGCCCACCTGAAGGAGTTTTCTCCCCTGCACCCTATTACATACAGATCAAGTCATCCCCCAAGTGGAGGACTTCATCCATGCCCCCATGAAATCCCAACTGGAGCCCAAATTACACTGTTTTTAACCATGAAAAAGTCTGAATTTTTTATTCAAACAAAGAGCTCAAGAGTCTTTGTCGTGTTTCAATTAAATCAAGTATATCTTACATCCTGGGGCATTCAGAATGACAGTGAGAAAGACAAAGATCCTGAGACTGTACGTTTTAAGATGCAGAGAGAAGATTATCACGTTTAGCTAATCCTATCTTCAGGGAAGACATACTCACAGCATCTTTTCTCAAGGTCTGGAGGTTGGCTGAAAAACAATATACCTTGAACTTCTCTCTCATATTTTTTTGAAGTGTGATAAAAATACACATTACATAAAATTTACCATTGTAACTATTTTTAAATCCACAATTCAGTTGTGCAACCATCACCACCATCCATCTGCAGAACTTTACCATCTTCCCAAACTGAAACCCTGTCCCCATTGAACGACTCTCCATCCTCTTCTCCCCCAGCCCGTGGCGGCAACTATTCTACTTTCTGGTCTTGAATTTGACTATTTCAGGTAGCTCGTGTCAGTGAACTCATACAATATTTTTGTGTTTGGCTTATTTCACTTAGCAAAATGTCCTCAAAGTTCACCCTTGCTGCAGCATGTGTCAGAATTTCCTTCCGTTTCAGAGGAATAATGTTCCATTGTCTGCATACACCATGTTGTTTATCTGTTCATCTGTCGATGGACACTTGGTTTGCTTCCACCTTCTGGCTATTGCTAGTAACGCTGCTATGAACATGGGGGTACATTATCAAGGCCCTGCTTTCAATTCTTTTGGGAATATACCCAGAAGTGGAATCTCTGGGTCACAGAATAATTCCATGTTTAATATGATCATATAGTAATTCTATCTTTAATTCAAAATAAACTTTTGATATTTAAGAGCTCTACTCCACTACTATTAGCCTACAAGGAATTCACTCATTTCTTCAGCAAATATCTATTAAGCAACTCCTATATTCCAGGCACTCAACTAGGAACTAAGACTGCCAAGGCCAACGAGACACAGGCCCTGCTCTCATGAGAAACAGACTATAAGCTAGGAAAAAAGCAGCACACAGGATAACTTCAGGCGGCGGTGATTGCTACCAGGACAATAAACGAGTGGGGGGCTTCTTTAGACGGGGCCTGGAAGGCCCCTGAGCTGAGAGCTGAACAGCGGAAAGGAGCCAAGCTTATGAGATCAGGGCTAAGAGGGAACAAACACCGGGCGGAGCAAACACAGGTGCAAAGGCCCTAACACAGGAAGAAGCTCGCCTTGTCAAGGGTCAGAAATCAGGCCTGTGCAGCTGAAGCCTGGGGAACAAAGCACAGCACGGAAGAGATTCAAAGGCCCAAGGGTAAGAGGAAGATGGGAAAACAGATTGTCACCGTGACAGTACATGTTTCACAAGTTTCAAACTGTTTTCTAGAAACTTTGGTTTGGGGCCATTTCTCAATCCATCTGTGAAATCTGAAACTAACAACTAGAGAAGATCAAGGTTTATGTAAAAGAGCAGGTGGCCATCTCACAAGCTGGACACCTCGATCCTCCCGCTTCCTAACAGGGACGGCCACACCGGAGCAGACGGTGCTGAGGCTCGCCACAGAGCCCGACTGCTGGGTTCAAATCCCGCTCTCCACTTCCTCACATGCAACCCAGGGACTGACACCTCTGTGTCTTGTTCCCCTCAATACAACACAGGGATGATGAGGGTTCTGAAGCTGGCTGTGAGAATCAAGCGAGGTATCAGACAGAGAGCACTCAGAACAGTGCCAGGCACAGAGTCAGTACTACTCAAAAAGGACCTGCTACTATTGTTGCTAGAGAAACCTGGGCATCTTAGGGCCATCTTCATTGCCACTCAGTAACCCCAGCTGGGCACCCCAGGGGCACACGGCTCACTGAGGCTGCCACTGTCACTACAGGGTTAGATATTTCTACTGGGGAAATGTCATTCATGTGTGGCATGATCCTCACCTCAACCCCAGGGAAACAGACCTAGTAAGTGAAGTCACTCATCAAGGTGACCAGCCTCCCTACGCCTCCAAATCTCCCCTGGGCCATTGTCATATACGTGGAACCAGCCAGGAGTCTGCTGAGGGAACTACACTGTCGGATGCCATCTGTCTATCATAGGTATTGTGATCTCTACAGAAGAGGAAACTGGCGCTCAGAGAGCTGAGTGGTCTAAGATAGACTATTAAGTCAGCATCTGAACCCTGGTTTACTTCTAGTTCCAAAGCCCTTTTCGTGACACAGCACTAAACAAAAGTGCAATTACCCCCTCTGCTACACGCCCTCTCAAGTAACAGATTAAAGATATGACTCCATAAGTACCTAAGCTGGTGTTTCCAGTCTAGCAACTGCCCGATGGAAAGCACAGGTTTGTGCTGGTCTCAGCTGACCAAGGGTCGCTTAACTTCCAGGACCTGAAGCACAGGGCACCGGGCCAAGAACCCTGCAGGGCAACATTTGTTTCCTAGACCAAGAGGTGACAGATTGCAGACAACAGGCGCAGCCCGGACCCGGTCGCACGTTCCAAAGGCAGGTGGACCATATACGTAGTGGTTGAGGGCACAGGCTCCGAGATCCTCGCTTCGCCTGCCGGCTGTGCCATTCTGCTAGCTGCAGGGTCGCGCCTAAGTCGGCTCTTCTCTCCGAGCCTCTCTGTAAAGCGGGCTACAAGACAGCGCCGGACTTGCAGCTCTGTTGTGAGGATCCTGCCGCGAGGTGAAAGGCTGCACTTAAGTTTAAGAGCTCAACGAGAAAAGTACTCAATAGAGCGCAGCTACCTGTATCAGCAACAAGCCTTCGCTCCGTGTCAAAGGCTGAGGCCGCCACCCGCGCTGCACCGATCTGTGACCAGGGACCAGGCGCTCTGGCTCGGCTGTCCGACCCTTCACCCCAGGCACTAACAGGCGCGCCTCACACTTCCGGCTTCGCAGAGGCGCGGGGCAAGCTCGGCCGGAAGGCGCGCACCCAAAGCACCCCGCGAGCGCCGGAGACACCAAGGGCCTGGTACCTGAAGCCGCCTACCTACCGGAACGGGGCGCGCACCAGCCTGAAGACACCGAGGCCACACGCTCCTGCCGGCGCGAGCAGAGTCCGAAAGCAGCCGACCTGCCGTGGCCGCGCGCCTGCCACGTGACCCGCCACGCTAGTCTGAAGCCCCGAACTTGGCGCGCGGCGGCTTGCGCACCGCCGGGGGCCCCGCCCCGCCCGGAGACGCCCAATCAGAGTGCGCAGCCAGGCAGGGCCACGCCCCCCGCCGCGCCGGCGCTATTGGCTGCGGCGGAGCGGTGGGCGGGGCTGGCCCCGGCCTGGCCGGGTCCCGCGGGGCCCCTGCTCTCCCGGGCCTGGCGGCGCTGGGGCCGTCCGCTGGGCCACGGGCCGGGGGGCGGGGCTTTCCGGAAAGACAGCGGAGGGCCTGCCCCAGTTAACTTGGGTGCGCCGTGGAATTAAGGGTGAAGTTTTGTGATTATGTTTAACTTTTCCATTGTCCTACTTAGAGTTTAGCACAGTGGTTATTTAAATAGGACAAACGTGGGCTCGAACTCTGCCACTGTTGCTCTGTCCATTCGGAATCCTAGACCAGTCACTTCTCTTTTTGAGCTTCGTATTTCTCATTTTTGAATTGGAGATCATTGTATCTACCTGGCAGGGCTGTCAGGAGGATTAATAGCATATCTAAAACACTTAGCATTGTGCCGGACACATAATGAGGGCTCAATAAATATTAGCCATTGTTAAGATTAATAAAAACTGAGGGGCTGCACAATATGGGGGAAAGAGCTGACGAAGATTCTCTGGTTGATTGAATTCTTACCCAGGCTCTCCTGAACTTTGTCAGCTGAGCCTGACTTTTGGACTTGTCATGTTTGTCCCTGCATTGTCCAATTTTAGCTAGAATCCTGCTGAGTCAGTTTAACCAGAGCCCCCCACACTCCATATCTGATTGGATTCCTCATCCTCCACCATCCTGGTGATGTATGATTACCCTGGCCCGGTCAGTTTAGCTGGAATCTGCCTCTCCCCTGACGTTTCGTCCTAATGATTTTCCATCTACTAATTCCCACTCTGCTCTTGGCTGTAAATCCCCACTTGCCTGTGCATGTTCGGAGTTGAACCCCATCTCCCTCCCCCACTGCAGTGCTTTCTATACAGATTGAAATAGTCCCTCCTTGAATAGTCTTCCTTACTGCGTCTTTGAATAATTTTTTCTTTAACAGCTCCTAATCTTTCAGTCCTCAGCGTATCTACCACACTTCACCTCTTACAGTGTCAAGCAATTTCCAAAATGTTGTAACAAATGTGGCTAATGTGAAAGTTAACAAATAGATTCAGGGTTGGCCCTGTGGCACGTAGTGATTAAGGTCGCATGGTCAGCTTTGGGCCCAGGGTTCTCCTGTTCAGATCCTGGGCACAGACATACACACTGCTCATCAAGCCACGCTGTGGTGGAGATCCACATGCAACATAGAGGAAGATTGGCACATGTGTTAGCTCAGGGCCAATCTTCCTCAAGCTGAAAGGGGAAGATTGGCAACAGATGTTAGCTCTGGGCCAGTCTTCCTCACCAAAAAAAGAAGATTCAAAACTGATTCAGAAAAGTCCAGGGAAAGACAATGAGAGAGTCATCTATAAGAAGCCAGAGAGGAAGCACTGTTACTTCCAGGAGAGTCACCTACTACAATACATATACTTAGAATGATTTTGTCAAATAGCTTTTTTGCCTAGTAACTCCTTTCCTTCCCCTAGCACCCCAGCGCCCCCCCCCCCCCCACCCCAGGCCGTGGATTTTTGGAATTTAGAGTATCAGGCAGGAGGTAGATTGTAAAGACAAATACAAATTAAAAATAAAAGCCTTAATTATCCCAGTTTAAAATAAGAGAGTTCCCTTCTCTCCGTTTTCTTTGAGCATTTACTTTAGAAAACTTGTAAGTACTTTCTCTTCTCTCTTGAAATGTATATAAATCCTTCAGAAGACTAGGTAGGTCTTTTGTGAACTTTATTCTCAAGGACGGGGAGCCCTCTTTTTGAAATGTAAACATCAAGGGAGCTGACACTCCTGTCTCCAAGCTTCTGTGGGAGGGTAGGAGCCTGAGAGGTACCTCCTTCTCAGTTGCAAAACTACCTCTGGTCATAAAGATAGGAGAAGTTTGTTACTCCTCTGGATGAAGCCGAGGAGCTAACACAGAGAGAATCCCCGATTACCAGGTAAAGTCAGGATGAACTCTGTGTGACAAATGGTGCTATCAAGTCCTCTTACTTATCGTTTATCTTGAGAACACGTGTGTAATGGGGTGTGCTGCCCGGCTATATAAGGGGGTGGGATTCCTTTCTGTCTATGCAATCTCTTAGCCGATTGTATTACATATTGCCTTCTAGTTTAATGCTCATTCATAATAAAAGTGTTTTCTTTCCCGAGGAAGTTTTGCCCTGAGCTAACATCTGTGCCAATCTTCCTATGTGGGACGCCGCCACAGCATGGCTTGATGAGTGGTGTGTAGGTCGGTGCCCAGGATCTGGGCCTTTGAACCCCGGGCCACTGAAGCAGAGCATGCGAACTTAATCAGTATGCCACCAGGCCAGCCCCCAAAAGTGTTTTCTTTTTCTATGACCTTTGTGGAGATTTGTGAGCTGGGAGAAGATTTTGGTTTTAGTTATATTTCCCCAACAAGATATATCATTAACTTCGTTTACATGTGAGGAAATTGAGACTCAGACAACCCACAATCACATAGCTACTGTGATGGAGACCTGATTCAAATTTGGGTCTCTGTTTCTGAAGCCAGGGCTGTGTCCATGGTGCTTTGTGGCAAATAATGCAGCCACCCTAGAGGTTGGCACAACACAGAAGAAAAACAATCTGAATGTTAGAGATAGGAGTATAGTGAGCGCAAATCTCAAACCACAAATGCAGGTGTACAAGAAATGTAGCCTTAGTCCTGTTTAGATTCCCAATTTAACTTTAAGCCCTCATTTTGCCAAGTATCTTGAGCTTGCTCTCAGTCAATCACGGTCTCCCCTACTGTCCTCAGTATTGCATCTAAATTCCAAGGGTTGCATGATGCCAAGGCATGGACTGTGGTGAGGGCCCTCTGTGCGGACTTCTGTGCACATTAGTATCCACATTCTTGGCCGTGGTCCCTGTGTGTTCAGTCATCATTCACTGCTGTGTACTCTCCCACCACCAAGCCTCATTGGGCTTGTGGCACCCCCTGTCTCCTTTGTGCCTGAAACGTGTGTTGGGGAATTCTGTGCCCACCTCCTGAGTGCCAGGCTAGGGGATGAGAAGACCTCTGCTGTGCTGGCTGTGTCAGGCCACTTGACTGTTTCTGCTCCACAGGCTGGACACAGAGAACCCCGGGTTCTGCCCTTTCCCTGAGCACAGGTCCTCTCCACTCACAGGTTGTCCAAACCCACTTGGGGTTTCTGTTTACCCACCCCCAACACAGCCCTGCAGCCTGGCAGGAAGCAGAGTCTCCTCAGGAGCGCACCCCTGCCTCTCCAACTGTTCCCCTCCAGACTGCTTCTCTCTCCAGGCTGGAGGGACTTCTCTCATTAGAGAGGCTTGGGTGGGATGGGAAACCATCTCTGACTCACCAGACAGTCTCTCTACCCTAAATCTCCTCACACAAAGCCCTTTGTAATCCCAAATGCCCCCACTTTTGCAACCCCAAACCCTTTTCTCTCAAAGCACTTGCTCTGTGAGGAGGTTCCCAAATGACTCAGAGATCAAGAATTGGCACCTTTCTTTCTCTTTGCCTTTTGCTCTATCATCTCATCCTGGGACTATAGTGGGAGGGGGAATAGGATTTGCAGCCCATATTGGTGGGGAGAGCACATATCAGTAAGTGGATCAAAATATCATCCTACCCAGGGAGTGATCTAAATATTTAACCACCTGTATAGAGTGGCTGCTAACCAGTTAGAAGAGGCCACACAGACCAGTTAGAGTGGACACCAGCTAGAAACAAGGATAGCCAAACCAGTGCAAACTAGCTTAATATCAGCCTTGATTTCATCACAAAGTCATATAGAGGGATGCGAAGTGTATGTGCTGTGTGGCCTTGAGTAAGTTGCTTGACATATCTGAGCCTTTATCTAGCCACTTTGACCTCCTCTTGCTCTTCTTTTGTCTTCCTCTAGGCTTTGGGTTCTCCAGACTCCATCTGTGGCCTTGGTTCTCCTTCTACACATTCTCCCCAGACAAGCTCATCTGCTCCCCAGGCTGAGTCCACCACCTTGGTGAAGTGTCACAAGTGTTGGAAGAAAGGGAGAGACAAATCTGGGTGGAGGTGGAGGCAAGAAGGTGGGGAGAGGGTGGGTGGCAAAGAAGAGACTAACCACCTCTGCCCATGGAGGCGAGGAAACCTGTACCAAGTCAGGATCATGTGAGCTGCACCTTGAATCACGAGTCTGATTTCTCCAGAAAAAAAGAGGTGGAAGGGAGCTGAAGCGGGCAGGAGAGCGTGTAGACATGATTGGAGTTCGTCCATTGTTTCATCCCTGACACCACGCTGCTTCTTTAATTGTCTTTTCTCCTTACTATTCAGCACAACTTAAAAAAGAGAGAGAGAGAGAACTTAAAACTCTACTGTCATCGATTCCCCGTGTTCCCATGTAAAAGTATTATTCTCAGAATGTTAAAAATATAAAACAGACCTCCACTTGTAATTATGGCTTAGTAGAAAGGACTGGGTTTAACCCTCGGTGATAAACAACTAGAAAACTGGGCAAAACACATAAATTAAGTCTTTGCAGACATTGGACAACAAGCAGCATAGGGCTAGGACACATGAGGAAAGGGAAACTAACTGGTGAGTCCTGGAACTGCCCTGGCTTGATGCATGGAGGCAATTTGTGGACCACGGTTCCAGAGAGGGGAGCTCGCAGAGAGGCTGGTGGTCTCCAGGAGACAAGGAGGTGGAGAAGTCTGGCAGCTGGAAGTTGTGGAGTGTGGTTCTGGAAAGGAGGGAGCTGTGCAGAGAAAGAGCTCTAGAAATCTGTGTGGAGTTCCTTTGAGTTTTTGCCGAGTATGTGACCTGCATGTGTAGAGTAAAGCCCCACAAAGACAGAACAACCAGCGAATTGTAAGCTGAAAAGTTCCCAGAGTCCACACAGGGAAAGATGTTCAAGCTCTGAGCAGCCAGCGTAAATTCCTCAGTGACAACTCGGGGCAAGCAGTGGAAACCCCTGAGGGGGCGTGCTGTGGCAATAAGTCTAAACTACCCCTGGAGGGAAAGCTAATCTACATCTGTGAACCTACATCGCTAACCCAGAGAAACTTTAAAACAAGCCTCAGACAGAAATCAGCAAGGACGCTGAAGAACCAACATCACCTTCAGCTAACTGGACCTAGTTGGCATTTGTACAAAACTCTGCCCAACGACAGCACAGTACACACACTTATCCTGTGACCGTGAACAAACACCAAGATCGACCATATCCAGGGCCATAAAACAAACTGCAACAAATTTAAAAGAACTGAAATCATACAGTGTGTTCTCTGACCACAGTGCAATCAAACTAGAAACTAACAGGAAGATAAGAAAATCTCCAAATACTTAGAAACTAAACAACACAGTTCTAAGTACTATATTTAAAAAATATATTTTCAAGAGAAAAAAAGGATAGATTGAACTGAATGAAAATGAAAGTACAACATTTAAGAATTTGTGGGACACAGCTAAAGCCGTGCAGAGAGGGAAATTTATAGCACCAAGTGCATTAGAGAAGGGGGAAAGTCTCAAAGAATAAGAGAAAATCTCCAGGATCCAAGGTTTGGCATTCTTAGACATGACATCAAAAGCATGATCCTTAAAAGAAAAAAATTTGATAAATTGCAATTCTTCACAGTTAGAAACTTTTGCTCTGTGAGAGACTCTGTTAAGAGGATGAAAAGGCAAGCTACAGATTGGGAGAAAATATTTGCAAATATCTAGAAAAATTACTTGCAGCCACAATATATAAAATTTGACATTAAAAAAACAAACAATACAGTTAGAAATTTGGCAAAAGACATTTCACTGAAGAAGATATGCCAAATGAACACATGAAAAGATATTCAAGATCACTGGCCTTTAGGGGAAAATGAACAAAGATTTCAATGAGCTATCATCACACACCTGTCAATGTACTGGTCTGCTTGGGCTGCCACCACAAAGTAGCACAGACTGAGGGCTTAACCGACAGAAGTTTGTTTTCTTGCATTTGGAGGCTGGAAGCCCAAGATCAAGGTGCCAGCACATTTGGTTTCTGGTGAGGGCTCTCTTCCTGGCCTGTAGATGGCTGCCTTCTCACTGTCGCCTCCCATGGCCTTTCCTTGGTGTGTGTGGCAGACAGAGATCTCTGGTGCCTCTTCCGAGGAGGATATTAATCCTATTGGATCAAAGCCCCACCTTTATGACCTCATTTAACCTTAATCACCTCCTAAAGACCCTATCTCCAACTACAGTCACACTGGAGGTTAGGACTCCAACATATGAATTTGGCAGGGCATGGGGGAAACATACAATTCAGTGCATAGCAATCAGAATGGCTAAAATTAAAAAACAGTGGCAATACCAAATACTGGTAAAAATGCAGAGAAACTGGGTCTCTCATACATTACTGGTAGGAATGTAAAATGGTATAGCCACTCTGGAAAATGGTTTGTCACTGTCTTAACAAACTAAACATGTGCTTTCAACATTACTCAACAGTCATGCTCCTGGGCACTTATCCCAGAGAAATGAAAACTCAAGTCCACACAACCTATACATAAATGTGAATAACGGCTTTATTTATAATAACCAAAAGCTGGAAATAACTCAAATGTCCTCCAATAGGTGAATGGTTAAACAAACTGCTATGGTTTGTTTAAATGGTTGAATAAGCATCCATACTATGGAATACTAGTCAGCAATATGAAGAAATGAACCATTGATACACACAACAACTTAGATGGATCTCAAGGGCATCACACTGCATGAAAAGAGGCAACCTCAGAAGGTTACCAACTGTATGGTTCCATACATATGACATTTTGAAACGGCATAAGTATAGAAATGGAAAACAAATTACTCATTGCCAGGAGTTTGGGATGGGCATGGGGGGCAGGACAATAGAGGGGTAATGTGAGAGAGATCTTTGTGGAATAGTTTTGCATCTTGATTGCAATGGTGATTACATGAATCTACATGTGTGATAAAACGGCATAGAACTATACACACACATTTTATCATTCTAAATATCCTGGTTTTGATAGTTATGGAAGACATAGCCATGGAAACTGGGTGAAGGATACAGGGATCTCCTGGTTCTATTTTTGCAATTTCCTATGAATCTGTAATAATTTTGAAGTTAAAAAATTTGTCTCAAAGAGATCAAACAGATCCACAAGTAACAACTTCCAACACACTTTAAAGGAAGACAACAAAGTCCAGATATTCAACAAATAACACCCACAATGTCCTGCATCCAATCAAGAATTAGTAGACATGCCAAAAAGCAGAAAAATTTGGCCCATAACTAGGAAAAAATCAGTGAATAGAAACAGATGCAGAAATGCCCGAGGTGCTGAAACTAGCAGACAAGAACATTAAAGCAGCCTTATAATTATTCCCAACCATTGCATGAACATAGTGAGAAGAGAAATCAATGAAATCAAAAGCAGAGTCTTTAGAAAAATCAACAAAATTGATAAAACTCGAACTAGACTAATCAGGAAAGTAAGAGAGAAGACACAAACTACCAATATCAAAAATGAAAAAGAGGATATCACTATATATCATAAAAGCATTAAAAGAATAATAAGAGGGCTTAAATGAAATGGACAAATTCCTTGAAAGATGCAAATTAACAAAACTGACTTAAGAAGAGATAGAAATTAGAACAGTCTTATACCAAGTAAAGAACTTGAATTATTATTTTTGAAAGTTCCCATAAAGAAAATTCTAGGCCCAGATAGTTTCCCTATCTATCAAACATTTTAGGAAGAAATAATGGCAGTTCTGTACAAAATCTTTCAGAAAAATAGAGAAGTAATAAACACCTTCCAATACACTTTATAAGCCCAGTGTTACTAAAAAAACTAGACAAAATCATTGGAAGAAAAGAAAACTAAAGACAAATATCCCTCCCGAACAGAGACAAAAAGTCCTTAACAAAATATTAAGAAATCAAATCCAGCAATATATAAAAATAATAATATATTTGATCAAGTGGAGTTTATCTGAGAAATACAAGGTTTATTCAACATTTGAAAATCCATCAATGCAATTCACCATATTAATAGAATAAAGGTTAAAAAAACACAATCATCATTGGGGCTGGCCCCATGGCCGAGTGGTTAAGTTCGTGTGCTCCGCTGCAGGTGGCCCAGTGTTTTGTTGGTTCGAATCCTGGGCGTGGACATGGCAC
Organism: Equus caballus; assembly: GCF_041296265.1. NCBI lineage: Eukaryota > Metazoa > Chordata > Mammalia > Perissodactyla > Equidae > Equus > Equus caballus. Next base: position 59,824,552 of record NC_091694.1, on the reverse strand, counting down.
TGCTCATCAAACCACGCTGAGGCAGCGTCCCACATGCCACAACTAGAAGGACCCACAACGAAGAATATACAACTATGTACTGGGGGGCTTTGGGGAGAAAAAGAAAAAATAAAATCTGTAAAAAAAAAAAAAAACATATGATCATCACAATAAATGCAGGAAAAGCATTTGTCAAATTCAATACCAAATTTTTCACTATTATAAACAAAACTTCCATAAACATATATGTACAGGTTTCTTGTGTGGCCATAAGTTTTCGTTTCACCTATGTAAATATCTAGGAATGGAATGGCTAGGTCTTATGATAAGCATATGTTTAACTTCATAAGAAACTGCAAACGTGTTTTCCATAGTGGCTGTGTAATTTTGCACTGCCATCAATAAAGTATGAGAGTTATAGTTGCTCCACATCCTCATCAGTATTTGATTTTGTCAGTGTTTTATTTTTTTAAAGTCTTTATTTCTTTTCTTTTTCTTTTTTAAAGGTTTCATTTTTCCTTTTTCTCCTCAGAGCCCTCCGTTACACAGTTGTATATTTTTAGTTGTGGGTCCTTCTAGCTGTGGCATGTGGGACGCCGCCTCACCGTGGCCTGACGAGCGGTGCCACGTCTGCACCCAGGATCCAAACCGGCAAAACCCTAGGCCACCAAAGCAGAGAGTGAGAACTTAACTGCTTGGCCGCAGGGCCGGCCCCACCAGTGTTTTTTTTAAGCCATTCTAATAGGGTTGGGTAGTGGAATGTTACTGTGATTTTTATTTCCCTCTTCCTACTGACTCATGATGCTGAACATCTTTTCATATGCTTATTTGCCTTCTGTATATCTTTTTTAGTTATGTGTCTGTTCAGATATTTTAACCTTTAAAAAAACAAACTGTACACATTTAAGGAGTGTAATATTTTTTTTTTTTTTTTTGAGGAAGATCAGCCCTGAGCTAACATCTACTGCCAATCCTCCTCTTTTTTGCTGAGGAAGCCTGGCCCTGAGCTAACATCCATGCCCATCTTCCTCTACTTTATATGTGGGATACCTGCTACAGCATGGTGTGCCAAGCGGTGCCATGTCCGCACCCCGGATCTAAACCAGGGAACCCCGGCCACTGAAAGGGAATGTGCACACTTAACCGCTGCACCACCAGGCCAGCCCCATAAGGCGTGTAATTTGATAAATTTTGACTTACATGTCATCCATAAAACAATCAGAACAATCACAACCAGAATAGTTACCCCATATACTTCCATCAAGATAATGAAGATGATCATCATCCGCAAACGTTCCCTCCCGCCCCTCTGTAATTCCTCCCTCTGCTCCCTTCCCTCATACCTCATCCCTAAGCAACCATTGATCTGCATTCCCTCACTATAGATTAATTTATATTTTCTACGATTTTACATAATTGGAACCATACAATATGTACTCTTTTTTGTCTGTCCCCTTTCATTCGAGATAATTATTGTGAGATTCATCCACGTTGTAGCACATGTCCATAGTTCATTACTTTCATTGCCAAGTAATATTCCATTATGTGGCTATGCCACCATTTGTCCACTCACTTGTTGATGGACATTCATGTTGTTTCTTGTTTTTGGCTATTACAAATAAAGCTGCTATAAAAATTAATGTATGTCTTCTTGTGGATATAAGCTTTTTTTCTCTTGGGTAAGTATGAAGAGTGGAATGGTTGGATCATACGGTAAATGTGTGTTTAACTTTTTAAGGAACTGACAAACTGTTTTCAAAAGAGGTTGTACCATTTCCATTCCCATCAGTAGTGTACAAGAACTCCAGTTCCTCCTCAGTCTTTCCAGCACTTGGTGGGGTCAGTCATTTTAAACTTATCTGTTCTAGTTGGTGAAGTGTGGTGGTATCTCATTGTGGTTTTAATTTGCATTTCCCTAATAACTAATAAGATTGAACATCTTTTCACGAGCCTATTTGCCATCTGCGTATCTCACTTGGTGAAGTGTCTGTTCAAATCTTTTGTCCGTTGTGTCAGTTTCCTATTGTTGCTTTAACAAATTACCAAAAACTTAGTGGATTAAAAAAACACAAATTCATAATAATCAAGTGTTCTAGTCAATTACCTTGATGAAAAGCCAAAAAGATGGTATGGTTTCCTTGGGCTCACCATCTTTGTAAAAAAGGAAACACGTTTCCACAGATCAGCTCCATGGAATATGCTTGTCTAAATTTTCCCTGTCCCCTGAGACCACTTCTGTGATTCCTTCTTTGACTCAATCACGTAAAAATGTTGATTGAGTTCCTACTATGTGCCAGAGGCTTCTGAGATCTCATCCGCTTCTAAGATGTGTAATTCTCATAGCAGAGATAGCAAGGTTGCTATGAATTAGATTGGATAAAGCATGCTGGGCCATGATTAGATTTCACCCTCAATTCATTTGAGACCCTACATCGTCCCTTGTAAATCTCCATGTTTACACTCACAGAGATAGGAAGGCAGAGGGAGTCCTACTTAGGAAAAGAGAATGCTGACAGGCAATTCATGAGAAAAAAACGGTCACAATGTCATTCAATTCAGCTAATACTTATGAAGCACTTGCTTGTGGCTGCCACTGTGCTGACAGCTCCACATGCTGTAAACTCAGGCATTGAGACTGACTGGGCATGTGTGGATTAATCAGACAAGAGCAGAGAATCTGAGCACAGGTTTCCGTCCTATCCCTTTTTGGTATTGTGTAATTATCCAAAGCTCAGCTCCCTAGTCGCTCAGTTGCACAACTATCCTGTGCACCCAAGGAGTTCCAGAAACTGCTGAGCGAGGTCAGTGAACCGATGTTCTCATGTATTTTCCATTTATTTCAATCTTCTTTTATTACTTTCAACCATGTTTTGTAGTTTTCAGAGTGTAAGTTCTTTTGTTAAGTTTGTTAATACAAAATAACCAGTAACCATTCTATAGATGAGTGATAAGGTGAGTTGTACTTGAGCCAGGGTGGGGACAGGACCCTAATATCAGGAAAGGGACTGATACGGGTATTACCGCTAGGGCAATAGGGCATTACCAAGCCTGGCACAGGAGGAGAAGTATGCTCTTTTTTCTTAACTTTTTATTGAGATTATGATAGTTTACAATATTGTGAAATTTCAGCTGTACATTATTGTCTGTCAGTCGTGTTGTAGGTGCACCCTTTCACCCTTCGTGCCCACCCCCGACCCCCCTTTTCCCCTGGTAACCACTAATCTGTTCTCTTTGTCCACACGTTTAACTTCCACATGTGAGTAGAGTCATACAGAGATTGTCTTTCTCTATCTGGCTTATTTCACTTAACATAATACCCTCAAGGTCCATCCATCTTGTTGTGCATGGGACGACTTTATTCTTTTTTATGGCTGAGTAGTATTCCATTGTATACATATACCATATCTTCTTTATCCAGTCATCAGTTGATGGGCATTTAAGTTGCTTCCACATCTTGGCTATTGTAAATAATGCTGCAATGAACACAGGGGTTCATGGGACTTTTGGAATTGCTGATTTCAAGTTCTTTGGATAGATACTCAGTAGTGGGATGGCTAGCTCATAAGGTATTTCTATTTTTAATTTTTTCAGAAATCTCCATAGTGTTTTCCATAGTGGCTGCACCAGTTTGCTTTCCCACCAGCAGCATATGAGGGTTCCTTTTTCTCCACAACTTCTCCAACATTTGTTACTTTTTGTTTTGGTTACTTTTGCCATTCTAATGGGTGGAAGGTGATATCTTAGTGTAGTTTTGATTTGCATTTCCCTGATGATTAGTGATGATGAGCATCTTTTCATGTGCCTATTGGCCATCCCTATACCTTCTTTGGAGAAATGTCTGTTCATCTCCCCTGCCCATTTGTTGATTGGGTTGTTTGATTTTCTGTTGTTGAGTTGTGTGTGTTCTTTATATAGTATGAAGATTAACCCTTTGTCGGATATATGACTTGCAAATATTTTTTCCCAATTGGGGGGTTGTTTTTTTTGTTTCAATCCTGTTTTCCTTTGCCTTGAAGAAGCTGTTTAGTCTGATGACGTCCCATTTGCTTATTCTTTCTATTGTTTCTCTTGTCTGAGAAGACATAGTGTCCAAAAAGATCCTTTTGATACTGATGTCAAAAAGTATACTGCCTATATTTTCTTCTAGAAGCTTTATAGTTTCAGGTCTTACCTTTAGGTCTTTGATCCATTTTGAGTTTATTTTTGTGAATGGTGAAAAAGAATGGTCAATTTTCATTCTTTTACATGGGGCTGTCCAGTTTTCCCAGCACCATTTGTTGAAGAGACTTTCTTTTCTCCATTATATGCCTCCACTGCATTTTTATATTAAGAGAGTACATTCTTTAATGGTTAAAGCATATGTACAATGTTTTTTTTTTCTTTTTTGTGTGTGTCAAAGATTGGCCCGGAGCTAACATGTGCTGCCAATCTACTTTTTGCTTGAGGAAGATTGTCACTGAGCTAACATCTGTGCCAATCTTCCTCTATTTTATGTGCCATGCCACCACAATGTGGCTTGATGAGCAGTGCTAGGTCTGCACCTGGGATCCAAACCTGCAAACCCTGGGCCACCAAAGTGGAGCACACAAACTTAACTAGTATGCCACTGGGCCAGCCTTCAAAATATGTTTGATAGGCCATAAGTCAGGCTTCTTTAGTTCAAGCTGAATCAGTTTTGAACCAGATAGTTACACCATACCTCAATATGTGAAAATCTCTTGTCATTTTCCCCCTTTAAATCAATAATCTTTTGATAGAAAGCATTGATGATCAAGATATTGTCCCTCATTGCCAGGGTGGTTGCTGCCTGCCCTGGGTCCATCATGTCCCTTGGTGCTAGGCTTTTATTTCATCGATTTACCCAGTTATCCACATTGAGGGGAAATAATTGGATATAGTGGACAAGCATAGAGGTGTATATTGATGGGGAAGGATTTCATAGTTATGTAATTTGTCAATTATTCTTAGATTATCACACAAACATTGTACATGTGCTTTTACATGACTTCTTATGATTACATTGTTTATAATGATCATAATAAATTTAACACTTGAAATGATTAGTTTAAAAGAATGAGTTTTAGGCATAGTCTTCATCAGGAAAAGAAATTCATCCAGAGTTATGAGATCAATCAACTTTCTAAAATTGTTGAATAATCATGACTCCAGCCTGCATGCCAGTCTTACAACAAAGTGTTTCAATGAGGAGATAGAAGCTTGGAAATACAAGCCTGGTCCAGAGTCTTGGGACAGCTGTCTACGACAGATGCCATCTTCTTCTCATCCTGGTTTGGAGGTATTTGTCTTGGTCAGTCAAAGTCAGATGTTAGAAACAGGAGTTGAAATCCACTCAGGAAAAGGGGCCTTCTTTTTTCTTCCTCTCCAAAGCCCCAGTACGTAGCTGTATGTTCTAGTTGTAAGTCTTTCTAGTTCTTCTGTGTGGGCTGCTGCCACAGCATGGCTACTGACAGATGAGTGGTGTGGTTCTGCACCCAGGAACCAAACCCAGGCTGCTGAAGTGGAGTGTGCCAAACTTTAACAGAGTGGCCTTTTTAAATGAGAAATGTGAACCAATGAGTCTGTGTCTTTTAATTTTGCAGCATATGGATTGGTTAAAAGAACCTGTTATGGTTCTTTCCACTGGGGCTGTGGGAGTCTTTTATTTGATGCCTCCTCCAATAAACAAAATCTCCAGGTTATAGTCCATGATCCTTAAGGTCTTCATCTCCCAGGAGCTCTCTGTGAAAGGAATCAGTCACCAAACTTTCATTTCTTTTAAGCCCCGTAATGAGGCCCTGACAGCAATGTAATATATCTCCCTTAAGCAAAGTTGGTTCATAAATCCTTTCATCTAATTGCGTAGGCCATCCTGTTATTATTTCAGAAGGAGACAGCCAACATTTACCAAAAGGTGTAAGATTGAGAAGTACTAGTGGGAGAGCTTTTGGCCATGAGAGATTAAATGCTTCTAAAGTTTTGCCAGTTGAGTTTTGTTAGTGCCGTTAGTTCTTTCCACTAATTCTGAGGACTGGGGATGATAAACACTGTCAAAGTGCTGCAGTATTGGCCAAATGTCGCAGATAGATTTAATTACTTGTCCAGTGAAATAAGTTCTCCGGTCACTGTGTAACCCAGTAGGAATTCTCCAAACAGGAATTATCCTTTCCGGTAATAATTTACCTACTGTTAAAGCTGTTGCTCTTCTACAAAGAAAGGCCTCAACCCAATGTGACAACACACAGATCATTACTAAGACATAATTATATCCTTGAGATGGTGGCTCTTAGCAAAGTTCAATTGCCATTCCTAAAGGGTCCCTTAGGAAGGGGGAAGTGACCTTGCAGTCCATGAAGTGTTTTCCTGGGATTATATTTTAGGTCATATAGTACAAATAGTATCTGCTTTATGAGCCACTATGGGAGAAAGTTTCCAAAAATATTGTTTTCCCCATAAAGTCATCTTTCCAGGTGACCAATAGGTTAATTGATGCATATGCTGGAGCAGTGGCAACTGTGCTCCAATAGGTAGTATGGTTTTTTATCATGCTCAAACCACATCTGCCTAGTGGTTTCAAAAATTCCCCCTTTTTGAACCCTCATACACTGCTGGTGGGAATGCAAGCTGGTATAGCCACTGCAGAAAACAGTATGGAGATTTATCAAAAAGTTAAAAATGGAAATACCATACGACCCAGCTATCCCATTACTGGGTACTTATCCAGAGAACTTGAAATCAACAATTCAAAGAGACTTACGCAGCCCTGTGTTCATTGCAGCATTATTCGCAATAGCCAAGATCTGGAAGCAACCCAAGTGCCCATCAACTGATGAATGGATAAAGAAGTCATAGTGTGTATATATACAATGGAATACTATTCAGCCTTAAAAAGACAAAATTCGCAACAACATGGATGGACCTTGAGGGTATTATGTTAAGTGAAATAAGCTAGACAAAGACAAACCCCATATGATTTCACTCATATGTGGAAGATAAACACATGGACAAAGAGAACCATTTAGTGGTTACCAGGGGAAAGGAGGTTGGTGGATGGGCACAAAGGGTTAAGGGGCGCACTTATATGGTGACTGACAAATAATAACGTACAACTGAAATTTCATGATGCTGTAAACCATCATTGACCTCAACAATAATAATAATAAATTCCCCCTTTTTGTTGCCATATTTGTTTCTCTTCTTCCATGGCAATTTCTTGAGCCTGTAGAAGGAAATCTTTCACTGGGTTAGCAGGGTCAACAGAGAGCAGTGGGCATTCCTAAGGCTGATTGCATATCCAGCCTGGTAATGTCTCTGCTCGTCTTTTAAGGAAGATCCACCTGTAAAAAAATTAGACAATAAAATGCGGTTGTAGTCATTTTTCTCCTGTGGTGCTGGAAGCAAGGTAGCACAGTTAAGATAGAGAATAATATTTATCTACTCAATATAACCTAAGAAAGTACATCATCATTTACTTGATGATACTTCCTTGCAATTTAATATACCAAATAAACCTAATTAACTTAATATCTCTCTATAGGAAGAGAGAACAAATTCTTTGAGAATTCCCAGGGATCCACTGGAAAATCCCAAAGTTACTTTCAGGTCAAAAGAAAGGCTTCAGGATTTGAATTTTGAGGAAGCTTGTCAAAAATATCAAAAGATTTTAAAACACTTAGTCAAACAGGATCATAGGTCACTGTGAAACAATGCTTAGTTATCCCTTTAGCCATGGTGACAATTAAAGATTTTCAGGAAAATGCAGAAAAGTAAATAGCTATAAGAAAAACCTCAGCTCCCATGATTAAAGATCTGATAAAAACAATACAGGAAATTTATTTTGATAAAACATAAAATCCCTACCCTTCTGGTAGACTACTCAAAAGTAAAGAAAAACCTTTTATAATCTCTTTATCAAAAGCAGACTAAAAGTCCAAGGAAATTGTTCTTTTAAGAGAAAGAAAATCAAATGCTAATGTTTCTATCAGCTTCCTTTTGATACTAAAACTTACTCACTTAATTAAATTCATTTTAATCTTAGCCAACCTGACCGTGTACAAAACTCTTTCCTTAAGGTTCCTCTTCCGCAAGCCTTCTATAACTTTCTTTTTACATTCAGAATTTGTCCCATGTCTTCCCTCCCTCCCAGTACTTTAGGATAAACTTATCCTTCTTAACAAAACAAACAAAAATATCTCCATTCCTTAAATTTTCTTTACGGAAAATGAACATCTTACTTTCCTTATTTTTTTTATACATTGGCATCCTATGGACTGGCAGATCCACCAATACTGTCTAGAAATGTTGCTTTCTCATAGAAAATTTCTCTGCAAGGCACAAAACATGTTTATCAATAAACTCAAATATTTTTGTAGTTTCTCTGTAATAAGAAGCCCAAGGTAGATAAATCTATGTTTAGTAATTTATATCTAATATTTTACCTTATGTGAAAATGACCTAGATAATCAATAAATTTCTATCATTTAACTTAATTTAACAAAAATGTAAGGCTTCAATTTACCAAAAGGTTTTGAAGTTATTTTAAGTACATATACCATAACACATAATTATTGTTAAAATGTTCACCCAAAAGCTTTTCTCTTATTTGCATCTATTCAGTTTGTTTCCAATAATTATGTATAGCATGTCTGCCAAAACTTCATGAAATATTAGACAAAACTGGCTATCATTTTAAGTTATGTTTTTCAGACAAATTTTGTAACAGGGATAATATGAGCTTATTTGACTAATAAATCCAGGTGGAATGAAAGTTATGTATCTGCATGATATCCGATGCTGATAACTCTGAAGACATGCTATTTCAATCAACCCAACAAACTTAAGTAGGCTTTCATTTACCAAAAATTATTCTATATCGTATTACCTTGAAAGACATTCGGGTTAGTTTCCATCCATTTATATAAGCACTTACTTTAAGCTAATTAAATAGAACTCTGTCTGAAATTATAATCTGGAGGTAAAAAAATAATCACATACATATATAACATATATAGAGACACACATACACAGAGACCCACAGCTATCATTTAAAATTACTGCCATGAATCAGGTACAATAATACAAATATCACTAGTTATGAAAGAATAATTGAATCCAAATTTTATTTTAAACTTCTTCTCCTAATATTTGTGGAGAAGACCCTTAAGATGCAAGATTTTGGACAAGCATCCTTCTATAGAGTTTTTTCTTTCCTTTTTCCTGTTTCTGTTTTTCTTTTTTTCTTCAGTCTTAGGAATTGGTGATGGGCTAGACAACAGTTTCCAGAGAGGTCACAAGTTTTTTGAGATAAACAGGGGAGGTTAGTTACTTATCAAAGGACTGACATGCCCATTCAACTACATGAACCTTAATTTTTCTTCTTTCCCTCTGGGTACATAGTTTTATCTTAATTTAGGGAAGAAAGCCTAAAAAAAATTCCTATCAGACTCTGAATATCAGCTTCCAGTTTGGGCTAGCTTCCAATTTGGCCAAATTTCTGATCATAAGTTGCTACATCTTTTCAAATATCTTGTCAAGTTTCAGCCAGGACAAACAGTAACCATACCTGGAAGTACTGAACAACCTCATTAATCTTTAACATAGCAGTGTCCCAGAAAATCTCTCAGAGTCTCATTAACTCAGGGAGAGGGGCTCATATGGGGCCCTCCTTTGAAGGCAGAGTACAGGAATGGCTGTAAATCCATGACTTAATAGACTTCTTTTAGGTACCTCTTATTATAACAATTTTTTAGCATTTTGCAACAAAACTTCCAATAAGACTATTTTGGAATTTTGAAGCCTTTGTTTTTAAGAGCACTTCTTGAATGATCTTCTGGTGGCCAATGTAATTCCCCGAGGCTGGCAGCAGTTTGGTAGAACCTAATTGCAAAGAAAGTGCAACACACATCTCTGACAGCAAATGGGACGCAACCGAATTTTTGTCTGATCATATTTTGGGGCCCCAAACCTGACAATTATCAATCCAAGCCCTCAGAATACAAAACAAGCTTAGTAAGATTTTGCTGTGCCTCGTAAAGGTTTAAAGCTTCTGGAACCTTCAGTTTTTGAGCAATTGTGCGGGAAGGTGGCATGCTTGACTCTTTAGAGATTAAAGATACATTTAATCTCTGTTCCATAGCTCTTAAATCTAGTACACAAAAAGACAAGTTTTGGAAGCTCAAAGGAGCCCCAAAGTGTCCACTGTAATTTTAAATTGTCCTGGGTTATTTTGATCCAGAGATCCAACCATTTACAGTTAACCCCATTTTGTTAAGCACTTGCAAGTATCAAGTCCATGTACATATTGTACGTGAAGCCAGTCAGATTTCTGGGGGGGGGCTGCTCTTTCAGGAACTGGCAGCTTTTAGATGCTCAGTTTCCTGTTTTCTTTTAGTTTTCATGTTACTATAAGGTCTGAATAATTTCTAAAGACAGTGTAGGGGGTCAGAAGTGTGTTGCTCATGAGTGTCTCTTCCAAAAGGCTGTGAACACTCTCTTACATGTCTTGGTTTCTCCTGCCAGCAGCCTAAAACTATCGTTACTGCTGGACAACTAATCTTTATGTGTGTGTCCCCAGATGAGCTCTAAATTACTGAAAGTGAATGATCACGATGGAATTCCCTGTGGGACCACTGCATGTCAGGAAGCTCCACCTCACACACTCCCACTAGGTTCTCAGTCACCCGAGAATGCCTTATGCCTGGAAGGAGCTGTGTCCCTTCTCTGCAGAGCTGAATGAGTTTTCAGTCTCTCATTTTTCTGTGAAACAATTTGTTCAGACTTTATAGACGCAATTCTTTCCAATTTAAAGCCAAATTAAAAGGTCAGCCTGCCCCAATCACTCCAAAGTTCCCCTAGGCTCCCCTGGCCTAGAAAATTCCCCCTAGGTTCCTCTTACCTAGGAAATTTACTGGCACCTCCTTAAAAGACCTAGTTGTAAGACTTGACACAGCTCAAGTAAATGTCGGGACCTATGGCTTAAATAAGGAGGTCTGGGTTTCAGGAGAAACTCACCAGGGCACCTGCAGAGTGCCGTGACGCTGGAGGGGCTCAAGGGCCCACACTGGACCAAGGACCAGTTCAGTGTGGATTCCAGGTGGTCTCCAGTGGGTTTCTCTGAAATCCTGCTGCACTGCACCAAGAAATAGCAACGCAAAATAGCCAATAACCACTCTATAGATGAGAGAGAGAAGGAAGCGAGGATTATAACCCAGGAAGGCAGTTTCCACGAAGGAAGAAAAGTCCAGAGAAGCATGGGTTTCCGCACAGTCTTATACCTTTTTAGAACAAAGAATGTACATTAAACATGACCAGGATACTATTCACCAAATATATTCATTAAAGTTTTAAAAAGATATTCTGTTGTAAATTAGCAGGTCAACATGACCCTGATGTGGGGAAAGGGGCTAACACGGGCATTACCAACTCTGATGTAGGAGGGGAAGCCGCATTCTTACCTTAACAGAGTGCATTCTTTACTGTAATGGTTAAAGCAGATGCACAATGTATATTCGATAGACCATAAGTCAGGCTTCTTTAGTTCAAGCCAAATCAGTTTTGAACCAGCATAGTTACCCCGTATACCTCAAGATATGAAAATCTGTTGTCAAGTCTATTCCTAAGTATTTTATTTTTTTTAACACAATAGAATTCTTTTCTTAATTTCACTTTTGGATTGCTCATTTCAAGTGTATCAAATTATAACTGATTTTTGTCTATCGAGCTTGTATCATGCAACATGGCTGAACTAACATTAGTTCTAATATTTCTTGGTGGATACTTGAGGATTTTTAATATTTGAGAGGATGTCATCTATGAATAAAATGGTTTTACTTCTAACTTTCCAATCTGGATGCTTTTTATTTATTTTTTTTTAAAGATTGGCACCTGAGCTAACAACTGTTGCCAATCTTCTTCTTTTTTTTCTGCTTTTTCTCCCCAAATCCCCCCAATACATAGTTGTATATTGTAGTTGTGGGTCCTTCTAGTTGTGGCATGTGGGACACCACCTCAATGTGGCCTAAGAAGCAGTGCCATGTCCGCGCCCAGGATCCAAACCAGTGAAACACTGGGCTGCCGAAGCAGAGTGCGCAAACTTAACCACTCAGCAGCCACAGGGCCGGCCCCCTTTTATTTCTTTTTCTTTCCTAATTACACTGACTACAACCACTAGTACAATGTCGAATAGAAGTAATGAGAGCAGACATTCTTGTCTTATTCCTAATTTTAGGGAAAAAGCATCTCCTCTTTCATCATTAATTACGTTATTAGCTGTGGGTTTTTCATAAATGCTCACAATCAGTTTGAGGAATTTCCCTCCTCTTCCTAACCTGTTGAGTGTTTTTATCTTTAAAGAGTGTTGGATTTTGTTAAATGCTTTTTCTGCATCTATTGAGATGATTATGTAGGGATTTTTAGAACTATTATTATTACACCAATAGGTGCGCTACATTAATTTATTTGTGAATGTTCAACCAACATTGCATTTCTATGATAAATCCCACTTGGTCAAGATGTATCATTCTTTTATATGTTGGTGGACTCAATTTGCTAGTACTTTGTTGAGGTTTTTTGTTTCTGTATTTATATGCTATATTAATCCATACTTTCCTTTCTGATGTCTTTGTCTGGTTTTAGTATCAGGGTATTATTGGCCTCAGAGAATGGGTTGAGAAGTTTTCCTTCTTCATCTATTTTTAGGAAGAATTTGTAAGGAATTGTCATTAATTCTTCTCTAAATGTTTGGTCAAATTCACCAGTGAAGCCATTTGGTCCTAGATTTTTCTTTAGGGGGGCATTTTAATGACTATTTCAACCTCTTTACTTATTATAGGTCTATTCAGAGTGTCTATTTCTTTTAAGTCAGTTTCAGTAGTTTGTGTGTTTCTACGAATTTGTCCATTTCATCTAAATTATCTAATTTATTGAGATACATTTGTTTCAGCCGTTGTGTCTTAACATTTTTTTCTTCTCTTCTCTCTCTCTCCTAGCCTTCTTGTACTCCTGTTACATGTATGTTGGTGCACTTAATGGTATCACAAGTTTTTATGAGGTTCTATTCATTTTTATTAATCTTTTTCACTTCTCTGTTCTTTGGATTACACAATCTGCATCAATCTATCTTCAGTTCAGTAATTTTTTTCTTCTGCCAGTTCAATCTACTGTTGAGCATGAGTTAATACCAAACCTCTTTATCTCAAGTTCGTGTGCCCAGTGAGCAGTAAGCCCATTACTGAGACACCAGTTCTGGGAAATGGAAAAAGTTTTATTCAAATTGGCCAAAACAAGACACCGGATGCTAGGTTCTCTCAAATCCACCTTGACAAGAGAAGAAAGCAGAGGGTTTTGTAGAACTAAGGGGCTCAGCAGGAGGAGTTTCAGAGAAACAAAGGGGTAATCCATGTTTCTTTCATGCCAGATAAGCCCTTGGGCAATCTGACTTCTGGGTGTCAACAGTGGCTTTGAAGGCACTCTTTTCCTTCTGCAAAACAAGCTCATAAACCCTTGTGACACTTGCATCACCCCTCAGGTTAAACAAGAAAACAGCAAATTAACAAAATTAACTTCTTTTCCTCTATGTCTGTGTTGGGAACTCGGTCAAAAGGTAATCCTGTTCTTATTGAATATTTACAAAAACCCTCTGGTATCCAGCTTCACCAGTAGTGAATTTTTCATCCCAGTTATTGTACTTTTCAACTCCAGAATTTCCATTTGGCTCTTTTTTATAATTTCCATCTCTTTATCAATAGTCTCTTTTTTTTGATGTGACATTGCTATCACACTTCCTTTACTTCTTTACTTATGGTTTTCTTTAGTTCTTTGAACATATTTATAATGCTGACTTTGAGCTCTTTGTTAAATTTGACATCTGGTCCCTCTGAAGCAACTTCTCTTGACTGATTTTTTTTCTATTATGTAGGTTATTCTCTCCTATTTCTTTACACGTCTGGTAATTTTTTGTTGGAAACTGAGCATTTTAGAGTATATATTATAACAACTCCAGGTATTCTTCCCCCACACTCTTTCAGAGCTTGTTGATGTTGCTTGTTTGTTTGGTGACTGGTTGAATTAATAAATTCTATCCTCCCCCCTAAAGCTGAAGCCCATGAGTTTGCTCCTAGGGGAGGAGGGTACCTTGGATACACCTTCAGTCCCGCTGGGAGGACAATGGTTTTGGTAGCGCTCTCTTTCCCTGACCACACCCAGAGGTTAAGCTCCCCTAATTGCTGACTGCTCTATGGTTTTCAAAAATGCCCTGGGGCATAGGTTGTTCCATAAACTGATCCAACGCAGTTTGGGTTTTTTCGCAGGGATGGTTCCTGAGGTCAGTGTTTGTGATTTATTCTGACACCAGCAGGGCTCCTCCCAGGTATCTTTCCCCTCCTCCCCCGTTTATGGTCAACAAACTGGCCAGCCTACAATTTAGCCTGCACACCAATGAATCTAGCAATCACCTGCCAACTGACTTTCACCACAACCTCCTCTATTTTTGAGAGCGCTCTTAGGCTTGAGTTTCTCCACACAGTTGCTGCAAACAAAGTCAGTTCTTTTGGAGAAAGATAAGACCTCTCTCTTCTGCAGCCTATCTCTTCCCCAGGGCCAAATCTCTTAGCTGAAGCTATGTTGGGGGCAGAGGCAGTGGTATGCTTCTCTCTGGATGACACACCCACTTTAGGGCTTAGGGTTTGGTGCAGAGGAGCAGAGCCCCCAGTCTCCTTGGCTTGCCTCTCCCAGCTTGGAACCCCAATCTCGTAAGCCAGTGCAAGGATAACTGGGACCCTAGGTAGAGCCTGGGTGTCACAAATGGGACCTGGTGGAAAAAGGGAGCCCCCCTCTTGTCTGAACTTAGCCTCAGCACCTGATATGTTTCTGGAACTTACTCAAAGTTGGACCTCATGGTTGCCTCCAAAGCCTGAGGTTTGCTCTTTTAAAAACTTCACACAGAGAATAAAGATCCAACTGAAATTATAGTGAAATCCGTTTGGAAGAGGCAGTTAAAATTGATGAACAGCAAATATTCCCCTCTCCTTTGTCACTGCCCTTAATGGTTTGGCAAATGTGGTTCCAGACTTGTAACCCTGTAGTGTGTATTTATTTGGATGTTGCAAAATTATACTAATGCCCCATTGAACATTTAGGTTATAAACAGTTTCTCTCCATTATAAACAACACTGGGAAGAACATCTTCGCTGCAGGCTTTATGCTAGAATTGCTTAGGTTAAGTTCTTGGAAGTAAAACTTCCAAATCAAAAGAAAAGCTTTCTTCTTCTTTTTTTCCAGATAGCCCTCTGAAAAGAGTCTCTGCGTTTACACTGTCATCCACGGTGGTTGAGAATGGCCACTTCCCTCACCCTCTCCGGCACAGCCAGGTTTTTGAGGATAACAAAAATCTAGTGACTGGAAGGGTTGGCATTTTACCTCTTTATTCAGTATTGGATATAATGAAGACTACCTTTGTTCTCACCAAGGGCTAGTGACCAGACTTTTTTTTTCCTTTTGGTCTCGTATACAGTTTGACTTATAAAATAATATCATAGCATAGTTAATTCAGGGTGCTTGACTGTTGAGAAATCTGCTTGATCATATCGATATTCCTCCATGATATTCATCATTACCCGTTTTTGTATTTGGCACTAATTCTTTCGGAGTAACGATGGAAAATATCTTTGTACCATTGACTTTCTAGATATCAAGGAGAGGTAGGAGGAGAAATGCTGCAGTCTTGCCCCTCGTGGTAGGATAGCCCAGGGACTGGGAGCTGGAGAGGGAGGAAGTCCTGCACTCCTGGCTGTGCCATTGTGTGCTGGGATTTCTGTCTCTGGGCTAGAAGGAGGGAGGCAGCATGTATTGGTTCAAATATCAGACTCTTGCTTTACTTGCTGTCTTTTAGTAGATTTTCTTGAATAAATGTTTCTTCATGTGCTGTGTGCCCTTAGGACCATTTCCAGAGAACTTAATTTAGAAAAAAATAAATTTCACCAGTTTCTCTGGGGAGCAGATCTACAGAGCTATTTATACTGTCATGCCAGAGGAGAGCTCAACAGAGATGAAATTTCTTTCCAGTTTTGTTGTCATATAATTGCCATACTGCACTGTATTAAGGTTAAGGTATACAGCATAATGATTTGAGTTGTATATGTATCATGAAATGATGATCAGTGAATTTAGTTACATTCACCATCTTATATAAATACCAAAAAAAGGAAAAGAAAATAATATTATTCCTTGTGTTGAAAATGTCACCCACTAATTGCCCCAAGGAACTCAAGGGAGGTTTTGGAATCATTTAACTGTTTCTCCAAATTGTTTTTTCCTTTTTGTTAAGAGATGCAATCCCCAACCACCCTGAACTAGCAAGTCCCACCACAAGAGCTGCCCTGTGGCCTGCGCCTCATTCTTAATGCTAACATCTCTGCCCAGGAGGAGCTTGGGCCTTGTTACCATGCCCTGCGGTGTCTGTGGAAGCACTTTTTCCAGCTGAGCCTGTGCAAGGAAATACCCACCTCTTCCTTTTGGACATTCATTCTCCATCTGAAATCAATGGCCCCTGCCATCCTGTGCTGGGGGAGAACCTCAGCTTTGGGAATGATTCTGTGTGGTCTCCTGTCTGCTGCAAATAAACCCCACTCTGTGTGACAGCTGCTTCTGGTGGAGAGGCTGATTTTGACCCTCCAGGAGGTGAACCCACTTTGGTTCAGTAATGAAAACTCTTAAGATTTACTCTCTTCACAACTTTCATATATGCCATACAGCAATGCTAACTACAGTTACATGCCTGGTGCTTATTTATCTTATAACTAGAAGTTTGTACCTTTTGACCACCTTCATCTAATTTCCCCTCCCCTACTCCTCAACTCTGGTAATCACAAACCTGATCTCTTTTTCTATAAGTTTGATTATTTTTTGTTCTTTAAGATTCCCACATATTAAGTGAGGTCATACACATTTGTCTTTCTCTGTCTGACTTATTTCACTTAGCATCATGCCCTCAAGGTCTATTCATGTTGTTGAAAACAGCAAGATTTCCTCCTTTTCATGGCTGAATAATATTTCGTTGTATGTGTATATATATATATATATATATATATATATATATATATATATATATCTACCACAACTTCTTCATCCATTCATCTGTTGACGGACACTTAGGTTGTTGCCATGCCTTGGCTGTGTAAACAATGTGGCTATGAACACGGGGCTGCACGTCTTCAACGCAGTGTTTTCATTTCCTTCAGATGTCTTCCCAGAAGTGGAGTTGCTGAATCCTATGATGGCTCATTTTTAATTTTTTAAGAAACTCCCTACTGTTTTCCATAGTGGCTGCACCAATTTACAATCCAGGCAGCACACAAGGGTTCCTTTTTCTCCACATCCTCATCAGCAGTTGTTATCTCTTGTCTTTTTGATGACGGCCATTTTAACCTGTGTGAGGTGACATCTCATTGCAGGTTTGATTTGCATTTCCCTAATGATTAGTGATGTTGAGCATCTTTTCACGTACCTGTTGGCCATTCATATTTCTTCTTTGGAAAAACATCTTGTTAGGTTCTTGGCTAATTTTTTAATCAGATTGTTTGCTTTTTTGCTATTGAGTTGTATGTGTTCTTTGTATGTTTTGGATATTAACCCCTAATCAGATATATGGTTTGCAAATATATTTTCCCATTCTGTAGGTTGTCTTTTCATTTTGTTGATCATTTCTTTTCCTGTGCAGAAGCTTTTTTAGCACAGATGAAACTTAAATGCATTTTACCATGTGAAAGAAGCCAGACACAACATCCTATATTTAAAAAATGCCATTTATATGGCTTACTGAAAAGGGGAAAGCTATAGGGACAAAACCAGATGAGTGGTTGCCAGGGGCTGGATGTAGGAGGAGGGGTTGATTCCAAGGGGGCAGCATGAGAAAATTTGGGGAGTGTTGAAACTGTTCTGTAAGGCACTGTGGTGCAGAATGCAAGACTCTAAATGTCCATCAAAACCCATAGAAGTGTACACCACAAAGAACACATTTTATGAATGCAAATTTTAAAAAATTATTCCGTCTGTAAAGGCAACCCCAAATAGAATGCAGCCTGTGCCAAATAAATGTAACTGCATCACCCAGGAATGCCATAGGTGAGAATCTCCTTTCTCACCTTGGGGAATGATGACAAAGGAGCTGGCCTGATTAAACTCAAAACAATGTTGCCCCTGGAGACCAAAAGAACTATACGCAAACAGTACACACCATGGTCAATTTGTTTCCCACAGGGGCATGGGTCAGCAATTTCAAAACTACTTTCTATGTACTTTAGGGCTGAGCAAATTTGTCGTAGATAATGGGAGCTGGATTTCTGACTGTTGGAGAGGGAAAGTGTTAAATGAATTTGGCAAAGAGGTCCTGAGACTGAGATGGCGTTAATACCTTAGCAGCCTACCTAAGCAAACCAAAACCTAAGCCTGTAAATGCCTCAAGGTTAAGAAATCAAATCCTAAGGACAACCAATCACAAATAGCCATCTAGGCTTTTCCAAATAAGGCAAATGCTTAAGTTATAGCCAATGAAAGAATTTTGTTGCTTTGCTTCTGCCTCTTCTCTAGAAAAGTCTTTCCCCAGCTCCCGTTGGTGGAGTACCCCTAATCACTTCCTGATTCGCGCTGCTCGACTCAAATAAACTCTTAAAAATTTTAATATGCCTCAGTTTACGTTTTAACAAAAGCAACAACTAAGGAAAGAGAGA
This sequence comes from Equus caballus, assembly GCF_041296265.1. Taxonomy (NCBI): domain Eukaryota; kingdom Metazoa; phylum Chordata; class Mammalia; order Perissodactyla; family Equidae; genus Equus; species Equus caballus. The sequence goes on along the minus strand of NC_091694.1, from coordinate 59,805,854 downwards.
AGGCTAGAACGAACCCTGTAGGGCTTAAAAAATAAACACACACACAGATAGAGAGTTACAGAAATAAATATATGTATGTGTATGTGGACACATAGCATGGACCTAGATACATTTCTCAGCTCTGTCCGCTGAGGGGAGCGACACTCCAGCAGCAATGAGCCATGTAGTGCCCAGATCTTAGATTCGGGACTGGAAGAAGTGAGTGATTCCAAGGTTGGAGCAAGCAAGATACAAGATGACCTTGGAGCATCTTGTGGTGCCAAAAATAAGGAAGTACTAAAAAAACTTCTTTTTAAAGGCTGGAGGCATGTCAAAAGGACAAGAGTTGGAATAATTTCAGCCACAAAATAATAGTAGTGTTGGATTATAACCCAAAAAATAAAATAAATATTCATGAGTATATGCTGATATAACTAAATCATAGAAATATAAATAGAGAAGTGACAACTCCTCCTTTCAGAAGAATTCTGGTGAATAAATATAGAAGGAGTAAAGGAAATAGAAAATCATCACTAGAAAGTCTTGTTGCCGGAAAGATCCACCAATGAATGCTAACATAAAATGGTGGAACTTTAGGAAAAAAAACAGGATATTTGTAGAGTCTCAAAATATGTAATTTATTAATTACAAGGGGAAAAATAATAACTGTACAGCGGACAGTCCTGGCAGACATGACCTTAACCAAGTGATACAGGTTAATGCCACCAGCAATGAGACATATGGACTTCACATGAGACACTGAGAAAACCACAACACCTCTCAGGTGTTCTGCCTTGAAACGCACAGCCTGAACCGAATCATGAGAAAACATCACACAAACCCAAATTGAAGGGTTCTACAAAACATCAGAATAGAACTGTTCAAAATTGTCGAGGTTGTGAAAGACAAGGAAAGAAGTGAGGAACTGTCACAGACTGGAGAAGACTAAGGAGGCAGGACAACTAAATGGAATATGGGATCCGGGACCAGAAACTGGAACAGACAAAAAATAAGCCTTAGCGGAAAAACTGGTGAAATCTGAATAAAGCATGTAATTGAGTTAATAGTAATGTACCAATGTTAATTTCTTAGTTTTAATAATTGCACTATAGTGATGTAAGATGTTATCATTAGTGGAAGCTGGGAGAATGATACACAGGAGAATGGTACAAAATTACTTTGTAGTAATTTTGTGTGTTGTGGTAAAATATACATAACATAAAATTGACCATTTTCAAGTGTACAATTCAGTAACCTTTAGCACATTCACTGTGTTGTGCAATCATCACCAATGTCTAGTTCCAGAACATTTTCATCACCCCTAAAGAACTCTGTAATACTTTTACAACCTTTATAGAGGGCTAAAATTATTTCAAAATAAAAAGTAAAAAGATCAACACCCATTTATGATAAAAAAAATTTCAGCAAATTAGGAGTATAAAGAAACTTCCTTAGCCTGATAAAGGGCGTCTATGAAAACCTCCAGGTAACAGAGCTCTTAATGTTAAGGACCAAATGCTTTCCCCTAAGACAGGGAGAAAGGCGAAGATGGCACTCTCACCACTGAGATAAAACCAGCACCATTAAAACAGTGTCAAAACCCATGAAGTACCTAGGGGTAAATTTAATAAAATATGTTTATTTAATACATAATGAAAACTCGAAGACATCGTTGGAAGAAATTAAAGAGGACTTAAATAAATGGAGACACGTAGCATTAGACCACGCTCACGGACTGGAGGCTTCGAGACAGGGTCACCCCACCCTCCGAAAGCAGAGTGTGCCTATGAAGCCTTTTGTAAGCCGAAATGGCATAAAGTGAAGGAGCAATTACTATCAATTTAGATGCGAAAAATTTTTGAGTGTTCCCAGACCCAAAAAGTAACCTATCAAATCATTACCAAATAACCCATGAAACCTAACTGACACTAACATATAGTAAAAGCAGGAACAGTATGAGAAATACACAGACTGCATAAAGTGGAAATGGTGTATGTACAGTGTGGTTTCACTTACACGAGCCAGGAAGACAGGGAACACCCTGGAGGGCTAAGGGGTGGTGGTGGCGATGACGGGCTGTTAGGCTGAGTGTCAGATGTGAGGGTGGTGGGAGTTACAGGAGACAGGGATGTAGGAGAGAGAAGGACGGTCACCTATTAGCATCGTTGTCTGGATCCATCAGAGCAGGCAGGTTGCTAACGTGTCCAACTTCCTCCAGGTCTGCTGCCTCCATGTCAAAGGGCTGCTTGGCTGCTTGGCTGCTGTGGAGGCTGGAAATACAACAGTGTGCGTGACTGCTTAGCCTCCACAATGGCTCGCTGCTTTAAAACAAACGCTGAACACTATTTTAGCTGTTTATCTTTCTTGTCGAAGTGAAAATCTCCTTCTGATTTCTTTCAGTTATTGACAACAAGTACTAACGCAGGTCTTTTGTAAAAGTGAAGTGATGGAAAGCAAACTTGCAGATAGTGGGGAACCTGAGTTGTTATGACAGCAGTTCTCAAATTGATGTGTCGATTTAACGCCATCAACAAAATCCACGCAGGCTTTTCTTGTTTTTGTTGAAATTACAAGCTGATTTTAAAACGTATACAGAAACGTAAGAGCCAAATTAATTTAGAAAATAACTGAGTTGGAGGACTTACATTACCTGATTTCAAGACTTAAAATGGAGGTAAAGAAATCAGGTCAATGTAGGGGCTGGCCTGGTTGCACAGTGGTTAAGTTTGTGCACTCGACTTCGGCGGCCTGGGGTGCACAGGTTTGGATGCCGGGCATGGACTTACGCATCACTCATGAAGCCATGCTGTGGCAGCATCCCACATATAAAACAGAGGAAGACTGGCACAGATGTTAGCTCAGGGCCAATCTTCCTCACCACACACACACACACAAAAGGCATGTCAGTAAAACCCACAGATTTCCTCTTTAAAAAAAGAAAAAGAAATCAAGTCAGTGTGGTATTGGGGTAAGGATAGACTTATAAATGGAAAGGAAGAGATAGTCCATAAATGGAACCACACAGATACGGTCAATTGATTTGCAACACAGGGGCCCACGTAATTCAATGAGGAAAAGATTCTTTTCAAGAAGTGGTGCTGGAACAACTGGATATACACATGGAAAAACATACACTTCGACTCTTACCTCACACCATACACAACATTTACTTTAAAGAGATTAGAGACCTACATGTAAAGGCTAAAATTATAACAAGTTCTAGGGAAAAGACAGAAGAATATGCAAAGGCATATTCATAATCTGGATAGGCCAAGATTTCTTAGTACGCAAACAGCACGAACTACAAAAGAAAAAAATAATAACTTAGACTTTACCAAAATTAAAACCATCTGGTCTTTGAAAGGTTCCTTTAAGAAAATGAAAAGACAAACTATAGAATGGGAGGAAATATTTTCAATGCATATATCTGACAAAGGACTTGGATCCAGAAGATATAAAGATCTTTACAACTCAAGAACAACACAACGAACAACCTAATTAGAAAACAGGCAAAAGACTTGACTAGATATTTCTCCAAGAAGATATACAAAAGACCAATAAGCACATAAAAAGACGTGCAGCATCATTAGTCCTCAGAGAAATGCAGTTTAAAACCACGATAGGATAAGAGGCTGACGAGTCGGTTTCTGGTTTCCAGTGTGTTTGCACCACTTTAGATTCCCACACATAATTTATTAGAGTTCCAGTTGCTCCACATCCTCATCAACACTTGGTCAGTACTTTTTTTTTAACCCACAGAGAATATAAAAAACCAAGACTTTTGGAGCTGGCCTGGTGGCGCAGCGGTTAGGTGCACACGTTCTGCTTTGGCGGCCCGGGGTTTGCCGGTTAGGATCCCTGGTGTGGACATGGCACCGCTTGACAAGCCATGCTGTGGTAGGCGCTCCACATATAAAGTAGAGGAAGATGGGCATGGATGTTAGCTCAGGGTCAGTCTTCCTCGGGGAAAAGAGGAGGATTGGCAGCAGTTAGCTCAGGGATAATCTTCCTTAAAAAAAAAACCTGAAATTTTTGTCATCAGTGGGGGAATAAAGGAATGCCAAGACAGGAATGTTGTGTTCAATACAAAATTGGTTAACATTTTACAGGGCAAAAACCCCCATGACACTTGGGGTTATCTTCTATACTGGAGAGAAAATAAAAGCACCTCATCTTCTTAGTTTTGCAGAATTGTAAAATGGCTTGGCTTCAATCCATTGGCAAGTTTAGTTGTCTTTCTCTCCAGAAAGTCATCTATCTTCAATCAGCCTCGTTAGAAAACCTCTACGTGACATTGACAGTTCACAGAGTCATTCTCTGAGTTTTGGATACTTTTTCTCAGTAACAACAATCTCCTGATGGGCCTTTCTTGCCTCTCTGGCCCTGCTCCCATCTGTTCTCCAGGGCAGAGGGACTTGTTTTCAACACGCCAGCCAGCAGAGTCCCTTCTCTGCTTACAGCTCTTTCATTGCCACCTTGCTCTGACAAGGAAGTCCAGCATATAGTGTGTCCCCTCCCTCATTATGGAGCAGGCAGTGGTTTGAAGAAGACTGACCCTGCCAGCAGCTCATGGGATGAGCTCTAACTGGTCTAAGCCAGCCCCTGTCCGCCTGACTGATGGGCACGTGAGCTAAGTTGGTCCAGTCAGAATGAACTCCGGGAGTTCTGAGAAATTGTTGGGAGAGTAGAAGCCCTCTCTCCCCTTTCATTGTGTGGTATGTGGATGTGAGTCCTGAAACTTCTGTTTCTATTTTTTCTTACCAGGAAAGAACCCAGCTGGAGAATGAAGCCAGTCCACGGAGGGGTATAGAGTTGAAAGAAGAGTGCCGAAATAGAATTGTTACCACACAAAATTGGGATTCTCTTGCCTGTTGCACAATTAACCACAACCAATTAACCACGGCGTCAGCTTTTGGGAGAGAAATCAGATTTATTCTGCGAGATGGATCTGCAGGGAGGCAGGGGGCATGTGCCCTCTGATCTGTCTCCTGATTCAGGATTTGGGGCAAAATTTAAGAGGTTAGAAGAAACAGACTGGCACATGGAAACACTGGTGGGACAGGTTTTGACTGGTGGGCTTCAAGCATGTATGGTAAAGTTCTAAACATTTATCATGAGGTTCTAAACTTTTATGACAGGGCTCTAAACATTTATGATAAGGTTCTAAACATTCATGATAAGGTTCTAAACATTCATGATGAGGTTCTAAACATTTATGATGAGATTCTAAACATTTATGATGAAGTCCTAAACATTTATGACAGGTCTCTAAACATTCATGATGAGAAGGGGAAGGAATTTTCACACGAGATCTTCCTGAATGAGGGACCACTTGCTTCTGATGAGTCCAACTTTCAAGTTTTGATCTAGTCCTGGTCCTTTGGTTCCATGGGGAGAAGGATCTTTGGTTCCAGGGTCATTTCAGGTTAAGATTTCTTCTGCTGCTCATGCTCTGGCTATGAGACTTTGCACGTTTTCTGAAAGGCAATTTTTAATCACTCTGTTGAAAAAAGATGGGGTCAGTTGAGCTGGTCCTGGATGGCCCCCAGTTACAGAGTCGAAGCCCTGACCAGCACACTCTTGAATCCTGTTGCCACTGGAGTTTTCCCATTACCTGAGCCAATAAATTCCTTTTATTATTTAAAACTGTCATTTTCTTTGTTTTTTTTAAAGAACACATTTGTGCTGCTGACTTTGTGTCTGATTCTGTTCTAGACACTTTACATACATTAACTTATTTAAACTTATAAGAACCCTATGAGGCAGATCTATTTCTTACCCAGGATTTACAGACAAGGAGACTGAAATAGGAAGATTTTAAGTTGCTTAACCAAGGTCAATAGCAGTAAATGTTCCAGCTGGGTCCTGGACCTGGTAAGTCTGGCCACGGAGCGCCTGCTCTGAACTATGACTCTGTCTTAAGTCTAATACCCTGGGCTCCAGAGGTGGATCCTGAGTTAGGGATTCGCCACAAGCAGTTTGAGAGATGAGCCGAAGAAACAGCAGTGAGGGAGTAGCAAAGGCACAGCAGCCAGCAAGGGGCACGCTATCAAGTCAATTACGGCTGTAGGTGACCCAGCCTTAGTCCTTTGAGGAACTCTGGGACACGGTGTGGAACACGTTTGATCTGATTCCCTATTGCTGCGTAACAAACCACCCCAAACTCAGGGCTGTCGAACAGCAACTGTGCTTAATGCTTTACCATGTCTCATGGTCCTGGTGGTTGACTGGGCTCAGCGAGAGGGCTCTTTCTTGAGGTCTTTCACGTGGGTGCAGTGGGAGGAGGCTGGGCCTGCAGGCTCCCTCATCCACCTGTCTTATGGTCAATGCTGGCTGAGCTGAGTCCTCATGGGGTCTTTCAGCCAGCGCGTGAACATGTGGCTTCTGTGTGTGGCCTGGCCTTACTCACAGTATGGTGGCAGGGTTCTAAGAGTGAGCTTCCTAGAGAGATGGCTGAGCACTTTCACAACCTAGCCTGGAAATTCACTGCTGCTGCGTTCTTTTTTTTAAGATTTAAAACTTTTTTTTCCTTTTTCTCCCCAAAGCTCCCTGGTACATAGTTGTATATTCTTCGTTGTGGGTCCTTCTAGTTGTGGCATGTGGGACGCTGCCTCAGCATGGTTTGATGAGCAGTGCCATGTCTGCGCCCAGGATTTGAACCAACGAAACGCTGGGCTGCCTGCAATGGAGCGTGAGAACTTAACCACTCGGCCACGGGGCCAGCCCCTGCTGCATTCTATTCATTAGCAGCCAGTCACTAAGGCCAACCCGGTCTTAAGGGCGTGGAATCAGATTCTGTCTCTGGATAGGAGGGGAGTCAAAGGCCAGAACCTGTCCTGGAGTGCCCACCCCTAGGCTGTGTTACATGAGAGAGAAATAAACTCTTCTACTGTATCAGTTACTCGTACTTCGAGTTTTTCTCTTCTAGATAACGGATTCCACCTGTCTGGAGCAAGCTTTGGCTTCTCCTCTGTACCCTAATCGTCGTTGCCCTCATTGCCTTATGTGGCTTACAAGGGCAGGAAATTTTCTTTTCAGATGCTTTCAGCCCAGCAGTCCAAAATCCATGAGTGGCAGAGGATAACAGGTTAGCCTCTTGCTTTGAGAGGCTGGGGTGGGAGAAATATAGCGAGAAGAAAACCAAACCGAGAGCCACATGCGTACCATCACTCCACTGAGATACCTGAGTGTGTGATGTGTTGTTAGCATCTGCGAGGACATGGTGTTCCTTGAAGGCAGGAACCAGCTCTGTCCAGTGGAATCCTCAGCGCCCAACACAGTGCCTGGCACATAGTAGGTGGTCAACACATGCTGTAGGAGTGAAGGAGTGAATAAATGATTACAACTTTGTCAGTGTAAATGGAGACTAAAAAATATTTTATTTGTAAATGATTTCAAATTTACAGAAAAGTTTCAAGAATCAGAATAATACAAAGAACATTTCCTTTACCCATATTCTCCTATTGCTAACACTTCGCCCCATTAGCTTATATATATAAATCATATATGCATAGTTAATACATATGTAAATTTTTTACTGAATTATTTGAGTGCAGGTTGCATGTATAAAGCCTTTTACCCCTAAATACTCAGGGCATTTCCTTAAGAATACAGAAATTCTCTTACAAACTATAGCACGTATCAACTTCAGTAAATTTTACATTGACACAATATTTTAAAAACCAATCTACCATTCGTATTTTAACATTGCAAAATGACACAAAAAATGTCCTTTCAGCGTTTATTCCCCCTCCAGTCCTGGATCCAGTCTAGGTGAGGAATTATGTTTTGTTGTCCTGTCTGTTTAGTCTCCTTTGACCTGGAACATTTCCATTGCTTCTTTTGTATGTGTGACAATGACATTTTTATGACGTTGATACTTTTTAACAACCCAGCCCTTTTTTTAAAAAGTAAACTTTTTCTTTTAGAATAGTTTTACACTTAAGAATGTAAGATTAAAGGTAGTCCACAGAAGCCCTGTGCACCCCTCACTGAGGTTCCCCAGTGGGACATCTTATATTACTATGTGCCAGCTGAGAAACCACACTGAGACACTGCTATTAACTATAATCTGAGCTTGATTTGGATTTTACGTGTCCCCATAATGTCCTTTTCCTGGTCCAGGACCCACTGAGGCTATCACATTGCATTTGGTCATCATGTCTCCTTAGGCTGCTGCGATCTGTGACGATTTCTCAGATTTCCCTTGTTTCTGATGACTCGGCAATTTTGAGGAGTACTGGTTGGAGATTTTGCAGAAGGTCCCTCAATTTGGATTTGTGAGGATTTTCTCAGGGCGATGGTTTATACAGGACGAAGGCCACAAAGGTAAAGGGTTGTTTTCATTGCGTCCTACAAGGGGTACGTGACCTCAGGATGACTTGCTGCTCTTGATGTCGACCTTGACCACCTGGCTGAGGTAGGTTTGTCCGCTGTAAAGTTACTCCCTCCTTCCCCAACTCCCTCCTTGTCCAGCTCTATTCTCTATGTGTCTTTTCTTAATGGAATATTCCTCTTTCTGTGTTTGTCCAATGTTTCTTCATTATTAGATTCTGGCTGTGTGTTCTCAGCCAGGACACCCCGTGTCAGTGATGCTGAATCCTTCTCAGGCATCGCGTCGGGAGGCGCGTGATGTCCATCTGCCTCTCATTGGCGATAATTCTAATGGCTTATTAAAGATGCTGTCTGCTGCTGCCCTGCACAGTCGCTATTTTATTTCGTTTTCAGCTCATAAGGAATAATACATAGATTTCCTTAATACTTCTTTCTTGTGGCAAAATTTACCATTTTAACCATTTTTAAATGTATGTTCAGTGGTATCAAGTACATTCACATTGTTGTGCAACCATCACTGCTATCTATTTCCAGAACTTATTCAACATTCCAAAGTGAAACTCTGTGGCTATTAAACACAAACTCCCTCTGAAGTGTTTTTACTCCCAATGCTGCTGATGCCAAATGTGTGGGATTTTTTCCACATCAATCAATTCTCCAACTCTCTGGATGCCAATGGGTGTCATACAATTCATTTCAATTCTGACACTACCTGGATTTAGTGCAGACCCCACAGGTTGAGAGCGCAATCCTACAAGGCTGCTCCCCACTTCAGACATGAGTCACAAGTCATAGGTTGTCACCTGTACTTCTGACCAACTGGGTATAAATTGGGGGTTCCGACGACACCCGCCTCAGGTTTGATAATTTGATAGAATGACTCACAGATGTCAGGAAAGCTGTACTTACCAGTTTATTATAAAGGATACAACTCAGGCACAGCCAAATGGAAGAGCTGCAGAGGGCAAGGTGTGGGGGGTGCCGTGCAGCGTCCATACCCTCCCTGGGCACACCACCATCCCAGCACCTTGAAGTGTTCACCAACTCGGAAGCACTCAGAACCTGGTTGCTTAGGATTTAATGGAGATGTCGTTATGTAGGCATAATTGACTAAATCATTGGCCACTAGTGATTAACTCAATCTCCAGCATCCTCACCTCCATGGAGGTTGGGGGTTGGGGCTGAAATTCCTAACACTCTAATTATGCCTTAGTCTGTCTGACGAGCAGCCCCATCCTGAAGCCATCTAGGGGCCCACCGAGAGGGGCCTCATTAAAACAAAAACCGCTCCCGTCACCCAGGAAATCCAATGGTTTAGGAGCTGGGGGTCAGGAACTGGGGACAAAGACCAAATACATATATTTTATTATAATATACATTCTTCATTCAGCCATCTCCCCAGACTCTGATAACCACTATTCTACCTTCCAGCTGTATGAATTTAACTGTTTTAAGTACCTCATATAAGTGGATTCAAACAATGTTTGTTCTTTTGTGCGTGGCTTATTCCACTTACCATATTGTTTTCAAGGTTCATCCACGTCGCAGTATGTATCATAATTTCAGTCCTTTTTAAGGCTGAATAACGTTCCCTTGTATGTTTATGCCATATTTTGTTTATCCGTTCCTTTGTCGATAGACGTTTGGGTTGTTTCCACCTTCAGGCTGCTATGAATAATGCTGCTATGAACATTGGTGTACAAATATCTGTTCCAGCCCCTGCTTTCAATTCTTTTAGATATATACCTGCAACTGGAATTAATTCTTTTGGCTAGATACCTAGAAGTGAAATTGCTGGGTCGTATGGTAACTCTATGTTTAATAGAAGAAACTGCCAAAGTGTTTTCCATGTGGCTGCACCATTTTACATTCCCACCAGCAGTGTACAAGGGTTCCAATTTCTCCACATTTTGCCCAATACTCAACATTTTTTCCTTTTATTTGAAATTAGCATCCTAATAGGTGTGAAGTGGTATTTCATTATTCTTTCGATTTGCATTCCCCTAATGACTAACGACGTTGAGCATCTTTTCATGTGTTTTTTTGCCATTTGTGTACGTTCTTTGCAGAAATAAAATTTAAAGTCCTTTGCTCATATTTTAATTGAGTTGTTTGTCTTTTTATCATCGAGTTGTAAGAATTCTTTAAATATTCTGGATATTAGATCTTTATAGATAAATGATTTGCAAATATTTTCTCCCATTCTCTGAATTGTCTTTTCAGTTTCTTGATAATGTCCTTTGATAGACAAAATTTTTAATTTTGATGGAATTGAGTTTATTTTCACTTTTGATGCTTGTGCTTTTGGTGTCATATCTATGAATCAATTGCCAAATTCAAGGTCATGAGGATTTACTCGTATGTTTTCTTTCAAGAGTTTGATAGTTTGGGCTCTTTTGTTTAGATCATGGATCTGTGTTGAGTTGCTATGAGGAGGAGCCCAACTTCATTCTCTTATGTGTGGACATCTAGTTGTTCCAGCACTGTTTGTGGAAGAGACTGTTAGTTTCCCGACTGCGTGATCTTGACGCTCGGCAAAGTCAATTGACCATTGATGTCTGGATCTATTTTTGGACTCTCAGTTTTACTCCATTGATCTATACATCTATCCTTACGCCAGTACCACACTATTTTGATTATGGTCGACTTGCATTAAGTTTTTAAATCATTAAGTGTGAATCCTACAACTTTGTTGTTCTTTTTTGAGATAGTTTTGCCTATTTGGGGCTGCAATTCCATATGAATTTGAAGATTGATTTCTCTGTTTCTGCAAGAAAGGCCCTTGGATTTTCATAGACATAGCCTTGAATCTGTAGGTTGTCTTGTGCATTATTATCATCTTAACAACATGAAGTCTTCCAATCCATGAACATGAGGTATTCTTCCACTTATTTAGGTCTTCTTTAAATTTTTTCAGCAGAGTTTTAGAGTTTTCAGTATACAAGTTTCACCTTTTTTGTGTCAATTTATTCTGAGATATTTTATTATTTTGGATGCTATTATAAACGGAATTGTTTTCTTTCTTTCTTTTTTGTCAAACTGGGAGAGAGTTTATTTCCAACAATCTTATGTCAAAGGAATTTTTCTTAGTTGAGATATAACTGATATATAACATATAAGGGGTACAAGATATTGATTTGGTATATTTATGTTACAATATGATTGCCATTGTAGCATTAGCTAATACCTCTGTCACATCACACATTTACCATTTCTTCTAGGGGTGGGAACAATTAAGATCTAGTCTCTCAGCAAGTTTAATGAGTTTTTTTGTTTGTTTTTGTTTTTTTAAAGATTTTACTTTTTTCCTTTTTCTCCCCAAAGCCCCCCAGTACATAGTTGTATATTCTTCGTTGTGGGTCCTTCTAGTTGTGGCATGTGGGACGCTGCCTCAGCGTGGGTTTGATGAGCAGTGCCATGTCCGCGTCCAGGATTCGAACCAACAAAACACTGGGCCGCCTGCAGCGGAGCGCGCGAACTTAACCACTTGGCCACGGGGCCAGCCCCAAGTTTAATGTTTTTGATACAATTTTGTCGTCTATAATGGAATTGCTTTCTTAATTTCATTTTTAAATTGTTCATTGCTGGTATATAGAAACAAACTGATTTTTGTGAGTTGATCTTGTACCCTGCAACTTTGCTAAATTTTTTAATTAGCTCTGGTAATTTTTTTGTTGGTTCTTTGGGGGTTTCTATATGCAGTATCAGACCTGCTGGGAATAGTGATAGTTTTACCTCGTTTTCAAAATGGATGTCTTTCGTTTCTTTTTCTACCTAGTTGCTCTGGCTGGAACTTCCATACAATGTTGAATAGCAGTGGTGAAAGCAGGCATCCTTGTCTCCTTCCTGATTTTGGGGGGAAAGTTTTCAGTCTTTCACCATTAAACATGATGTTAGCTGTGGGTTTATCACAAATACCCTTTATCATGTTGAAGAAATTCCCATCTATTCTGAGTTTTCTCTATATTTTTTATCATAAAATGGTGTGGGATTTTTGTCAAATGCTTTTCCTGTGTCGATTTAGATGATCAGGTGGGTTTTTCCCCCTTTCTTCTACTAATGTGTTGTATTACATGGATTGATTTTCTTGTGTTGATCCACCATGTCATTCCTGGAAAAAATTCTTCAAGTTCATTCAGTGTAATCCTTTTAATATGATGTTAGATTCAGTCTGCTAGTATTTTGGTGACAATTTTTCATCTATATTCATAGGGATATTGTTCTGTAGTTTTCTTTTCTTTTGGTGTATCTGACTGGATTTGATCTCAGGGAAATACTGGCCTCATAGAACGAGTTAGGAAGTGCTTCCTCCTCTTCTGTATTTTGGAAATGTTTGAGAAGTTCTTGTGTTAATCCTACTTTAAATGCCTGCTAGAATTCACCAGTGAAGCCATCTGGTCTTAGACTTTCCTGACTTTTCTTTGTTGGGAGGTTTTTGATTACTGATTCAATCTCTTTACTTGTTATAGGTCTGTTCAGATTTTCAATTTTTTAAAGTCAGTTTTGTTAATGTGTGTGTTTCTAGGAATTTTTCTTTCTCATCTAGCCTGTCTAGTTTGTTAGCCTGCAACAGTATTCATAGTATTCTCTTATAGACGTTTTTCTTTATGGAAAGGTGTTCGTAATGTCCCCATTTTCATTTCTGATTTTTAGTTATTTGCATCTTCTCTTTTTTTCTTGGTCAATCTTTCTAAAGTTTGGTCAATTTTGCTGATCTTTTCAAAGAACCAACTTTTCATTGATTCTATTGTTTTTCTATTTTCCATTTCACTTATGTCCTCTCTAAAGTTTATTTCCTCCCTTCTGTGAGATTTGAGTGTGGTTTGCTCTTCTTTTCCTGGTTCCTGAAGGTGTAACGTTAGATTGTTGATTTGAGCACTTCCTTTTTTTTAATGTAGACTTTTACAAATATAAATTTCCTTCTAAGCACTGCTTTTACTGCAAGCTATAAGTTTTGCTATGTTGTGTTTTCATCTTCACTCATCTCTTTCATTTCTAATTTTCCTTGTGCCTTTTCCTTTGATCCATTGCTTGTTTAAGAGTATGTTGTTTAATTTCCACGTACTTGTGCATTTTCAAGTTTTTCTTCTCTTGTTGAGTTCTAACTCCATTTTTGTGGTTGGAGAAGATATTTTGTATGATTGCAATCTTTTTAAATCTTTTGAGACTTAAGTTGTGGCTTAACATATGGTCTCTCCTGGAAAATGTACCACGTGCACTTCAGAGAAATGTATATTCTGCTTTTGTTGGATGGAGTATTCTGTATATGTCTGTTAGAGCCAATTCATTTATAGCTGTTCAAGTTGTCTATTTCCTTGATGATCTTCTGTCTTGTTCTATCATTATTGGAAGTTGGGTGATGAAATATCCAACTAGTATTGCAGAGCTGTCTATTTCTCTCTTTGATTCTCTCAATGTTTGGTTCATATATTCTGGAGCTCTGATGATTGGTTCATATATATTTATAATTGTTATATCTTCGTGGTGAATTAACCTTTTTATTATTACAATATCCTTTGTTATCGCTTGTAGCAATGTTTTGTCTTAAAGTTTGTTTGTCTAATATGTGTATAGCCACTTCAGCTCTCTTTTAGTTACTATTTGTATGGGATGTCTTTTTCCATCCTTTCACTTTCACCCTATTTATGTCTTTGGGTCTAAAATGAGTCTCTCATAGGCAGCATATAGTTGAATTATGTTTTTTAAATTCATTCTTTCAGACTCTGTCTTTTAATTGCTCTGTTTAATCCATTTACATTTAAAGTGATTACTGTTACAGAAGCACTTATTTTTGCCATTGTGCTATTTTCAGTTTGTTTCTATCTTATTTTCTGTCTCAAATCCTCAATATTGTCTTCTTTTGCATTTGATGTATTTTTTCCTAGTGTACTATTTCGATTCCCTCTTCGTTTTCTTTTCAGTATATATTTCTAGTTATTCTTCTTAGTGGGGACCCCGAGTATTACCATAACATCCTAAATTTATATCAACTAGATAGAATTGATACTAACTTGGCATCAATAACATACAAAACCCCAGCTTTTATTCTATATAGCCCTTCAGTCCCTTTATGTCATTACTGTCAAAAATTGCAACTTTAACCCACAGCCAACATCATACTCAATGGGGAAAAACTGAACACCATCCCTCTGAGAACAGGAACAAGACAAGGATGCCCACTCTCACCACTCTTACTCAACATTATACTGGAGATTTTGGCCAGAGCAATTAGGCAAGAAAAAGGAATAAAAGGAATCCAAACAGGAAATGAAGAAGTGAAACTCTTGCCGTTTGCAGATGACATGATCTTATATATAGAAAACCTTAAAGAATCCATCAGAAAACTACTAGGAAATCATTAACAACTGCAGTAAAGTTGCAGGGTACAAAATCAACTTACAAAAATCAGTTGCATTTCTATACTCTAATAACGAACTAACAGAAAGAGAACTCAAGAATACCATCCCATTTACAATCACAACAAAAAGAATAAAGTATCTAGGAATAAATTTAACCAGGGAGGGGGAAGACCTATATAATGAAAACTATAAGACGTTATTGCAAGAAATCGATGATGACACAAAGAAATGGAAAGATATTCCATGCACATGGATCAGAAGAATAAACATAGTTAAAATGTCCATACTACCCAAAGCAATCTACAGATTCAACGCTATCCCAATCAGAATCCCAGTGACATTCTTCACGGAAATAGAACGAAGAATTCTAAAATTCATATGGGGCAACAAAAGACCCCAAATAGCTCAAGCTATCCTGAGAAAAAAGAACAAAGTTGGAGGCATCACAATCCTTGACTTCAAAATATATTACAAAGCTATAGTAATCAAAGCAGCATGGTACTGGTACAAAAACAGGCACACAGATCAATGGAACAGAATTGAAAGCCCAGAAATAAACCCACACATATACAGACAGCTAGTAAACGGTGTTGGGAAAACTGGACAGCCACATGCAAAAGAATGAAAGTAGACCACTATCTTATGCCATACACAAAAATAAACTCCAAATGGATCAAAGACTTGTAGGTAAGACCTGAAACCATAAAACTTCTGGAAGAAAATATAGGTAGTACACTCTTTGACATTGATGTTAAAAGGATCTTTTCAAATATCATGTCTTTTCAGACAAGGGAAACAAAAGAAAAAATAAACAAGTGGGACTTCATCAGATTAAAGAGCTTCTGCAAGGCGAAGGAAACCAGGATCAAAACAAAGAGACAACCCACCGACTGGGAGAAAATATTTGCAAATCATATATGTGACAAGGGGTTAACCTCTGTAATATATAAAGAATGCATACAGCTCAACAACAAAAAAAACAAACAACCTGATCAAAAAATGGGCAGAGAATATGAACAGGACATTTCTCCAAAGAAGATGTACAGATGGCCAACAGGCACATGAAAAGATGTTCAACATCACTAAGCACCAGAGAAATGCACATCAAAACTAGTTTAGATAAAATGGCTATAATCACTAAGACAAAAAATAACAAATGTTGGAGAGGGTGTGGAGAAAAGGGAACCCTCCTTCACTGCTGGTGGGAATGCAAACTGGTGCAGCCACTATGGAAAACAGTATGGAGATTTCTCAAAAAAAAAAAAAAATAGAAATACCATATGACCCAGCTATCTCACTACTGGGTATTTATCTGAGGAACTTGAAATCAGCAATTCAAAGAGCGTTTGCAGCCCTGTGTTCATTGCAGCATTATTCACAACAGCCGAGACATGGAAGCAACTCAAGTGCCCATTGACTGATGATTGAATAAAGAAGATGTGGTATATACATACAATGGAATACTACTCAGCCATAAAAAAAGATAAAATCATCCCATTTGCAACAACATGGATGGACCTGGAGGGAGTTATGCTAAGCGAAATAAGAGAGACTGAGAAAGACAAACACGAGATGATCTCACTCATATGTGGAAGATAAACAAACACATGGACAAAGAGAACAGTTCAGTGGTTACCAGGGGAAGGGGACTGGGAGTAGGTACAGGGGGTGTATGGGAGCACTTATATGGTGACAGACGAGTAATAATGTACAAGTGAAATCTCACAATGTTGTAAACTATTATGAACTCAAATAAATAAAATCAGCAAAAAATTTGCATCTTTATACATTTATGCCTATTAACATCAACTTATAATTTTTTTAGGCATTTGTCTTTTGAATGATATGAGACACACAAAGAAGAAATACAAATCAAAAATATGATAATACTTGTTTTTGTATTTACCTATATAGTTATCTTTATCAGGGCTCTGTATTTCGTTTCCCTGGGAATGTCATAATGTCTCCTTTTTTGTTGTTGTTGGTGAGGAAGATTGTCCCTGAGTAACATCTGTGCCAATCTTCCTCTATTTTGTATATGGGACGCCACCACAGCATGGCTTGACAAGCAGTGCGTAGGTCCGTGCCCAGGATCCAAACCTGTGAACCCTGGGCCACCAAAGCAAAGTGCGCAAACTAAAACACTATGCCACCAGGCCAGCCCTTCTCCTTCATGTTTGAAGGATAATTCTGCCAGATGCAGATTTCTTAGTTGAAGGTTATTTTTTCTTTCAGTCCTTTAAATATGCTGTCCTATTACCTTCTGGCCTTCCTGGTTTTGAGGAGAAGTTAGCTGTTAATGTTGTCAAGGATCGCTTGTATAGAATGAATCCGTTTTCTCTTGATCTTTCACGATTCTTTTTTTGTGTTTGACTTAAAAAATTTTTTTTTATTCTGGCAAAATAAACATAACATAAAATGTATTATATTAACCATTTTTAAGTGCACATTTCAGTGGCATTAAGTACATTCACATTGTTGTGCAACCATCACCACCATCCATCTCCAAACTCTTTTCATCTTGCAAAACTGCAACTGTAGCCATTACACACTAACAACCCATTCCCCCTGCCCCAGCCCCTGGCAGCCCCCACTCTACTTTCTCTCTCTGATTTTGACTAAGTATCTCATATAAGTGGAAGCACACAGTATTAGTTTTTTTCTGACTGGCTTATCTCACTTAGCATGATGTCCACAAATTTCATCCTGTTGTAGCATCTGTAAGAATTGCCTTCCTTTCTAGGGCTGAGTAACGTTCCCTGTGTGTGTAGACCGCGTTTTGCTTATCCATTCATTTGTCGATGAACACTTGGATTGTTTTGATATTTGAGCTCTGGAAATAATGCTGCTATGAACACGGGTGAACAGATATCTGTTTGAGACTCTGCTTCCAATTCTGTTGGGTATATACCCAGAAGTGGAATTACTGTATTATATAGTAATTCTATTTGTAGTTTTTTGAGTAACCACTATGCTATTTTTCACAGTAGCTGTACCATTTTACATTCTCACCAAAGTGCACAGGTTTCCAATTTCTCCACATTCTTGCCAACACATGTCACTTTCTATTTGTTAAAATAATTACCATCCTAATGGGGGGAGGAGGTATCTTGAGCAACTTTTCATGTGCTTATTGGCCGTTTGCGTATCTTCTCTGGAGAAATGCCTATTTAAGTCCTTGGCCCATTTTTGAATCAGGTTTTTTATTTTTTGTTGCTGAGTTTTAAGAGTTCTCTATATATTCTACATATTAATCTCATATCTGGTATATGATTTGCAAATATTTTCCCCCATTCTTTGGGTTGCCTTTTTACTCTATTGACAGTGCCTTTAATATACAAATTTTTAAATTTTCATGAAGTCTAATTTGTCTATTTTTTCTTTTGATGGCTGAGCAATAGTGTCATGTTTAAGAAATCATTGCCAAATCCAATGCCATGAAGCTTTTTTCCATGTTTCCTTCTCAGAGTTTTATAGTTTTAGGGTTTACATTTAGGTCATGGATCTGTTTTTTAAAAATTTTAAAATTTTTCATTTTTCCTTCTCTCCCCAAAGCCCCCTAGTACATAGTTGTGTATTTTAGTTGTGGGTCGTTCTAGTTGTGGCATGTGGGATGCCGCCTCAGCATGGCCTGATGAGCAGTGCCATGTCCATTCCCAGGATCCAAACTGGCTGAATGCTGGGCCACCCAAGTGGAGCATGTGAACTTAACCACTTGGTCATGGGTCCAGCCCCTCCTTTTTATGTATACGGTTTTTGGTAAGGGTCCAACTTCATTCTTTTGCAAATGGATATACAGTTTACTCAGCACCATTTGTTGAAAAGACTTTCTTTTCCTCCACTGAATGGACTTAGCATCCTTATACAAAATTATTTAACCATGTATGGGTTGATTTCTGGATTTTCTATTCTATTCCATTGGTCTATATGTCTGTCTTTATGTTGGTATCACACTATTTTAATTACTGTAGCTTTTTAATTACTTACCGTAGTAAGTTTTGAAATCAGGAAGTACGAGTCCTTGAGCTTTGCTCTTCCTTTTTAGAATTGTTTTGGATATTTGAGGTCCATTGAGATTCCATATGAATTTTAGGATTTTTTTCTATTTCTGCAAAAAATATCAGTGAGATTCTGATAGGTATTGTACTGAAACTGTAGATTGCCTTGAGTAGTATTGCTATCTTAACAACACTAAGCCATCCGTCTATGAATATGGGACGTCTTTCCATTTATTTGTCTTCTTTAATTTCTTTCAGAAACGTCTTGCAGTTTTTATTGTACAAGTCTTTCACCTCTTGATTAACTTAATTACTAACTTACTTTATTCTAAATATTTTTTTTATTTTAGTCTCAGTCAATGGAATTGTGTTTTTAATTTCCTTTGTGAACGGTTAATCGTTAATGTAAGAAACGCAGCTGGTATTTGTGAGTTGACTTTGTTTCCTGCTACTTTGCTGAGTTCATTTATTAGTTCTAATAGCTTTTTTGGGGTATCTTTAGGGTTTTGTACATATAAGATCATATCATCCGGGAACAGAGGTAATCTTACTTCTTTCTTGCTAGTTTGGATGCCTTTTATTTCTTCTTCTTGCCTAATTGCTCTGGCTAGGACTTCTAGTGCCATGTTGAATAGAAGTGGTGAGAGCAGGCGTGCTTGCCTTGTTCCTGACCTTAGAGCTTTCAGTCTTTCACCATTGAGTATGTTTGTTGTGGATTTTCATTTGGCTTTTATTATTTTGAAGTAGTTTCCTTCTATTCCTAATTTTCTGAGTTTTTTTTTTTTAATCACGAAAAGGTGTTGAATTTTGTCAAATGCTTTTCTGCATCAACTGAGACGACCATGTGCATTTCTTCCTTTATTCTGCTAGTGTGGTATGTTACATAGATCGATTTTCATATGTCGACCTCTTTGCATTCCAAGAATCAGTCGCTGTTAGTCATGGTGTGTAATCTTTTTAACTTATTGCTGAATTCAGTTTCCTAGTATTTTCTTGAGAATATTTACCTCAATATTCATGAGGGGTATTTGTCTGTAGCTTTCTTTTCTTGTAGTGTCGTTGTCTGGCTTTGGTACCAGGGTAATTGTGGCCTCGTAGAATGTGTTAGGGAGTGTTCTCTCTTCTTCAGTTTTTTGGAAATGTTTGAGAAATATTGGTATTAGTTCTTCTTTAAATGTTTGATAGAATTCACCAGTGAAGTCATTAGGTCCAGAGATTTTCTTTGTCAGGAGGTTTTTGATTACTCATTCAATCTTCCTACTACTTATAGATCTATTTGAATTTCCTATTTCTTCATGGTTTAGTGTAGGTAGGTTTTGTGTTTCTAGGAATTTGTTCATTTCATCTATATTGATCCAATTGTTTAATGTACAACTTCTCATAGTACTCTTTCATAATCCTTTTTGTTTCTGTGGAATCTGTAGTTATGTCCTCACTTTCATTTCTGATTTTAGTAATTTGGTTTTTTCTCTCTCTCTTTTTTTCTAGTTCATCTAGATAAAGCTTTGTCAATTTTGTTGATCTTTTCAAAGAACCACATTTTGCTTTTCTCTATTACATTTCTATTCTCTATTTCATGTATATCCACTCTAATCTTTATTATTTTCTTCCTCCTTTAACTGTGAGTTTGGTTTGTTCTTCTTTTTCTATTTCCTTAAATTGTAAAGTTATGTTGTTGATTTGATATCATTCTTGTTTTCTAACATTAATGTTTACAGCTATAACTTTCTCCCTCAGTGCTGCCTTTACTGTTTCCCATTAGTTTTGGTATGTTGTGTTTTCATTTTCATTTATCTCTAAGTATTTTTCATATGGTCTATCCTGGAAAACGTCCCATGTGCACTTAAGAAGAATGTGTACTCTGTTGTTGTTGGGTTGAGTGTTTGTTTGGGTCTGTTACATCTCGTTGGCTTATGTGCTGGTCAAGTCCCTGTTTCCTTTCTTGAGTCTGGTTGCTCTGTATACTATTTGGGGCACGGTATCAAAGTGTCCAACTGTTTTCGTAGAATTGTCTATTTCATACTTCAATTCTGTCAATTTTTGCTTCATATATTTTGATGGTCCATTATTAGGTTTATGAACATTTATATTTGTTATATTTTCTTATGGTATTGAACATTTTATTAACATATAATGTCCTTGTTTGTATCTTGAAAACTTTTTTATTTAAAGTCTATTTTTTTCTGATAGTATAGCCAACCCTGCTCTCTTTTAGTTACTATTTGTATGGAAGATCCTTTTCTGTTCTTTTATCTTTCAACCTATTTGTGTCTTTGAATCTAATGTGAGTCTCTTGGAGACAGCATATAGTTAGGCCATGGGGTGTTTTTTTTTCATTGTCAAATAATTCTAGTTTTTATTTCTTAGAAATTACCTGATTATACAGTTTGATATTTAATGTACTATTCCTTCAGTTGTATACTCTAGCACTTTGTGATCATGAGAAATTGCTTACTTTCTTTTATTGTAAGAAAACACGTGATCTGCCCTCTTAACAAATTTTTAAGTGCACAATACAGTGTTGGTAACTCAAGTACAGTGTTGTACAGCAGCTTTCTAGAACTTATTCATCTTTTTTTTTTTTTGAGGAAGATTAGCCCTGAGCTAACATCCGTGCCCATCTTCCTCTACTTTATATGTGGGACGCCTACCACAGCATGGCTTGATAAGCTGTGCCATGTCTGGACCCGGGATCCGAACTGGTGAACCCTGGGCCACTGGCGTGGAGCACGCGAACTTAACTGCTGTGCCACCAGGCTGGCCGCTAGAACTTATCCATCTTGCACAACTGAAATTTTACGTCTAATGAACAGCACTCCCCATCCTCCCCCATCCGGCTCCTGGTAATCACCATTCTGCTCTCTGTTTCTTTGAGTTTGACATTTTTTCTTCTTCTTCTTTCTTTTTGGGGGGAGTCCTTTTTTTCCAGCTTTATTGGGGTATAATTGACAAAACTGTTAGCTATTTACAGTGTGATGATTTGATACATTGTGAAAGCACTCCCCCCATCAAGTTATTAACACATCCATCACCTCATATATTTACCGTTTACTTTTTTTGGCAGGGTGAGAACATTTAAACTCTGCTGTCTTAAAAAATCTACTCTCTTAGCAAATTTCAATTGTACAGTGCAGTTTTATCAACTGTAATGAGTTTAACTATTTTAGGTACCTCGTATAAGTGGAATCAGGCAATACTGGTCCTTCTGTGACCGGCTTACTTCAGCTGGCATGATCTAACAGTCTCACTTTGGGTGTACACCCTCCTGTCTCCCAGCTTACCCAGGGAAGGTGAAGTCCAGCAGCCGCCGACAGTGAAAACTCTGGGACTAACTCCTTATTTCTAATCAGTCTAGTGGGAAAGAGGGGCCTTGCATGTCCAGGAATCAGGGGGTCGTCCCCATTTGTTTTGCTTCTCTCCCTAGTTACAGAGTCTCCTCTGCAGCCTCAGTGATGGCAGAGGAACCCAAAGCCCTGAGAAATGACCTGTGTCTGGACAAAGCAGCAAGTAAAGAGACGCCTGCTGTCTGAAAATTATGGGGGATCCTTGTTATTTTCTTCTTTCTCTTCTCTTGCTGTTTCACCTGAAAGGTCAACCAACTTATGTGGAACTGCATGACAACACGAGGAACATGTAGGAGGAGCCGTTGAAGCACGGGAATGTGGAGAGTCCTGAAGGGGAGAGAGCAAGAGAAGAGAACTATTCAATTCTGTGTGTGAGCCAACAGAAGTCCTGGGCTCACCCTGAGCCACGTGCACAGAACAGACCCAAAAGGGCAGAGCAAAGGCTTGGAGAGTGCACCCGCAGCATAAACCACCAGCCAACTCCCAGACTAACCCCAGGGGGACGTCACCATGTGGACACAAACGGCACAGCGATGCCGTGAAAACTGCACTGAGACGGGAACAACTGCCCACAGAAGGCACGATGCACATGAAGCCTGCCCTTCACTGTGTTGATGGCTTCATCAGACAACAGAAAAAAACAATGAACCACATCCACAGGATTTCAATAGGAACAAGAGCCTAACATAATAAACAAACTGTCCAGGACACCATCCCCAAACCACACAACAAAACATACAAAGAACTAGGAAAATCTGACAAACTCTCAAAGGAAAAGGAATCAGCAGACCCAGCCGTGAATAACCCACATAGAGGAGCGCTCAGACAAACCGCCATTACAGCCACGCTCAGCGAGGGGACGAGAAAGACTCTGGAAGCAATGGAAAGAAACACGTTCTCAGCAGAGAAACAAAAATTATAAAAAAGAAGCAAATGAAAATTTTAGCACTTAACATTACAATATCTCAAATCAAAAATTCACTAGATGGGCTCGATAACAGACAGGAGAAAACAGAGGAAAGAGTCAGAAAACTTATAGACCAATAGAAATGGCAAATCTGAAGAACAAAGAGAAAACAAGATTGAACAAAAATTAAGAGACTCTCAGAGATGTGTGACACGATGTCGAAAGTTTTAATTTGTGAGCCAAAGGAGTGTCTGAAGGAAAGGTGAAAGAGATGAGACAGAAGAAAATACAGGAGAAAAAGAATGGTTGAAAACTTCGCAAATTTATGAAACACAGATCTAAGCTCAGAAAGCCTCATCCTGACACAAAGTCAATCTCATAAAAAAGCAAAGAAAACTCTTGAGAGAAGTCAGGGAAATGACATGTTACATATAAGAGAATATGAATTTGAAGGGCTGAGATTACTCACCAGAAAATATAAAAGCCAGAAGAGAATGGAACCACATCTTTAAGGTGTTGAAAGAAAAGATCAACCCAGGGCATGAGAGGGAGCAAAGATGTCCTTGAAGATTGAAAGTCAAACAAAACCAAAACGAAAACAAAGGCTGATGGAGACGAGAGAAAAGTGGGCGAATTCCTCACCAGACAGCTGGCTATAAAATGCCATGTGGAAGGAGCTTCTTCAGGCTGAGGTGGAACGACACAGGAGAGAAGCTCAGAATCTCAGGAACAAGGGAAGAGCAACAGAAATGGTTCTCTCTGGATAAAGGTGATGGCCTGCTTTTCTCCTCTTAACTTATTTCATCTATGTATGACTTTTGAATGAAAACAGCACACCACAGGCCCAGAGGGTGGTGTTCAAGTCATAGAAAGGTGACATATATGAAAACCGTAACACAGTGGAAGGTAAAGACTCTACATGGCTGTCAATCTTCTACATTTTATTTAACTGGTAAAATGTTAAGTCTAATTAAACTGTGAAAAAATTTGTACCCATAGTGTTATTCCCAGGACAACCAAAAAATAATTACACACTCATTCAAGAAAAATTGGAAAAGCTCAATGGTCCTATATGAGAACATTTGAATAAGGCAATGAAAAGAGGTTTTTGTGAGAACAGAAGTTTTGATTTCTCTTGGTTAATTGCCTCGGAGTGGATTTGTTGGGTCATATGTCACGTATGTCCCGCCCCAGGGCCTCATGCATCCTCTGCGCACGCGCTCTTCCCTCCAGCATCTTCGCGTGAATCTGTTCTTTCCTCACACATTCCAAAGCTGCATCCTAGCAACAGGCCAAACAGTGCACACTTTGCCTCTGGCCCAGTTGGCAGCTGAAGGAGAGAACTCGGAGCCTAGCACTCTATTGACGCGCACCTTACCCAAGTGTTCTATGGGTGGTCACCTCGGTAGGCTTTGCCCCTTGTCCCCACCCCGGGCACCAAGGGGCCAGCCCCTGCCAGGAGGGCACAGCCACCTCCAGCCCACTCACTGAGCCTGCCAACTTCCCTCAGCTGGCCGGAGTCACCCAACTGTCCATGCGCCTGGGTCAACGCCCAGGCCATCCTACAGGTATCCAGTGACTTTGGATCCATGCTTTCTCACAGTATCTCCAGAAGGACCTTCTGTGATCCTGCAGACCCTGTGCTCCTTTCTGGGGATCCTGACCTCCATCTGCAGGCCTGGCCATCAGAGGAAGGCCGCACTGTCTTCTTACACCTTCGAGATGTCCTGCAGCTCAACATCTGCCATGGGCAAAGTCACTCTCTGTGAGGTCCAGGAGCAGGGAGTCACTCCGATGCCACCCACAACACCCAGGTGTGCCCAAGACTCCTGCAGAGAGAAAATCATGTTAGGGGCGCTGAGAGAGAGCAGGAAAGAGATGGCCAAGCAGGAGGAAGACCCCACAGTCATAGAGAGGCAGGATGATCACGGAAGGGGCCCTGACGACACTGGGGATGCAGTCTGCTTTCAGGCCCCTAGGGGTCCATGGAGACCTCTGTTCCTTTGTCCCCAGGCCCAGGCCTCTGCAGAGAAACCTCCATGCTACGAGCTCAGAAGACAGATCCATCCGGAAATCCCAGACTTCGTGTATGAGCTCCTGCCCCAAATGAAATGCCATCAGTAGCTCATACAGCTCCACCCGAGGGTTCCCGCCGGTGCAGAAGAGGAGGGGCCCAGTCACATCCCACACCCGGCTTCCCCAGAGGGCCTCCAAGGAAGTGATCCAGGAGGGCTCTGGTCTCCCTCTGCAGCCTCGGGGCTTTCCCACAGGAAGACTCAGCATAGAAAGGATGCGGAGGCCATGACAGGGCAGACACAAACCTGGGGGAACTGCTCATCCACATCTGACACCCGAAAATGCAAGATTCCTCTGGTGCCACGCAGGCGAGGGGACCCTCTGAGGCTGCCACCACCACCTAAGATGAGTTTTCCACTCGCCGCTGAAGACCTAGACTCAGAGAAGGAAGCAGCGCTCCGGCGCATCAACAGCGCATTGTGGGGTGAGAATGAGGCCATCTGGGACCGCGGCGCCCTGTCCTGTGCCGTCCCCCTGCCTGCTGCAGGGGCTGCTCCTCCACTAGCCGTCCTCCAGCCCCCAGCATGACCCACAGCTGGAGAAACGCTGGAAGATCCAGGACTCCCCGGGCCCTGTGGCCATCCTGGGATCCGGAGTGGCTGCTTCTGTGCATCCTTGAATTGGAGGAGGCACAGTTCACCAGGCTCCTCTTGTCCCCCAGAGACCCTTCCAGGTGCCTCTTCACACTCACTGCCTCAGCCCCCTGCACCTTGCTGACCCCTGCTGCCTCCCCAGGATCAGGCAGGGCTGACCTGTCTGCTAGGCTCCCGAACACCTCCCTCTCTGCTCCCATCCCTGCACGAGGCGTGGAGTCTGCCGATCAGAAGCCCGACTTCTCCGGGGCCTGCCCCTGCGGCTGCTGCAGCGTCCCCTCCCCTTCATGCTGAAGTCTACCGGGGGCCCTCTGAATTGGGGGAGGAGGCCATGTGCAAGCCAAGGCCTCAGTCACAGCTGCAGCAGATGCCAGTTCTGCCTCCCCTGCAGCTCCCAGCACCTCCAGAATGGAGTCCCCCGCACCCAGGTGCATACACTCTCCTGTTTCCCCCTCACAGAGCCCCCTCCCATCACTGATCCCAGTGCCCCTCCCTCCACCGACCTGCCAATCACTCCTGCTCTCTGTTCCAGCCCCTCCACCAGCACATCTGCAGGCCTGGCTCCCCAGCCAGCTTCTGACACTGAGCTCATCCCCATGGACACCAAGCCAGCTCCCCAGCTTCTCCTCTTGGGGTCTCGCCCTGGCTCCAGTGGGAACTTCTTCCCATCTGCCCAGGTGCTTCAGACGCCCCCCGGTGACAGCACGGCCTCAGCCACAGTCACCACTAGCCTACCTGCACTCAGGTTCTGTGGCCTCACCCCAACTCTGAAACTTCCTGTTAACCCTGGAGCCACTGCCCAGCCCATATTTGGGGCCCCTGAGGGGCAGCAGCACAGAGTCACCACATTTCACTGCTCTCTCCAGCATGGAAAACTGGCAGCTCCAGCCCCAGCCCAGGCCCCAGCCTCTGCTCCAGCCCCTTCAAGTCAGGGGTTTTGGCAGCACCCAAGGGCTTTGGGAGCAGAGGAGCTGTCTCCGATCTAATCTGTTCTTTTGGGGGCAATCAGCGTTACAGCACAGACAAGTGGGGCCCCAAGCATCACTGAATGCCTGGAGTTCCCCTCTCCGGAGCACCCCCATGGTGACCACACGACCCAGCACTAAGGAGAACCCTGGGTTTGGAGGCGCTGCTGACCCTGCCTTAAGTCATGTCCCCAGGGGCCAGCCCAGGCAGAGCCCCCTCACTTCCAGCCGAGGGCCCAGGATCACTGCTGAGAAGGCTGCCTTCAGAGGAGCGAATACCATCCTGACTTCTGCTTCCAGCAGCCCTGCCTCTGTGGTGGACTTGGCGAGGAGCTGGCGTGCCATCTTGGCCCCCTCATCACCTGTCCAGGGCTTGGTTGGACAGAAAACCATTGGGCCATCAACCAAGTCATTTTCCTCTAGATCAGGATCCACTCCCTTGGAGTCTAAGAGGGGAAAATGGCCTGAGTGAACTGCTTTCATGAGAATTAGCCCGTGTCCACCTCTTCCCAGAGTGGACCACGAGTGTGGCCTCATTTAGATCTGAAACTCAAGGGGAGCCCTGACTTCTGTGACCCTGGAGCAAACTGGGTGCCAGAGACGCAGCATTCTAGTCCCACCCTCTGCCCTGCAGTCCTCCCCAAAGTTGGTGGTTTGAGGCTGTCGTCCATCCCGCTGGCCAGAGTCCTCAGGACAGCAGACAGAGGTGTGTGGCCAGCTTCCCTCCAGTCCTGGAGCACGGGCGATGCCCTCTGCTGCCTAACGTTGACCATTCCCCTCTCCCCGTCTTCCTCCCAGAAGCCTTGTGTCTTATAATAAAGTCTCGTTCTTGCTCCTCTGCGTAATTCTCCTGCGTCTGTGCTCTGGAGATGAAGTGTGGAAAAACACTGGCTTGTGTGTGTGGTGACACGGGAGGCCAGACCTAACTCTTTAAAGGTTCCTGCAGCCCAGCTAATGGGGTGTGGAGAGGAGCACAATTTGATGGCTACAAGGACTGACAAATATTAAAGGTATGTTTTGAGTTGAAACGATACAGCCCAGGATAAAATGGGCCCAGAGAGGGATAGACCGGGAGGCTCATTCTTGAGGTTAGAACTGCAGAACTCTCTGACCTGGAGTGGCCGGATCGTCCCTAGTCTACACCAGGAGTCCACACTCTCCACATTTAGTCTTTTCTATGGAGCAGTTTCTTTTTGGATTTTTTTGCTTTTAAAGTCCTAGGCAAATCACACAGATTTGCCTACACACAGATCTCACCTGGAGAGTATGGGCCTGGCTTCCAAGCTTCTGGGCCTGGGCAAACAAGGAAAGCTTTCATTCTAAGATACGACATATCCTGAAGCAATTTGTGACATTGCTTTAAAAAAGCAGAAGGTCTCCCTGAATACGTCTCTTCTCTTTTCCAAAAATAGGGATGAAAGAGAACTATTGGCAGAGGAAACAAGCTAAAATTAGTCCATTTTAATTGTAAAAGATGAAAAGACTTGCGGTTTGTGATCCAATACACATGGAGCTTAGAGATCAGCACTCCAGTCATCACAACAAAAGGAAAACTCAACGAAGTGAAAATCAACAATTCTTAAGTCTGTCAGAGAATTGAGGTCACAGAGCAAACTATCAGCACGAAAATTGGAGACAGGTGAATACAGAGCGTTGCGGCTTAATGGAACCGGGGCCTCTGCTGGAGCCAGGGTCTGAGTAGCAAAGCAAACTGTCACTGATGAATTTCTGGAGGCTCAGTGTGGACGAGCTTGAGAGTTAAACACCCAGGGGAGCCCCGTCTTATGGGGCCTCCACACTTGCCTGAGTTTTACATCCAGGAGCCCGGTCACATTCTCAGGGTGAGGATCAAAGAGGACTTGTTCACGCTTCTGGCAGGGAGAGCAGCAAAGCAGCCATTTGAGACACACCCAGCACGGTCTGTTGTCCCTAAGAAAGCCTTCAGTAGAGGGAAACTTTCACCAGAGCAGCCGCCTTGGCTTCTATCAGAGCGTAACCGGCCTGGGTAAAGGGAATACCCATACCTAGTGACCTCTAGCTCTCCATGTCGGGAAGGGAACTGCCCAAGTGCAGCTCCCTCTGGCATTCTCTCACCTGACAGGGAAAAAATCTGAGAAGCACTTGTAAAGGTCAAATCCCAAGGACACACATCATCTACAGACAGATCTAACCGTAGAACCAGAGAGCACCTCTCCTTCCCCCACGGCCTCCCACCACGTCAACAGGCCTCCCGGACCAAAACACCATCTCAATTGGAGAAACCGCACGTCTCAGTAGAGCGTGTTTTTTACCCACTCTGCTAATCTCTCTCTTTCGGTTGGACAGTTTAATCCATTTACATTTAAAGTAATTACCGACAAGGAGGGACTTCCTGCTGTATTTTGTTGTTTCTGTATGCCTCGTAGCTTTTTGTTCCTCATGTCCTGCCTTACTTTCTTCTTGTGTCTTTGTGGATTTTTTGGTAGCGAAATGTTCAAATTTCTTTCTCATTTCCTTGTTGTATATTCTTCAGCTCCTTTCCTTTTTGCTATATTCTTCAGCTATTTATGGGAGTTACATTTAAAATCCTAAAGTTATAAACTTTAATTTGAATTTTTACCAGCTTAACCTCAATAACATACAAAAGTGACTCCTTTAGCAGCTCCATCCCTATCTCTTTCAGTTGTTGATATCACAAAATTACATCTTTATACATTGGGTGTCCAAAAACATAAAATAATAATTTTTAATGCATTACTCTCTTAAATTACATAGAAAAGAAAATGTGGCATTACAAACCAAAGTTATAACAATACTAGCTTTTATACTAATAATTTTTTTAAATGTATTTGTCCCTTAAATTGTGTAGAAAATAAAAAGTAGACTTATACACTATTGTAACAATCATACTAACTTTATAATTTCCCATTTTTACCTTTACTGAAATTGCTATTTTTTCATACAGTTTTGAGTCACTGTCTGGTGTCCTTTCATTTTGTGGGGTCCTGGAATTGGCCACCTCAAGCTATGTCTCTTTGGCATGAGGATTATTTGGGGCTGGTTACTTTTAATAAACTGCAGACAGGAAAGCAACTCTAAAAAGTAGAATTTACTTACCCTTTGTTAAGAGACATTTACATTGTAGAGCAAATCTCCATCTGTAAAGGTGTCTCCTTCTCTGTGCCAGGAAGAAGGGGGGATGACCTTATCTCTAGAAACTCTTAATCAATGCCAAAGGCAAGGACTTAAACCTGCATCTGGTTTACTGCACTTGTGTGGTAATCTCCCATGATCTACACCCCCTCCACCCCCAACATCCTCCTTTGTCGTTAACTGAAGATGATATTTAAGGTGGGGGCTTCAGCCATTTTGGCGAGTTGCTCAGTTTGCCTGAGCCTCTCCCATGTATACATATTATAAAGCTTTGTTTAATTTTCTCCTGTTATTCTGTCTCATGTGAATTTAATTCGTTCTCCGGCCAGAAGAACCCACAATGGGTAGAGGAAATGTCTTCCTCCCCTACAATTTCAACCTGCAGGATTCCCTTGAACGTTTCTCACAGGGCAGGTGCACAGGTAAGTCACTCCCTCAGTCTTGTATATCTGAGAATGTCTTAATTTCTCCCTCACTTTTGAAGGACATTTTTGCTTGATATTGGATTCTTGGTTGACAGTTTTTTTCTTTTAGTACCTTGAGTATATCACCCCACTGCCTTCTGGCCTCCAAAATTTCTGATGAGAAAACTGCTCATAATTTTACTGAATACCCCTTGTATGTGACAATTTGCTTCTCTCTTGCTGCTTTCAAAATTCTCTTTGTCTTTGTCTTTGAACAGCTTGATTATAATGTGTCTCAGTGGGGGGGTCTCTTTGAGTTCATCCTACCGGAGCTCTTTGAGCTTCTTGGATGTTTATATTTATGTTTTTCACCAAATTTGAATCCTGCCATTATTTATTCAAATGTTCTGTCTGCCCCTTTCTCTCCCTCTTCTCATTTTGGGACTTCCACAACATGTATGTTGATCCACTTGATGATGTTCCACTGGTCCCTTAGGTTGTGTTCCCTTTTGTTCAATCTTTTTTCTTTCTATTCCTCAGACATGATACTTTTTATTTTTATTTCTTCAAATTTGCCTATCCTTTCTTTTGCCTGCTCAAATCTGCCTTTGAATCCCTCTAGTGAATTTTCATTTCAGCTATTATATTTTCAGCCTCAGAATGTATTTTAATTTCTTTTTAGATTTTCTACATCTTTATGGATATTTCCATTTTGTTCACACATTGTTTTCTTGACTTTCTCATCTTCCTTTATTTCTCTGAGCATCTTTAAGATAGTTGTCTTAAAGTCTTTGTCTGGTAAATCTGCCATCAGGTCTTTTTCAGGAAGTGTTTCTCTTGATTTGTTTTTTTCCTTTAAATGGGTCATGCTCTCCTTTTTTATGCTTTGTGATTTCTTTGTTGAAAACTGGACATTTGAATCTAATAATGTCATAACTCTGGAAATCTGTTTGTCTCACTTTCCCAAAGTTTGCTGTTTCTTTATTGGGGGGTAGGGGCTGCTGTTTTTTGTTTTTGATTTTTTAATTGCTGTAGCTGTCTCTTTGCTGAGGATCAGGCTGAGGTGTGAACTTATGGTCTTCTTTGGTGTTTTTTGAGTCTGCCTCTTCCCTTGGGTGTGCATAGTGTCTTCATAATTTCCTCTGTATTGCAGTTGCTTTTGAATGTCCTATTCTTCAATATCTGGCTCCCAAAATGGGGAAAAGAGGAAAATGAAAGAGAAAAAAAAATGCCTGGTTCTTTAAATCCCCTGGAAATCACTTCAGTGGGAGGAGGAGTGGCTTGCAACAACGGGTGGAGAAGCAATGACAACAGCCACTGCCTCTGTGCACCTCTCTAATCAGAAGCAGCAATCAGTGATTAGAGCACCGATCCCCAATTTTTGAAGGACATGGTCCTTATTGCCCACCATGGCTCCTGCAATCTGTGTACAAACTGTTCCAGGAACTTGTGTGTGGCTGCCTGTCATGGCACTGAGGGGAGGGGGATGGGTACTACTACTCTGCTGAGAGATAAAATTGACTGAGATTAACCCCCTTTTTCAGTCCATGCCTTCTCCTGGAAGTTACAAGCCTTCAGCAGACTCCAGAGTTCCAAATTAGTTACGTGAGACTGATTCTGCCTGTATGGTTCTTGTCTGGGTGGGAGACAGATTTCTGGTGCTTGCTATTCCAAATGCTCTTCCTCGTGTCTGTCTTTTGACAATTTGATTATGATGTGTCTTGTTAGGGATCTCTGTGGATTTGTTATACTTATAATTCTTTGAGCTTTTTGAAATGGTAGATTTTGATCTCATCAAATTTGGGAAGTGTTTGGCCTTAATTTCTTCAAATATTCTTTTGCCCCCTCCTTTCTCTTCCTCCTGGGGTTCCCATAATGCATATATTGATACCTTCATTGATGTCCAACAAGCTTTTTAGGTTCTGTTCATTTTTCTCATTTTTTTCTCTCTGCTCCTCAGACTGGATAATTTCAGGTGCCCTATCTTTAAGTTTTCTGATTTGTTCTTCTGCCCACTCAAATCTGTTGTTGAAGACTCTCTAATGAATTGTTTAATTTCAACTATTGTACTTTTCAGCTCCAGTATTTCTTTATGGTTCCTTTTTATAATTTCTATCTTTTTATTAATATTCCCTGTCTGTTCATACATCATTGTCCTGGATTTCTTTAGCCCTTTGAGCATATTTAAGACAATTGATTTAAAGTGATTGTCTAGTAAGTTGAACATCTGGGCTTTGTCATGGACAGTTTCTGTTGTTTTCTTTTTTTTTTTTTTTTCCTGTAAATGGGCCATACTTTTTTGTTTCTTTGCATTCCTTGTCTATTTTTTGTTGAAAACTGGATATTTTAAATATTATAATGTGGTAAATTATAATGTGGTAAAGATCAGATTCTCCTCTCTCCCCAGGGTTTGGTGGTGTTGATTGTTGAGGGCTGAGGTTTTCTGTTTTCTTGGTGATTTCCAAACTATTTTGGCAAAGACTGTATTCCTTGTCACGTGTCATCACTGAATTCTCTGTTCTATTGTCTCAGCAGACAGAGATTTTCATAAATGCCTGGAGCCAAAAAGAAGGAAAAGCCCCTATCTTAGCCTTTGCAGATTGGAGCTGAACTGGGGCACTCCTACAACTCTTAGCCAGACCACATAGCGCTCTACCTTAGCCTTCACCTCCTGCCTGGGCAGAGCCCAAGGATCAGCTAGACTTGCAAGCCTAGGGTCCTCTGAGATCTTTTCTGTGTATGCATCTGGCCCTTGGTGTGCTGTTTGCAGTCCTAATACCCAGGTGTATGCTGCAGTCCTTCAAAGTTCTTATTCCACCCGGTGTCTTCCTCCTCAGCCTCCTTCTTCCCGGGCCTTTTGGTCCATCTGCTGCTATCCCTGTCCGCTGTCACCTGTCCCAGATGGAGATGGGTATTCTATGTCTTTAAATGCTTTTGACAGTCACTGTCTGGAAAGCTGATGCAGCCTGAGGCGGGGCAAAACCAGGACAAACCTCTGCACCAGTGCCCCAGGTAACTGCCACTTCACTCAAAGCATCCAGGCACAGTTTAGAATAAAGCCCATATTGACCTGTGGCACCAGCAAGTCACACCAGGAAAGTGGGCTGCCACCCCACAGCCATCACTGCGCTGGGAAATGGGGGATGGTAGGTGGGAAGGAAAAACACCACAATTCTTTCTTATTGAAATTTGATAGTTTTCTTCTTCACTAAGCAGCCCCCTGGTTGCTGTAGGCTCTTGACTGGATTCCAGAGTCCCTGAGTGGCTTCTGTCAGTTTTTGCCAGCTTATTGGTTGCTTCAGTGGAGGGACTGACCCTTTGAGCTTCATACACCTCCATTTTCTGTCACTATCTTGCTCTCTTCCTCTGCTTTTTCAAGCTTTTCCTTTTTATTAGTTACTTGTTTTGTTTCCAATTACTTCCTATCACGATTAGTACTATTAAAAACATCTGCAGAGAAATTGCATATTTTCCCCTTGGGAATGATTTCTTTAGAAGTTATTCCAAGATGGGGAAACTCCAGGCCAAAGGAAAGGAACAGCTGTACAGCTCTTGTTAAAGATTGCCAATCCCTCTAGAAAGATTGTCTTGACTTATCATCCTACCCACACCTCCAATCTCTGTTTTCCTCTTCAGTCTGTTGGCAATGGTTTTATTTTTAATTTTTCTCATACCTACTCCTTATTGAGTGTCTAATATGCGCCAAGTGCCTTTATCTGCTCTTTTTCTTTTTTGAGAATGATTAGCCCTGAGCTGGCATCTGCTGCCAATCCTCCTCTTTTTGCTGAGGAAGACTGGCCCTGAGCTCACATCCATGCCAATCTTCCGGTACTTCATATGTGGGATGCCTGCCACAGCATGGCTTGCCAAGCGGTGCCATGTCCACACCCAGGATCTGAACTGGCAAACCCTGGGCCGCTGAAGTGGAACATGTACACTTAACTGCTGCACCACCAGGTGGGCCCTATCTGCTATTTCTTAATGCATCTCCTCAAAGGGAGTGTTTTGATTTACAAATGAAGAAACTCAGAAAGTTCAAGTCACTTGAGGTCACACAGCCAAAAGGCAGGCAAATGCTCCTGGCCAGAACATTCTTACCATTTCTATGAGCCGTGTGGCTCCCACACTAAGTGATGACCTGCATCATCTCAAAAATAAAAAATTTAGGGGCTGGCCCATGGCCGAGTGGTTAAGTTCACGCATTCCACTGCAGCAGCCCAGGGTTTCGCCAGTTCAAATCCTGGGTGCGGACATGGCACTGCTCATCAAGCCATGCTGAGGTGGCGTCCCACATGCCACAACTAGAAGGACCCAGAACTAAAAACATACAGCTATGTACCAGGGGGCTTTGGGGAGAAAAAGGAAAAATAAAAAATCTTAAAAAATATATAAATAAAATAAGTAAAAAATTTATAAAGGTCCAAATTAAAACCCAGAGGGAAGAGTCTTGGATGACGGTGGCAGTGGTGGTATAGTATTCCAGTATCTTCAAATTCCTACACAAAAACAGTGCAACCAGGAAAGCATCTCTGAATCCCATAGACCAGACCCACAACAAGAGCAGGTGGCAAAGACTCAACTGTCATCAAGGTGTGAGACCTCAGGGAGCAGTGTATTTATGAGCTTTTCCTGAGGAATCTACATCAGAACCTCTTTGGAGGATTAAAGATGGCCCCAAATCTTTTTCACATCTCTCCACTGAGGGCTGATGTTATCTTCCCTTGAATCTGAGCGGGCCCTGGGACTGCTTTGACCATTAGAATACCAGGGAAGTGACAATGTGCCTTAATAACTCAGGCCTTAAGAACCTTGCAGCTTCCACTTCCTGTCTCTTAGAACACTCATTCTGGGGAAAGCTAGCAGCCAGTGTCAGAAGCCAGACTACTCTAAGGAAATCTAAGCTAGACACATGGGAAGACTGCATGGAGAGAGGTCAAGGCCTGACCAGCCCCTACTGGTTCCAGCCACCCCAGCCCAGGTGTCAGACAGGCGAACCAAGGTGAGTAGCCTTTGGACAATCCCAGCTCCGACCACTATCTGACTGCTACAGCAAGAAAGACTCTGCAGGAGAGCCACCCAGATGAGCCCAGCCAGTTCACAGAACCAGGACACATAGTACAAAATGGTTGTTTTTCCTGAGAAGAAAGAACAAAGCTGGAGGCATCACACTCTCTAATTTCAAAATATACTACAAAGTTATAGTAACCAAAACAGCATGGTACTGGCAGAAAACAGACACACAGATCAATGGAAGAAGCGAGAGCCCAAAAATAAACCCACACATCTATGGACAACTAATTTTCGACAAGGGAGCAGAGAACATACAATGGAGAAGGAGAGTCTCTTCAATAAATGATGTTGGGAAAACTGGACAATCACATGCAAAAGAATGAAAGTAGACCACATGTAGAAATCAACTCAAAATGGATTAAAGACTTGAATGCAAGACCTGAAATCATGAAACTTCTACAAGAAAACACAGGCAGTACGCTCTTTGACATCTGTCTTACCAGCATATTTTCAAATACCATGTCTGACCGGGCAAGGGAAACAATAGAAAAAATGAACAAATGGGATTACATCAAACTAAAAAGCTTCTGCACAGCAAAGGAAACCATCAATAAAATGAAAAGACAACCTAACAATTGGGAGAAGATATTTGCAAAGCATATATCTGATAAGGGGTTAACATCCACAATATATAAAGAACTCATACATCTCAACAACAAAAAAACTAACGACCTAATTAAAAAAATGGACAAAAGACATGAACAGACATTTCTCCAAAGAAGATCTACAGATGGCCAATAGGCACATGGAAGTGTGCTCAACATCATTAACTATCAGGGATATGCAAACCAAAACGACAAGGATATATCACCTCACATATCAGAATGGCTATAATTAACAAGACAGGAAACAGTAAGTGTTGCAGAGGATGGGGAGAGAAGCGAATCCTCATACACTGCTGGTGGGAGTGCGAACTGGTACAGCCACTATGGAAAGCAGTATGGAGGTTCCTCAAAAAATTAAGATTAGAACTGCCATATGATCCAGCTATTCCAATGATGGGTATTTATCCAAAGAACATGAAAACGCAAATGTGTAAAGATACATGCACCCCTATATTCACTGCAGCATTATTCACTATAGCCAAGACTTGGAAGCAACCCAAGTGCCCAACAAGGGATGAATGGATAAAGAAGATGTGGTATATTTACACAAGGGAATACTACTCAGCCATAAGAAATGACGAAATCCAGCCATTTGTGACAACAGGGATGGATCAGGAGGGTATTATGCTAAATGAAATAAGTCAGAGGGAGAAAGCCCAATACCGTATGATCTCACTCATAAGTAGAAGATAAAAACAATGACAAACAAACACATAGAGACAGAGATTGGATTGGTGGTTATCAGAGGGCAAAAGAGGTGATTAGGCACACGTGTGTGGTGGTGGATTGTAATTAGCCTTCGGGTGGTGAGCATGATGTAATCTACCCTGGAATCAAAGTATAATGATGTACACCCGAAAATGATATAATGTTATAAACCAGTGTTACCACAATAGAAAATAATAAAATAAAACAAAATGGTTGTTTTATGCCTCTACCATCTGTGAAGGCTTCTTATGTAGCGATAGAGAACCAGAACGACCTTGCTATAGGAAGTGTGCTCCTAGGGCCTCAGCATCAGCATCACATGGGAGGCTGTTAGAAATTCAGATTCTCCAGGCTAGACTCTCAGAATCAGACTCTGGACCACGGCTTGGTCGTCAAGTCGTTTCCACATCGCTCTGCGCAGCTCTGCCGCCCCTCTGCGCGAAGCTGCTCTGGGTGGTCGGGTTTTTATTCTGTTATGTGCACCTGAGTACATTCCTATTGCTGCACAGAAGATGGTGGTTGTTTTTTTAAATTGAGATGTAATTCACAGAATATAAAACTCCTTATTTTAAAGTGTGCAGCTCAGTGGTTTTAGTATATTCATAAGGTCATGCAACCCTCACCACTGTCCAATTTCACAACATTTTCATCACTCCCAAAGGAGTTAGTGGTCACCCCACATTTCTCTCTCCCCCAGACCACCTTCCCCCCAGCCTCTGGCAACCGCTAATTTACTTCTGTCTCTATGGATTTGCCCATTCTGGACATTTCACATAAATGAAATCACAAAATACGTTGCCTTTTGTGTCTGTCTTTTTTCAGTTAGATTGATGTTCATTTCAAAAGTTTACCAAAAGTTTGCGGCTCTATAGCTCCATTCTTCACCTCCTTTATGCTGTCATTGTCACAAATTACGTCTTTATACATTGTGTGCCCATCTATCCACATAGATTTATAACTATCACTTTAAGTAGTTGTCTTTTAAATAAGATAGGAAAAAGAAGAGGAATTGCAAGCCAAAAATGCGATAATGCTGGCTTCTGTACTTACCGATGTAGTTACCAAGATGCTGAGTGATGCAGAGAAGGGTGGAGAATGACTGGGTGGGGAGGGATGAACGGCTGACAGAGAATAGCTGTACACAAGGGTGATTCGGAGGTGGTCCACGTGGTGCTAAGCTCAGGACTGTTGTCCACGGTTGTGGGAAACATGTTTTCCACCCCACATTGAGTGAGAAAGGTTGTTGCCTTGCCTGCTGATGGTCAGGGAGGAAACCAGTCTGTAGAAGAAGCTGACACATGGAGAGGGGCAGAGCTGAGGGAACAGCAGAGCCTGATCAAACCATTCCTGAAACTCATTTCACTCAAGCCAGTAAATCCCCTCTACTGTTAGGATTTCTGTTGCCTGAGCCCGACATACTCTGACTGTAACTCCTTCTCCCTACCCTTCTCACACCTCCAAGCCTTTGCACTTCGCCTTCCCTCCACTTTGAGTGCCTTTCTCCCCCACGCCCATGTGGTGAGACCCTAGTTACCCTTCAATATCCTTCTCAGGGACGTTTTCCCTGACCTCCCAGGTGGGGTTGACTCTTTCTTCCTCAGCACCATCAGAGGTCCCAGGTCACCTGCTGTTTTGCACACACTGTGCGGTTATGATTAGTTCTTGGTCTGTGTCCATCACTGGCCTGGACGAGGCTCCTACAGATGTGAATCCAATTCATCTCTTGACCCTCAACCTCAGCACAGGGCTCGGTTAGACTTCTGAAATTGATTTACCCGTGTTGATAAGCATAGCAATAGCTCATCCATTTTCATTGCTGTATAAGAGCCAGTGATATCACACCGTAATTTATTAGTCCATTCTCCTACACCAACCGGTCATTGAGGTCCTTTCCATCTTTTTTGCTACAACAAGTAATGCTGCCCAGAGCATTCCTTTACGTGTCTCCTTCCCTATTCACTAGGATTAGTGTCGTAGCACTGGTTAATAAGGACGTGAACCACAGTGGTGTGGTAGGCTGGACAACAGGCCCCCAAATATCAAGTCCTAACCCCTGAAACCTGTAAATATGACCTTATTTGGAGAAAGGTCTTCACAGAGGTGACTAAGGATCTGGAGATGAGGAGATTATCCCGGGTTATCTGCGTGGACCCTAAATGCAATCGCACACATCTTTGCAAGCAGGAGGCAGAGGGAGACCCGACACACACATGAGGAGAAGGTGTTGTGAAGATGGAGGTAGATTGGAGTGATGCAGCCACAATCCCAGGGAGGCTGGCGGCCACCAGCAGCTGGCAGAGGCAAGGAGCAGGTTCTCCTTTAAAACTTCCGGAGGCAGCGTTACCCGGCAACACTGATTTCAGCCGTCTGGCCTCCAGCGCTGTGAGACAATAAATGCGCATTGCTTGAAGCCACCCAGCTGTGGTCATTTGTTCCAGCGCCACAGGGAACTAACACCAGCAGCTGGAACAAGATAGAAGCCGGTACCTTTGTACATAAAAGTCCGAGTGCTGACAGCCCAGGGCTGCTCTGCTGTCTCCACAGACAACGACGACTCAGGCTGGTCAGCCTTCTGCTCTCCCAGCCCTGGGGAGCGTCCCTGTCCTCCTGCTCTAAGTAGGTCCTCATGCCCCACATCCCATTTCTAAGCAACGGGGAGGAAAGGACAAAGAGCACCCGTAGCTGTCTTTTGAGAAAACTTCCTAGAAACTGCCATGTAACACTTGTGTTTCATCTCACTGGCCAGAACTTGGTCACACGGCCACTCTGGTCACCGGGAAGCTGGAAGGAGAAATGTAGCCTCTATTCCAGGTGACCACTTGACCAGCTGGGAATCAGAGGGTCTAAGTTGGGGGATATTGGCGCCGGCAACAAGCTATCCCTTGGTGCTATTTCCTTGTGCTTGTCTTCATTTTATAAGTTAAAAATATGCTTAAAAAAAATCACCATGCATTATTTGTGTATTTTTTAAATGTTTGAAATGAAAAGGGAAACCCTCAAAAAATGATTTTAAGGGGCTGGCCCCATGGCCTAATGGTTAAGTCTGGTGTGCTCTGTTTTGGCAGCCTGGGTTCAGATCCTGGGCACAGACCTACACCAGTCGTCAGCCATGCTGTGGTGGCCTCCCACATACAAAATAGAGGAAGACTGGCCCAGCTGTTAGCTCAGGGCGAGTCTTCCTCAGCAAAAAAAAGTGTTTTAAAAATGTCACCACGTATTATTTGTGAACGCATAATAAAATGTTTGAATCAAAAGGAAAACAACAAAATGTTTTTCAAAAAGTTTATAAAAATCACCATGCATTATTTGTGTGTTTTCAAAAATGTTTGAAATGAAAAGGAGCGGGAAGCTGGGACGTTAGTAACTTACTGTGTCCAGGGCCTGGCCCTCCCTGGGGACCTGGTCTGGAAGCACCCACAGGGAGCTGATTCTAGGAGACAACTCAGACTGAACACCTAGAAGGCCATTGTGAGCAGCAGACAGGATCAAACAGACTTCCTGGAACCTCCTCCCCTCGTCAAAGTGGCCGTCACACCAAAGCCAGAGGAGGCTCCCAGCTCAGAGCATGGGGGACGGCAGGCGCTCCCAGCAAACGCTTGTCGAGCACTGTACTGGATTGAGTAGTGCCCCAGCTCCGTTCACGTCCACCTGGAACCTCAGACAGTGACTTTACTTGGAAATGGCGTCCTCGCAGGTATGTTTAGCTAACATCCAGTATCCACATCCAGTACGATTAGCGTCCGTGAAAGAAGAGGAGGAGAGACACAGAGACACAAGCACAAAAGTGCCCGTGACGACAAGGCAGAGACCGCAGTGATGCAGCTACAAGCCAGGGGAGC
Source organism: Equus caballus (assembly GCF_041296265.1). Lineage (NCBI taxonomy): Eukaryota > Metazoa > Chordata > Mammalia > Perissodactyla > Equidae > Equus > Equus caballus. Next base: position 59,765,541 of record NC_091694.1, on the reverse strand, counting down.
CCGAGGACTGCCAGCCGCCCCCAGACGCCAGAAGAGCAAGGAAGGCTGTTCCCTGGGAGCACCCTGCCCACACCTTGACCACTGATCTTGAGCCTCCAGAACTGCGAGAGGAGAAATTGCTGCTGCTCTCAGACATTCGGTCGTGGCACTCCACACAGCAGCCCAGAAAGCTAATAAAAGCACCTACGCACTAGGTGTTAGACACCACACCAAGCCCTGGAGACTGGGGTGGTGAAAAAGAGAGCCAAGACCCTTGGCCTGAGAGGTGTCAGTCCAGCGGGGGAGGCAGGCCTGTACCCAGGTCCAGGAGGTTCTGAGGGTAAAGGGCAGAGAGCCCCCAACCCAGCCCGTGGTCAGGAAAGTTCTCCTAGGGGAGGAGATGCCCAGGTGAGGCTGGGAAAGCTGAGCTCTTCTGTGGAGGGACGTTTTTTCCAGGTGATGGCCAAGCGGAAGCTCCTTCCCTGTCATTCCCCGCCCCCCCCCCCCACCCCCAAGTTAAAGCTTCAGAAACCCTCAGCTCTTTCTGGGCTGCCACGCAGGCCACGCCGCTCTGTGTCTCTCCTGAGTCCCAGGGACTGGGTGACCGTCTGCCTCCTTTAGGCTGCAAGGACCAGGTCTTACTAATTCTTTGCTCCCTCATACTGCTTAGCAAAGTGGCTGGCAGAGAAACAAGTGCTAAAGAGTGTTGGAAAAAATGAGGTTAAAAACAAAGCTAAAATGGGCACAAGAGATCTTTTGGAGTGATGGAAATGTTCTAAAATTAGTTCACGGTGGTGGTTGCACAACTCTGTAAATATAATAAAAATCATTGAATTGTGCACACAAAATCAGGTGAGTTTTACAGTATGTAAACTATATCTCAATAAAGCTGTGTAAGTCTACCCTACTCGAATGGCTAAAATGGAAAAGACAGACACTGCCTGGTGCCCCTGGTCCGCTGCTGGCCGCCGTCCGGAGTGTCAATCGGCCCCGCTGTGCTGGAAAGGGCTCGGCAGGACCCGCTAATGCTAAACAAGTGGACACAACCGTGGCCCACAGTTCCACTCCTGGGTGCACATCCAACAAAAATGCGCATGTATACGTCCACCGACAGACACGTAACAGGCGCACAGAAGCGCTATTCACAATGCCCCGAAGCCGGAAATTACCCAAATGCCCATCAACGGCAGGATGGACAAATGAGTGTGGCAACTGCAGACGTGGGAAGGAACCTTGTGCTCTTAAACACACAGCTGCGCACGGCAGCACGGATGGAGCTCACGGATGAAGCATGTTGAGTGACAAAGCCGGACCCAAAGGAGCACACCCTGTATGAGTCCATGGATGTGAAGGACGAAAGGAGAGAGAGGCACCAATGGTGCTGAAAGTCAGGAGAGCGGCTGCGCGGGGAGGGGTGCCGGGGAGCCGGGAGCCGCTGGGAAAGGGCCTCGGGGGCTCTCCCAAGGTGTTGATCATGTTCTGTCTCTTGAGATGCATGCTGGTCATACAGGTTTGTTCAGTTTGTGAAAATTCATTAAACCGAACACTTAAGACGCGCTTTTCCATATATACATATATTACACTTTCCTAAAAAGTTCGAAATAAAAACAAAGGATGGCGACTGGTTTCTCGCGTCTCCATCGCCACCTCGTGGTCACTCTGTGAACTACAACATCCCGCCCCGCGGGCTCCTGGCGGGGGCTGGGCGGAGAGGGAAGCAGGCGAAGGAACGCTTTCAGGAGAAAAGTCCTTTCAGGGTCCAAAGAATAAAAATAAATGAATAAATAACTAACTGTGGGGACTTAGGGACGAAAAAGCCCTCGGAACTTAATGTCCTCTGAAGTGTTAGGACCAGGTCACCAGCCAAGTCGCCTCCCTCTCTGGTCTCATCTCTCAGGGCTGCCCCCAAGCTCACCCTCCAGAGTCCAGCCAGCCTACTCCCAGTCCTTTGTTCCGGGTCTCTGTCCACGCTGTCCACCCTATGTGGACCATGTGACACAGGGCGGGCCAATCAGTGCTGACATTCCCTGGCTTGACCGATTGGTTCAGGGGTGGGCAAGTGACTACGCCTGGCCAGTCAGAGCGAGGCTTGGGACTTTTGCTAAGAATGCTAGGACATAGGCTGCTGAGTATCTTTCTGGAAGGAGAAAGCTCCGGAAACTGTTGACCACCGCCTACGGACCTGTCTACAAGTGCAAGCAACGCGGAAGACAACAGCTGAGTGGTCGAGAGACAGAAATGGGGGCCTGGCCTCGTTCTTTGATCTCTGGGCCAAAACTGGCCTGAAATGGAATCTAGGAGTATTTGGTTCTACGGGAAAAGTTTTCTTTTTCTTTCTTTCGTTCTTTGGTTTAAAGCAATTTGTGTTGGTTTTTTTTCTGTGCCCTGCAATCGAAGGAAGCCAACAGAGAGAGTCTGATGGCATGTGCTTCCAGAAGAGTTAGCACGTGGCCTGGAGGGAGAGGTGGACCCCACAGTCAGGAGATCAAGGGGGCGGCATGAAACAGGCCGGCGTCCTGCTATGACTTGAGAGCAGGGAGGTTTAAACAGGCAAAATTGACCAGAAAAGTACACGAAATAAAAGCGAGAGGTGGGTTCCTCCATTTTAGATTTTTCTTTTTAATTTCATGCAATGAAAATTTTCACCCATTGAAACTTTGGGAAAATAGTTTGACAAACATTTACTTCTCATTTCCTAGATTCAACAGTTGTTAGCGTTTTATCTCATTTACTTTAACTTTTTTGTTAAACCACTTCAAATGAAGTTGCAGACATGATGCCTACAGGGAAAGCTCCCACGGCTGACCTGGGAGTCCCTCCTCCAGGCTCAAGGTTTGATGTTTGGTCTGCATCTATTTATTTGCTGGGGAAGCTCGGCCCTGAGCTAACATCTCTGCTGGTCTTCCTCTATTTTGTATGTGGGGTGCCACCACAGCACAGCTGCCAATTTGTGGTGCAGGTCCACACCCAGGAACCGAACCCTGGCTGCTGAACTTAACCCCTAGGCCACGAGACTGGCCCTGGTCTGAATTTAGATGAGGCTCCTGCAGGACCTAACCCAAGAATGCCCCTCGGCCTGCTGTGCGTGGCTGTCAGTGTTGTTTCTGGTATAACGTGGTTTGTGGACCGTAGCTCTGCTGAAAAGTGGGAAGTAGCCACTGACCTTTACAGAGCCAGTGGCTTCCGTTTGCTGAAGTTGCCTGCAACTATAACATGGGCCATATGCAGTGCTTAAGGTTATGGAAAGTGGCACATGAGGGTCCCAGTTCTCCGTGAAGCTGCTGTTGCGCTTTCTATTCCATATCCTTTCTGAGCAGATTAGGTGCTGGTTGAGCCTTGAGTATTGTGAATTTGGTTGTCGGCCCGAGCCTGAAACCCACGCCTGTGGTCTTGCAGTAACTTTCACCTCTAAATACTTAAGCACGCATCTCCTAAAAGAGAGGTTATCCTACATCACCAAAAAGACATTACCACATGCAGGAAAATTTAAAATTCTATTATATCGTCCAACATCCAGTCCATTTTCAAGTTTCCTCAACTGTCCCCAAAATATTCTTTATAGCTGATGTTTAAAAATAAGGATCCAATGGAGGATTGTTGGCAAAGATTCTCTCCTTGACCAAATTTGAGTCAGGCTCCTCTGAGCCCAACTTGGCCCTGAGCTTGGACGTGTCCTCCAAGAGCCCAGTTTGAGCAGGAATCCTGCGAAGTCAGTTTAGCCAGAATCCCCCACCCTTGATGTCTAATCGCCCGAGATAGCTGACCAAGCTCCCCACTCCCCTGCCCCAAGGATGTCTGATCGCCTTGGCCTGTCTCCAGCAAAGCTCTCCTTCAGCCAGACTCCTCCTCGCCCCTAATGTTTCTGCTTAATAAGTTTTCATCTACTGACTCCCAGCCTGCTCCTCAGCTATAAATTCCCGTTTCTCCTCGTTATAGTCGGAATTGAGCCTAGTACTACACTGAGGTTTCTTTTCCTCTCTTGCAATAGCTCCTGAGTAAAACCTGTTTTTCCCACTTTACCTACTGAAAGGCTCTGGTTTTTCTTCGACGTGTGAGATTGGGAGAGCTTTATGGGCCAAGTCTCAAAGCAGGGTAACTCTCATCTGCTCACCTTGCCTTGCCACTCTCTCAGCCCCACTGCAGGAAACTGGGCGATGTCATCTATCTGCGTGTCCACGGGGACACAGATTATTGAACCAGGCGTTGTGTCACTGCGGGAAGAGCATATCGTAGTGGCAAACATTAATGGCTGTTGCTAGTCACTTCCCTAGTACCCACTGTCCTCTCCTACGTCATCCTGGTATTTGTGTCCCAGGGGAAGTTGACGCTGCCTTTCAGTACAGCTGGAAGAGGGGACAACGAGTTCAGACTAGGTCTCTTAGGTTGGAAGTTGGAAGCCACTGCAGATTCCTTGGCAGATAAATGACATGGTAAAAATGATTTTTTTAAAAAGGAACTAATCAAGATTCATGCATAAAATGACTTTGGAATCTGAGGCAGCTTACCTTTGTCACATACAAACAGGCTGCCCCAACAGAGAGATTTTGTGGCCCAACCCCGTGTGGCACCCCCAGCGGAGTCAGGTGGCCCTCACACTGGCTTGAGGAGCAGATATGTAAGGCGGAAATGATGGCGTCCGTCAGGAACCAACGGAGGAAGAGATTAGAGGTGGGAGACGGAGACAGGACTATTGATTCTGCCGCTTCCTGGCTCCGTGACGTCAGGCGAGTGACTTCCCCTCCCCGCTCTCCAATATGTGGTTGTGTGAGACTTGACAGACGAGACAGCTGTCTCGGGTGGGGTCTGCTCTGCAGACGGTTGCTTTCTGGTTTCCTTCGCAGAGGACAATGGTGGAGGACTGCCTTATTATTCACAAGCATGCTCTGCCACTTTCTGGAGAATTCTCCGCCCCTGCTCCATTAACAGCAGGCCTGGCCATGTGTCCTCCGGCCAATGGACGTGTTAAAGAAAACGTTATTCTTTCTGACACTTGTTAAAGAATGGTGAGGCAGGCTTTATTCAAGAGGGGCTGTCGAGACAAGTGCAGGGGCCACTGCAACGGGGTCTCGCAGTGGGGAAGAGAGGTTGGGCTCAGCTCTGAATACAACAAGGAAACGTGGCACAGGTTCCTTCCCAGCACAAGCTTCAAGAGTTGAGGCGTGACTTGCAAGAGTTCTCTTTGATCTGTCTGCCGTGAGACAGACGGTGTCCCACATGGGGCCTGCTCCTTCAGGCCAGGGCATTGAGTGTGGGTGACGAGGACTGGCACTCCCAGAGGACCCACAGTGGAGATACAGCATGAGGAAGAATTCTTTGTCAGTGTAAGCCAACAGTGAGTTGAGGCGCATCTGATACTGCAGCAGAGCCCGGCCTATCCTGACCGATAGATTAATCTTTACTGCCGTCCAAGGTGGTGGCTCCCCACACGAGACAGGCCTGCTGCCAGCAGCTCTGACCAGCTTCCCGAGGCTGAGATGAGACCCGTTTCCCTGCAGCCCCTGCCTTGGCCCCAGCTCCGACCCCAAAGAGGAGCAGGCCCGGCTCTCCCTCCCGTGGGGCAGGAATGACTCATGGGTGGAGGCCCCTCTGCAGAGTCTGCGCCCATGGCTTCCAGGAAGAGCCCCCGCTTGTTGGCAAGCTCTTTGGTACCAAGCCTGGGACTTGTGACTGTTTCAATGGCCTTCGTTTATATTTGAAACCTAAAATTTTTTTATTACATCCAAAATTTTTTAAAACCCTGCAAAACCAATATTAATAAATGGTTAATTAAATGCTCATAAAATGTAACATTATACTCGATTTCTTCATTCTTAAGTCTAATGTTCATAAAATTTGGGGGACAGTGAAAAGCATATGGCTTAGATTTTCTTGCTTTGCAAGAATTCCCCATAAAGTAAGGTGAAAATGATTGCTTAGAAACCATGGGCAATCACAAGTTGAGTGAATCATTTGTGGCCAAACGATTTCAGAAGCAAAATCATAAAAATCCTTTGAAACTTTGTTTTACAACAAAGAGTTCTATTTCCTCTGCTCCACGGGTGCGTTGCAATGTGTTGCATAGCAGGTGTGGGACGAGTGTCCCAAGGCCGAGCCTTGAGAGGAGGTCTGGATGCTGTTAGCTGTTCTCCGGGGGACATGGCTTGGCCCCTCCCCATCAGTGACGGAGGCGGCTGGTGGCTCCCCGTCATCCCCTCTCTCCTTCATCCTCAGAAACAGAGCTCCTACACGGTGGATCTCAAAGTGTGACCACTGGACAGCAGCATTGGCATCCCGTGGCTAATTGTTAGAAATATAGATTCTCAGAATCCACCACAGCCTTACTGAGTCAGAAACTCTGGGGTTGGGCCCTGCACTCTGTGTTTTAACAATCTCTCCTGTTGATTAGGATAGCCACTCAAGTGTAAGAACCACTGTCAATACTCTCCAGGGGCAGCAATGAACTCAGCAAAGGACATCATTTCCTGAACTCCTCTGCTGCTAGGTGTGGCCATGGGGCTAAATTTTGACAACATGTAAGTAGAAGCTTTGGGACTTCCAGGAAGTCTCCTTAAAAGGAAGAAGCCCTTCTTGGGACTTGTCCTCCAGCAGCTGGCCCAGAATACAGTTGTAATGGCTGGACCTCTGGCAGCCGTTTTGAATCACAAGGATGAGGCCTAATCTTTAGAGATGGTGGAGTGGTGAGCTAATAACAGCCTGAATCCCTGAGACTTTGTAAAGCTACCATTTCTGAGAGAGAAATAATCTTATGTTTTACATAAGCCACTGTTATTTTCTTTTCCGTTATACGCAACTGTATCCTAACTGATATACCATCCCAGTTCCTTCTCTGGCTCAGAGAAGTTGCCTTCTCTGCCTTCTCTGAATCAACAGGAGCCCTGTTCTGGCTGTTCTCAGCTCTGAAGTCTGGACCTGTGCCTGCCTCCTCACTCTCCTCCTGGGGCCATACTTATTCCCTTGCTCTCCTCCCAAGCTCAAAACTCCGCCTCGCCCTCCTGCTGGAAGTGGGCTGTGGAGGCCATAGTGCACTGTGCCTCTGTGCCCCCAGCTCTGGGACCGTCATGTTCTCCTCAGCTGAGGCCAACTTCATTTGAATTGTTTTCCCCAGGCCTCCCTCTCCTGCCGCCATTCGCTGCCTCACCGTGGGTGGCCTGGCCAGCAGGTTCTGCCTCTAAGTGCCAAAAAGAGAAGTGAAAGTCACATCCCGGGGAAGTGGGTGGGATGGGGAAGCGCGGAGCTGGGCCTCAGGGGCGCAGGATCTCTGCAAGCAGAGAAAGGAGGGAAGAGCGTGCCAGGCAGCAAGAACACCATAGGCAAATCCACGGAGGCGTGCACACGCCCGCTGCGGGGAGGGAGTGTGGGAAGCAGGCGGGCGATGAGCACAGACTTGTGCACAGGGAGCAGTGAGCGGGATCTGCCCTCAGGACCAGGCGGGTTTCTAAAACTAAGCTTCACAGAAGCGTAATTTACATAAAATACAATGTAATCCTTTTACATGTACCACTATCCCACTCTAGGACATGATGCAGCTTTCCCACTATTGTGGAAAGTTCCTTCTTGTTTCTTGCAGGCCTCGGCGACCACTGATCTATTTCCTGTCGCTGCAGATTAGTTTCATCTTTCCCAGCATCTCATATAAAGGGAATCATACTGTGTCTGTCTGTCCGCTTTCACTCACGTCATGTTTTCAGATTCATCCGTGAACAGGATTCCATTTTACCCATTCCCCAGCGGAGGACAGATGGGTTGTTTCCAGTTTTTGGAGACTATAAAGCTGTGATGAATATGCATGTGCAAAGCTTTTTGACAGACATCTGTTTTCACTTCTCTCGGGTAAACGCCTGGGGGTGGGATTGTACGCTCAACTTTCTACGAAACAGCCACGCTGTTTTCCAGAGCGGTTGCACGATTTCGGATCCCACCAGCAGTGTGAGAATGTTCTAGCTCCTCCACATCCTCATCAACATCTGCCATGGTCAGTCTTCATTTTAGCTATTTTTGTGCACGTTTAGTGGCATATCATTGTGGCTTTCATTTACGTTTCTCTGAAGACTAACAATATTGAGTGTCTTTTCATGTGCTTTTTTTTAATATTTTATTTTTCTCCTTTTTCTCCCCAAAGCCCCCCGGTACATAGTTGTATATTTCGTTGTGGGTCCTTCTAGTTGTGGCATGTGGGACGCTGCCTCAGCGTGGTCCGATGAGCAGTGCCATGTCCGCGCCCAGGATTCGAACCAACGAAACACTGGGCCGCCTGCAGCGGAGCGCGCGAACTTAACCACTTGGCCACGGGGCCAGCCCCTTCATGTGCTTTTTTTGCCACTCATGTATCTTTTTATTTAAGCATCTGTTGAAATCACTTGTCTATTTTGAAAATTGGATTATTTGCCTTCTTACTATTGATTTTTTTAGGTGAAATTCAAATAATGTATATTTAGTCATTACCCAGTTTAAAGTGTACAATTCAGTAGCATTGAGTATTTTCACAATATTGTGCACCAAGCACCTCCATCAAGTTTCAGGATATTTTCCTCACCCCAAAATGAAACTGCATCAATGTTATGCACTTGTTCCCTGTCCCCCTTCCCAGCTCCTAGCAACCACCCCTCTGCTTCCCGTCTCTACGGGTTGACTCTCCTGTATGTGTAATGTAAATGGAATCTTACAAGAAGCGGCCTTTTGTGTCTGGCTTCTCTCACTGAGCATGATGTTTCTGAGGTCCATCCGTGTTGCAGCACGTGTCATAGTTTCCATGGATGAATAATACTCCGGGTGTGTGTATACCACGTTTTGTTTATCCATTCGTGTGTTGATGGATGTTTGGGCTGTGTCCACCTTTGGTGACTGTGAATAGTGCCGCTATGAACATGTGCACGTGTTGTTTGGACATCTGTTTTGAGTTCTTTGGATAGATACCTAGGAGTGAAGTGACGAGTCATATGGCAACTCTATGCTTGACTTTCAGAGGAACCGCCAAATTGTTTTTCAGAGTGGCTGCACCATTTTACATTCCCACCAGCAATGTGTGAGACTTCCAATTTCTCCACGTGCTCACCAACATTCATTTTCTGTTTTTTCCAAATTACTTTTAATATGGTCAACCTCGTGAGTGTGAAGTGAAGCTTACTATCAATTTTTAAGACTGCTTTGTACATTCTTGACGTAATTCATTCGTCAGATATACATATTGTGAATATTTGTTCCCAGGCTGTGTCTTTTGATGATAGGCAGTTAAAAAGAAATTTAATGTATTTAATCCTTACAAAGACTCTGCACTCTTTCAGGAGAAGGAGATGACTTCATTCTGTTACACACCAGACTTAGAGCGCCCTGCTTTATGAAAGAGGTAAGTGTGTTTCTCCAAACAGTGGTATATAGATAGAATCTGAATGAGCTGGCCATCTGCGGGTGGGCATTTGCACGACTACAATATCTAAATGGGGAAGATCTGAGTGTGTGTGAGACACCCGTGGGAATATTGTCACATCTGTGTAAGCTAAGAGTGTGATGTATGATTGCGTGTGTCTTGCATGAATGTGTGTGCCGTCTACTTGGGGGACATGTGAGTTTGTGTGATGTTGCATGTACGTGTGAGATCTGAGGACGTGTGTGATGTCTGCATGTACGTGTGACATCAGAGTCTCTCATCAGAGATCGAAGAGGGCCCGGGACCCCAGGACCTCTTTCTCACCAAGTCCACTGCTCACAGGCATGAAGGATGACGTGGGTGGAGCTCGCCTGAGCATAACACCACTGAGGGAGAGGAAAGCAGCGAGAACTCCGAGATGGAGACAGAGGACACCCTGGGGATAGTTGAGCACGGGATCCAGTCGTGCCCGACTCTCTGTCCTGTGCTTTTTAGTTGATTAGACCAATCCTCTCTCCCTCCTCCCTGCTTCCTCTGGTTTGAATTGGTTTTTGTTGCAAGAGTCCTGACTGATATAAACACTTACGGTAGAATGGGAATGGGGAAAAGGCTTCTTTCTGTTTGCTACCATCTCAACCAAACACAAAATATGACTGAGTGGCGAGAGCCCCAGAAGGAAGCGAAGGAGGGGGCCAGCCTTACCCTCTGGAGGCAGCAGAAGGTGAGGCCACCAAGGCAGCTGGGGCGCCCCTCCCCCTCCCTCCCCTGCCCGTGGCAGAGCTCCCAGTGAAGGGGGAGGGGCAGGTGTTGGCCAGATCGTGGGAAAACGGTCTCTCCAGCTGGGGCCGTGGCAGTGCAGGTGGGGAAAGGGTTCAGTGGGTCCCGAAGCCTTCAGTTCAGGATGCCGCACCCTTGAGCTGGAGGGAGGGATTTGGATGGCGAAGCCAGAGATACGTGGTCTGGGGAGATGTGCTGTGACTCCAGGCTGTCTCTGGCTGGAAGGGACCCAGCAGAGGTGAGTAGGGCAGTGGCTTATGGGAGGATCAGCAGCCCTCAACTCCATACTTTCCAATGATGGAAATGAGGAAAAAAAAGGTCCTGGCAGATGGGGTGCTGCTGTGACTCAGCCCGGCCGCAGCCAGCAGTGCTGAGGGGAACAGCTGCAGAGAGTGGAACGTCAGCAAAAGGCTCACGCACGTCCCAGATCCTGGCTGGGCGCTATCAGCAGGAGGAGGCTGCAGCAGGCCTGGGTGTGGGCTGTCTCCGCCCCCCGGGGCTTCCGTTAGCCAGGCCTAGTACATCTCCACCGTCCTCTTGACAGTGTCAGGAGGTGGGCAGCGTTAGCCCATCGACAGAGGAGAAAACTGACAGCTGATAAGAAGTGACTTCTAAGGCTCCGTGGCTAAAAATGATGATGATCACATGCGGTATCGTCATCATGTTGTAGTGTTAACGAATGTCACATAGAGAGGTAACGACAGCACCTGCATATTTACCAAACGCATGCTCTGTGTTCTCTATAAAGCTGTCACGTATGCAGCATGGTTTATTGGGGACTGGAGCAGGCACTTCGCTGACCACTCAGCAGGTGGTGGCCCAGCTGCCCCTTCCTCATCTCATGGGGCGGGGGCTTTGTCGTTCTCTGCATAGCCCAGCTCTCCAACAGTGCCTGGCATGTGGTAAGTGCTCCATCAATACTTCCTGAGTGAGTGACTGGAGAGGAAGTCAGCTTGCAAGGTGGCCAAGGTAACTACAGGCAGCTTGACATAAACAAGTAATTTTGAAAGCCCAGGAAACATGGACCATCCACTCAGCCAAGTACTGGCGTTGGTGGGAACGAGGGGAAAAGGGTGCTGTTCACCTTTCTGGTGAGAACGTAAATTGGTATAAAACTCCTGGGGGACAAAATTTTAAAAAGGCATATCCTTTGACCAAACAAGTTTACCTCTAGAAATTTAATGTTAGAAAATACTCGTGCAAAGATACAAGGACAGGTTGTGTATATCAGTAAAAAGTGCCCGGAATTAGAGTTTGGTTAAAAACGTCATGGTCCATCCACGTCACAACAGTTCATAGTAAGTGTGGCTAATGGCAAGTGGTGGGCAACTGTGTACCAGGGGATAACTCATTTGGTCATTGTGACCACTCTACGAGGTAGGCGCTGTGATCCAGGTGAGGGAGCAGGTGTGGAGAGGTAAAAGGGCGCAGAGCTGGGGAGTAGAGGAGGCGTTTGGACGCAGGCCATCTGGTTTCCTGGTCTGTGGTCTTTAGTCCACGGCACACATGGCGACGATGTTGACCTGAGTTCATCAATATGAACTATGTCTGCAATAAATTGTTAAGTGCAAAAGGGAGGTTAAAAAAATGTCAAGTCATTATCTCTCCATGGTGAGATAATGGCAAATATCTCTTTATTTTTTCTCTTTGTTTGAATTTTTTTTACAACATGTAAATATTAATAATTATGAAAGACAATAAGCTCTTTTCATTCTGGGGGGAAATAGAAAAAGGAGAAAATCTGAAGGATAAGGAAAAGGACTCAATGATGGAAACCTCCAAGGTCCCCAGGACTAGTGACCAGGCCCCTAGTCTCTGCAGCTTCCCACGGCCAGACAAGCTGCCATCCCCCTCCACTGGGGGAAAAACCAAAGTCTTGTTTATTCATTCTTTTTTTTCCTTTTTTTTTTGAAGGAAGATTAGCCCTGAGCTAACATCCACCCCCAATCCTTCTACTTTTTTTTTTTTTTTTTTGCTGAGGAAGATTGGCCTTGAGCTAACATCCATGCCCATCTTCCTCTACTTTATATGTGGGACACCTGCCACAGCATGACTTGATTAGCAGTCTGTATGTCTGCTCCCGGGAGCTGAACTGGCAAACCCCAGGCTGCTGAAGCGGAGCGTGCGAACTTAACCACTGCATCACCGGGCCAGCCCCAGTTTATTCATCTCTGATGGCCAGAGATGTGAGGGCTGGGAGGCTGCACAACAGCTTTGTCTGGGGGCCTCTTACTCATGGATCCCTCGGAAAGGTCATCTCCCACCCCAAACCCCCATACATCCATTTTTCCGGTGAGGAAACTGAAGCTCAGAGAGGTGCCTTCACTGCTCTGTCCGAGGTCATTCCTGCAACGAGGCGGCAGGAAGCCGACCCGCGTCTCAGTGACTGACGGTCAGGTCCCCTCGTTTTCATTTCAACGATCATTTGAAGAAGTCCATGCTTTCTGTTCTACCATCCTGCTGAAAAACTTCTATCAAACTATAGCAAATATTCTTTTCTTTCCTTTTAAGAAAATGTGGAAAGGCAATGTCTTAGGCTGGGCGTCATGATGCATATTCTCTGTGCAGCAGTTTGGCCCTCGGATGTGGTCAGCGACATGGGCAGTAAGCTGAGCACTTCCATAGCATGCAAAGACTCTGCGGACCTCCAGGTGGGCAAGGGATCACCAAGTTTAGCGCTAGACTAACCAAAAACTGCGTTAGAATGGACCACAGGCTTTAAATTCTGGTTCTGGCCCTCCAAACTCAGGGCCTTAACACAAAAATTCATTCTCTCTCTCTACTTCCTGTGGTTTGCCTGGGCTTAGCTGGAGGGGTCCTCACTTGGGGTCTTTCATTCAGTTTCAGTCAGATGGTGGCCGGGGCTGCAGTCACCGGTGGGTCATCTTGGCTGGATGTCCACCACGGCTCACTCCGCTGGCCAAACCCCAAGGATAAAGAGAATGGGAGACGAGACATGAGCCTACAAGGGATTTCAAGGAGTCTATGGGGAATGGAAGGCGGATGGAGAAGTGGTATTTGATATAACAGAGCAAAGGAAACTGTAAGCTAGTGCCTGCAGTGAGAGGAAACTGATGGGAAAGCAGTCATTTCGCTGCAAAACTGTGGAAGTGGCGATACGGAGGAGCCAGCTCATCACGGCTCAGGAGAGCCAACTTTTAAAATTTCAGGACAATTGTCTCCGTGTGGTGCAAACGCTACACGGTTCTGTGCTGCTGCCCACCTCCTTTCCACCAAGGGGGGTAATTCTGAGGCCACCCATTTTACAGACATTTCTTGAGGATCATACTTGTGCCAGGCACTGTGCTGGGGACTGGAAATCAGCAATCAGCAAAAGAGACGAAGAGCCTGCCCGCAGGGAGCTTACTGACTCAGGCGGCTGGGGTGGGGATATTTATAAAATAACCATCCAAATAAATATACATAATTAGCAAGAATTAGCAATCATCATAAGCTTAGTGAAGGAAAAGTACATGACATAGGTTTTTTTCGGGGAGGAGTGGTTTAGGAAAGGCTTGAAAATGACAATTGAGCTGAGATGTAGTTTAAGTAGGAGTTAAGGGGGTGAGGCCTGCAGGAGGAAGTGCATTCCTGGAGCGGGAACAGCATGTGCAAAGGCCCAATAGTTTAGTGCTGGAGGACCAGGCTGGTGAGAAAGAACAAAGAGAAGTAAACAGAGGGGAAGAACACACAGGCACCTGCGAATGGTAGAAACCCAATCCACACTGCTTCAGAGGCAGGAAGGGAGGGATTTATTGGCCCCATAATTGAAAAGTCCAGGGACCTACGGGCTTTAGATTCAGCTTAAACTCAACCGGCCCATCTATATTCCTCTCTCTCTCTTCTCTCACTGTCTTAATTTACAAATGGAGATGCTTGTAGGCCCCGACCATAAACTGAGAGGTTGCACTATGAGGACTGGCTGCTTCTAGCCAGCTGTGCAGCCTCGGATGAAGCATTGCATGCCTCACTCTTGTGATAAATAAAAGCAGAATTGGAGAGCCGGTGTGGGGTTGGGTTGGTTTAGTGCAGACGTTGGTGCCAGGCTGCCTGGGTGGAAATTCTTACCTACTTTGGCAAGATATTCAATGTCAATGTCTCAGTTCCCACAACTATTAAAATGGAGATACTAATATCTACCTAATACTCTTGTGAAGATTAAATAAGTTACAGTAACATATGGTAAGCACTTAAGAGCACCTTGCCTGACACGTGGTAAGTGCTACATACGTGTTTGTTATATTGTCACATATATGATAAAGGGAAAGCATACTTAAATTATAAAGAATTCAGGCAATGGAGAGCAAAAGCACAATTCCTTTATAATAAAAGAAGGGGCAACAAAGCAAATAATAATAATAGTAACAACTGTGCGTTTACTATATGGCAGGAACGGTGCTGAAAGCTCTGCAGTGTTCTCGCACTTAATCCTCGCAACACTGTCAGACGAGCGCTACTATGATCTCCATTTTTCAGATGAGAAAATTGAGGCTCAGAGAGGTGAAGTCACTTTGCCCAAGGCTGCAGGCCAGTAAAGACTGGAACCCAGACATCTGTAATTCCAAACCTCATGCTCGGGCGCTCTCAGTTGCCTGGTAACCTGCCTCTCACTTTCACAGCGGGCCGGGGGTGAGCAGCATCCTGGGCCCGGCAGAGGCCCCGCCCCCGCCCGCCCAGGCCCCGCCCCCGCCCGCCCAGGCCCCGCCTCCTACCGCCCCGGCCCCGCCTCCGCCTCCCTATCCTGGAGGAAGGCCCCGCTCCGCCCCCTCGGGTGGGCCACGCCCCCGCCCTCCTCCCCCCTCCCCGCCTGGCACCTCCACGGCCCCGCCCCGGCCCCGCCCCCGGCCCCAGCCGCGGCCGCCGTTCTTGCGCAGGGAGCCGCCATCTTGCTGCTAGAGACGCCGCCTGGAGGCCCGGCGCTTTCTTCCTTCGGCAGCAGAGGCTGCGGCGGGGCCGGGGCTGGGGTCGGGGCCAGGTAGGCGGGCGGGAGCCGGCGGCGAGTGGGGCGCGGCCCGGCGGGCTCCGACTTGCGGCGCAGGTGCGAGGGGCGGGGAGCCCCGGCGCGCTGGTCGCGGTCGCGGACGGTGGCGGGGGCTCCGGGAGACCCCCGGCCCGCCGCCCCCCCCGCCCCTCCCCGCCCTCCCGGCAGAGGCGGCGGCCCCGGCTCGAGGCCTGCGGCGGGGCGGCTCGGAGAGAAGCGCTGCTCGCCTCGCTCGGGCCTGCTGGTCGCGCGCGTGTCGCTGGCCGCCGGGGACGGGCTCCAGGCCGCTCAGCGCTCGCCCGGCGGAGGGCACGGAGCACCGGGATGCGGTTGTTCCATCTCGTTCTGCTTTACAGTGTCTGCCCTCAGGATGCGCCGTTGACGATAAGCACTTTTCCCTTAGTTTAATATTGGCGCAGTTGGGGCGTTTAGCTTTTGTTAGGAATAAGGAAATGCGGAATGGGGATTTGGGCGTGAGCAAGTGTAATTTCTAATGTTTAAAAAATTTAAATGCACAAATAAAAATAATTCACCCACATTATTGAACCCCCCCTAAAGCATACCCTTCTTCTCGTCCGTCTTCCTAGTCTGACCTGGTCTGTACCCTTATTACCCAGTTTTGATTAGAGTAGACGCAGTTGTCCTCTTAGTCACTTAACATAAGCACTTTTGCGTAGTCTCAGATATTTGCCGTTTTTATTATATTGAATGTATGTTTAGAGTTTTACTTAATTACCCCATTATGAAACCTTTCCATATGTCCCCTGTTTTTTTCCTCTTAAAAAAATCTTGCAGTGACCATCATTGACCAGATAGCTCTTTCTTTCCTTGGAATAAATTCCCGAAAGGGGAAATAGTGGATCAAAGTTATGTGTTCTTTCTTTGGCACTCCATATAAATTGTTTTCCAAACAAGGTGTGTTTACTATAGATGGTTTTCAAAATCTGGATATTTGTCTGATTCTGCTCACTGTGATGCGGATTCAGCTAGGTATCCGGACATTTTGCGTGGTCTCGGGACAGGCTGTGCAGCCTGCTGTGGTATATAACTGTCTGTGCTACAAGTCAGACTGAAACCGAGGTAACCGCCGCTTCGAGGCCATGCAGCCTCGAGTAAGTTTCCTCTCCAGGCTTCACTTCCCCCGTGTCTAAAATGGGTCTGCTTCTAGTACCTGCTTGATTGAGTGGTTGTAAGAGTTCAGAGCACTCAGAAAATGGTGTCAGCCGTAAAAAAATACTCTGACAGAGGCAGGAGCAAAGTGCCTGGGATCACAGAGGCGTGGAACATTCCTTCAGTTTAGGTCTGCCCTTAAGTTCTCTTTGATACTGGTATTAAAAAGAAAGCAGATTTTCTTTGAGTAAGGGAGGTCACTAATAAAAATAATAATTCTTTATACATTATGATGTCGTTTAGTTTGCAAACTACTTTCAATTCCATTTGTTAAGTGATTGCAACTCAGTGAGGTCAGGCTTGGTTCAACCAACAGTTGTTACTTGACAAACATCTGTTGCAGCCTCTAGGCCTCTCCGGCTTGCCAGTGCTGTCCTAGGCACTGGGTGTACAGCAGACAATATCATAGTGAACAGAATCTCTGCTGTCCTGGACCTTAGATCCTGGTGGGGGAAGCTGTTTTTACCAAGGGTTATCTCTGTCGTCGGGAGGGGATAGGGCGAGTGACCTGCCCAAGGCCTGGTGGCTGGTCACGTGGAAGGCGAACCCAAGTCTTTGCGCTCCCACTCTGGCTGGCTGTGGATGGGAGGTGTTTACACGGCAGACTTTCGAGGGAAATTGGCAGACCAGACTGTGAGCCTTCCTCCTCTGAAATGTGGATGTGCGGTTTGAATGACCACCAGCACATCCGGGGCTAGTGGCCTTTCAGTGTGGTTTCCTCTGTGAGACTGAACAGAATGTCAGCGCCCATTCAAAGAGGAGCGTGATTTGCTTTTTGAAAGGTGCTGAGGTTCTCTGTAAAGGGTGTGTTTTCACACATTGCAAATAATTCTCACGCATTCTAGAGTACATTTAGAAGAATGTAAAAGCAGCTGTACTTCCTGGGGAAAAATGGGAGTGTTCTCTTTATTGTCCATTTCACACTAAAGGCATACGCTAGTGAGCCTTCTGCCAGCCCCGTTATGGCCGTCGTCATGTTTTTGAGGATAATCTTTAAAATGCTTCCTGAAGCGTGGTGAAGAGCACCACTTGGATTTCCCGTAGGGAAAAGAAGAACTAGTCTAGCAACAGCCTTTGTGTTTGAACAATTTGTGAAATGAACCGTCACCGAGCCTGACTGTGTGGACAACCGTTTCCTGATGGACTCCCCCGCCGCGCCGTTTGGAGGGTGGGCTCAGATTCGGTTTGGTTGTAGAAAACTGGTGGCTGAAGACTGGAGCTTCAGACCATAGTCGGTGATGAAGGGCGTTTGAACCACGACAGTAAGGAAAGGCTCCAGGAAATATCCTGGAGCAGAGAAGACAGAGGCAAGAGAGCCGTCTTGAGAGAGGTTGAGGACTGTCCTGTGGAAGAGAAATGTGGGGTTTCCCGTGAGTCTTCTAGGAAAGGGCAAGGCCCAGGGGCTGGAGGCTGCAGGGAGAGGAATCCTAGAGTGTCCTGAGGAGGAGTTTGCAATGCGTGGCGCTCAGGATGTGGGCCTCAAGCTCGGGCTGCGCAGGCGTTGGGAGTGGCTCCTTGGCAGGAGTCCTGTAGATGGGCCAAGTGATGTTCCAGGTCTCCTCCTACTCCTCGGATGCTTTCATTCCAAGTGTTCCGAGTCTTCTCAAGGATTCCGTTGTGCTTTAAGAAGCTTCTTATTTGAAGGGTGGGGGATGTAAAACGATGGCTGCTCCCTGCCTGTTACTATACTTGTTTGGTAGATAAACAAAATACTCAAGTCGATTTGTACGTGGCTTCCATTTACTAAGCATATCCCAGACGTGGGGCACTGTGTTAAGTACAGAAATTAATTTGACGGGAGCCCTGTGAGGTCAATATTCACGGTTGGATGGATGAGGGAAGAGAGGCTGAGGGAGGTTAGTGGATGCGAGGCCTCGCAGTGAGTCAAGGAGAAGTACGAGCCAAGGGGCAAGCGTGAGTTTGACTCCAAAGCCTGTGTTTATAACTCAGGAGAAGGTTTTGTTTTTGTTGTTGATTCCTTTTCCAATCTGTGTTCTCTGTTCCTAAATAAAGACGCATATTGCTTGAGAGAAGGTGTTAGAAGACACTTAAGATCTCTTCCAACTCAGTGTTGATTAAGTACGTTACTTCTTTCCTGCACACCAGCCACTCTGCCCCCTGCTGTGCTGTAAAGCAGAGGTCAGCAGACTTTGTGGAGTGGGCCAGATAATGTTGTAGGCTTTGTAGCCTGTACTCAACTCTGCCGTTGTATCGTAGTCAATCTGTAAACAGTGAGTGTGGCTGTGTTCCAGTGTAACTTTATTTACAGAAATAGCCTTTGGAAGGACCTGATTTGGCCCGTGGGCTGTAGTTTGCATGGCCCTCGCTCCAAAGCCGCTTTCCACGGTGGACTCTAGTGGTCCTCTTTGGTCTCCTTGGGCTTTGGCCAGTTCTGCCTCCGTTTCCATTTGTACTTCACAGACCTTAGGTACATTCCATTGTAGCACTCCGCATCTCCCATTGTGGAACGCCCCTGAAGAGGCGCTCTGCGGGGAAATGCACTCTCCTGGCCCGCTGGTGGGACCAGGAATTGCACCACTCCATGACCTAGTGGTTCCCTTCCTGCGGCTCCTGCAGAGACATGCACGTTTGTACAGGAGGCCTGTTTAGAATGGTGACCTGCTAAACGCGGCTTCTCTGCACCATGGAATACTGGCAGTGGTTAAAAGGGACACGATGGGTCTATACTTTCTACCCTGCATTGTCAAAATATATTGTTTAACAGAAAGCAGATTATAGCTAGATTTGTATGATGATCTTTTTTTATGTTACAAGTGTATTTTTATGCATATTTTTTATGGGGGTCACGTGTGAGTGTGTATAGGCCTGATGGTGTCCATATCAAACTAGTAAGAACTGCCCCTTCCAGGAAGGTGGGGAGGAAGAGCCTGGGATCGGGGCTGGTGACTTTAGCCTAAACTATCACGTTTCAATGTTTTACAAGGAGAAGGTATGAAAGTGTGAATTACTTGTGTAATTAAAATTTAAGAATAACAGAAAAGATCTGCTCACCTTCAGCCCTTTCATAACCTCCATCAACCTTCCCAGAGCCATCCCGAGTAAACATACCACTGGGGAGATGCCGTGGGCTTGCCGGGGAGCGCCCGTCTCCCGCAGCCCGCTAGGTTGTTGCTCCTGCATTGGGTCCTGCACCTTCCGTGGTCGTAAGGACAGCCCAGAGAGTGGAGGGCAGATGAGCACGCTGACAGCCTCGGAGAGAACCTCAGCCCTCAGCACTCAGGGGCCAGGCTCTTCTCTGTTTGTGCCCTGCTGCCTGTCAGTCGGGTACTCCTTCACTTTCCTGTAATGTTATTATCTGATCAGCCTTTGTTCCAGTCGAGAAGAACGCAGATAACAAGGTCAGTTTTAGCCGCGACTCAGGGCATCGCAGAGGCAGCTGCAAGGCCGGGGAGCTTTCTGGGAGTACGTTACAGGGGAAGCTGGGCAGAGAGGGGCTGTTGAGTCATTGTTGAAGGATCAGTCAGTCCATGTCCCTGCTAATGGCGCTGCCATTTTTCTGTGTGTCAATCCAGGAGGAATTTTGTTGTCAGAGCATAAAAGGAGTTTGTCCATAATTGACTTGAAGCAGCAAAGAGGAAAACACTGAGCTTTCAGCTCCGCCTTTCTTGTAAGTTTATCATTTGTTCCCAGTGGTCGTGAAAACTAATTAAATCTTACGATAACGTCTTCCCGTGAATTTGGAACCTTAAAATCCAAATGAACTTTATATTTGTCCGTATATGTATTTAATATAAAACACCTCATTATGGTAAAAACTGATTTCCTTCAACTGAAGTCATTTGCTATTAAAAAGATCCATTCAGGTGTATTTAATATCATATGGCAGTTCTTAATATATTTTACATCCCTCTAGGCTCTGAGAATTGGAAAACCAAGAAGGTTTTGATGTTTTGTGTGGCACCGCCTGAATTAGAAACTAAGATGAATATAACCAAAGGAGGTCTGGTGTTGTTTTCAGCAAATTCTAATTCATCGTGTATGGAGCTTTCCAAGAAGATTGCTGAGTGAGTTATAATCATACCATTAAATCTGTATTCATTATGTGATGTTTTAAATTTGATAATTGGATTAGCACTGATTGTTACACTTGGAAGCAGAACTTTTATAGTTAATCTGCATGTTGCGTATATATTAAGGGCTTACCTTTTTGTAAACTGTCATAACTCCTGCACATCTATTCAGCAGACATTTATTGAGTGCCTCATGAGTGCCATAGATTGTGTTTGGTGCTACATATCTGTAGAATTAGATGAGTATAAAGAACCGTGACATGTATACTATATAAAAATAGTCTATAGATTCTAGTTCAGTGTAATTTTCGTTATTTATTAAATAAACGTTGAACTCCTACTGTGTACTAGGCCTTGGCCTAGATATTGGGGATTAACAGTGAATAAGCCGGTCGAGATCCTTTCTTCTTAAATTTAGAAGGGAGCCAGACAAGAAGCAGGTCAGCAAAGCAAACAAGATAATTTCAGATGGGGATCAGTGCTATGAAGAAAACAGTGTGAAAGGAGTGATGGCCAGTTGCTCTGCTTCAGCTTGGCTACTCAGGTGCCTTTAAGCCGAGGAGATGGTGTGTGGATTGAGAAACCTGAGTGAGCCACCGAGTGAGGGTCTAGGGGTGGAGCCCTCCAGGCAGAGGGGACAGCAGGTTCAAAGGCCCTGCAGTGTTGAGGGAGGTGTTGGTGTGTCTCGGCAACATGGCTGGAGGACAGAGAGCACAAGGACATGTTTTGGTGGGGCAGGCAGGCAGGACTGTGTAGGCCGTCTTGGGTGGGCATGAGGTGGGGGTGAGGGGTTAGGGAATGGAGTGACAGAACAATTTAATATCTACTTTAAATTTTATAGTAAGAGTACCTCTATTTTATTTTATCTTTATCAACTTATGAGTCATCCTTAAATAGTAAAGAAGTTGAGTCTATTCTGTTACCTTTTCAGCTTTTTCCCCCTTTCTCTTCTCCAGGCGGCTGGGGGTGGAGATGGGCAAAGTGCAGGTTTACCAGGAACCTAACAGAGGTGAGCTATCTTGGACGTGCGTAACGTTGATGTTTTTGTGGAGTGTGACGTGCTGGCTCAGTCCTTCATCTTCCACTGTTGAAACCGCTGGGCTCGGTGTGGAGTGAGTTCTGTTAGTGGGAAGTCAGGCAGGCAGGTGGGTGATGGCGGTTTAGCTCCCGCCTGCTCTGGGTTGTGGCGGGGCTTGAACTCCACACTTAGACCTTATCCAACAAAGACTGCAGAGACGCATGACCTGCTGGCCAACTGAATGCAAATGTCAGCCTGTAGGTGGTTGAATGGATGTCACCTTAGGCAGGATGAGTAAATCCTGTGGGGCCACAACATTAGTTGGTTGTTATTCTTTACCTCTGCATAAGCTGCCATGGGTTAGACTTCATGAAATCTTGTTAGGAAATGCTTTTTGCCAATTGATTTACGTCATTACATAAAAATCTCAAGTTGTAAAAAACCCATTACTTAATCTTTGTAATTTCTGTAGAAATGGTGGATATCTGCAATTATTCTAGCAGGAGCGATGGACAGTTTACACGGGCTGGAGAGTCAGACAGCTTATCCTTGGCGAGTCATTTAACCTTTCTAGACTGCAGGTAGGTAGGCTGTCTTGAGGATTGAATGGGGTAATTGTGTGCCTAACAGAGTTCCTGGCACATAGTAAGTAGGTGCTCACTAAATACTGCTTCCCTCTCCTTTTGCACTGCAGGATTTTGTCAAGTTCTTAAATCTTAGAGAACTTACAAGAGACTTTGATGAAAAGGCAAAAAGAGTTTGCTCCTCCTCTATTTATTTCTCCATTACTGCCTCTTTTTCCTATTTCCCAATATCCCCCATATGGCTTCAGTAGGAAAAAAGTGTGATTAAAGAAAATATGCAGGAAGAGTTTGGGGAAGGGACTTGGATGATGCCCTTTGTCTAGTCTGGAAGGGAGGGCTAAAGGAGGGCTACTGGGGGAAGACTCAGGAGGAGGTTGGTCCAGCCTTCAGGTTCACGAATGAGGGAGAAAGTGTGTGGTGTCTGTGGGGAAGGAAAGAGGGAGCTAACCTCGTGAATTCCTTCCTGTTACCAGATACGGGAGAAGTGAGTCAGGGATGATGTTAGGTACGAGCTCCCGGAAGGAGCCAAGTCAGGACTGAATCCAGATCTCCCCAGCTCCAGAGTTCATTTTCTTTCCATGGGACCCATTCCTTTGTAAACCCATATTGTATTTTTTCCACCATTTTTAATGAAAATATTCAAACCTATAAAAAAGTTGAAAGAATAGTACAGCAAATACCCATATGTATGTCTATCACCTAGCAAGTTAACATTTTGCTGTATGAATATGTATGTGTGGAGCCATTTGAAAGTAAGTTGCAGACATCCAGACCCTTAGCCCCTGAATGCTTGATGCATCTGCTAAGAATGAGGACTTTCTCCTACATAAATATTCTACCGTTGTCACATTTATAGAAATTAAGGATAATTCTCTCATCATCTAATATCTACTCTATATTCAAATTTTCCTGATCGTCCTAAAGAGCCTTTTATAGTTATTGTTTTTTTCAAACCAAGATTCTTGGTTCAAGTGATGTGGTTTTTCTCTCTTCAGTGTCTTCTAATCTAGAGCAGTCCCTTCGTCTTTTCTCTTTTGTTCCCATGATATTGACTTTTTGAAGGTTTTGACTTGTACACTGTTCCATTCTGGATTTGTTTAATTGTTTCCTGGTGGCTGCTCACGAGTCTTTCCAGAGTAGGGATATCAGACCTTATTTGTCTTTACTCTGACAGCATCATTATAACATTTTGTGCCTAATAAGTTCTTAATTGTTGCTGGTTGAATGAATGAGTATATAATTTCCTTTGAAGATACTCTGCTCAGAGTTTTACAGCACTTAGTGCTTATTTGTGAGAAGTGAAAGGCGTAGATTTACTTGTTTCAGGTCAGAAATGTAATTCCGTCTTAAGCATGTCATGTAACTTCACATGTTTTAAAAAATGTGATTAATGGCAGTGTGTTCATCATCCTTTATTGCATCTACAGCCTCAGGAGTTTGTAATAGTTCCAGTTTCCATATTTTATAACATTGGGAAATTATGCAGATTTTTTAAAAATGTAAATTATATACCTTCTTCACCCCTCCCTTCTTTTTTCCTTTTCCTGCCAGAAACAAGAGTACAAATTCAAGAATCCGTGAGGGGAAAAGATGTTTTCATCATCCAAACTGTTTCAAAGTGAGTACTTTTCCAATAAAAGTGTTGTTGCTTTCTGTGTTTCTGTTTGGGCATGAGTGTTGAGAACAATAAAGAGTTGGCCAGACAGGAAGAATTAAGATAGTTTTAAAATTCGTATATCTTACTCTGCTATTTTTTCTGACATAACTGCTGACATTTGTGTGTTCTTTCAGTGTTCTTCTTCTTCTTCTTTTTTTTTTGTTGAGGAAGATTGTTGCTGAGCTAACGTCTGTGCCAGTCTTCCTCTGTTTTATGTGGGACGCCACCACAGCATGGCTTGACAAGCGGTCCTAGGTCTGCATCCAGGGTCCAAACCTGTGAACCCTGGGCCGCCAAGGTGGGACATGCAAACTTAACCACTACGCCACCAGGCCGGCCCCCTTTCAGTATTCTTAAAGGGTGGAAATAACCTTAATAGAACCCATTAAATTTCCTTTCAGTTGCCAGAATTTTATAAAACTTGCAGAGAAGCTCTTGTAGTTCCAAAAAAAGGCAGGAGGAGAGGAGTTTGCTTACTTGGGGTTCTTAAAGCCTTTACTGCAGATCATTTAAAAACGATCTCTACTTATTTGCATAAATTAAATAAGCTGATAAGATAAAAGAATATATTGAAGGAATGTGTATTCCTGTCTGGTATGACATTTGACATATGTGTGTTCTGGAAGTTGTTGAGGTCAGAAATTCGTAAGCTGGTACGGAAGATTCAGTGCCGCGAGGTTGTCTCTGCCACTTTTTGGTCAAATGCCACCTTGTCCATAGTTGTCCCCGAATGCCTCCGTGTATGAAAGTTCTTCACTCAGTGATTTTCAATGATGTCTAGAAATCAGTTTGTGTAGTGCACTGTTTCTGAGCTTAGAGGTTCCAGAAATTGCTGCCTGCTAAATTCATGTTTATATGTATGATAATAAATAGCAAAAAAGGGGAAGAAGAGCCAAATTTCAGGAGATTTTAGACTTGGAACACAGGTATCTTCACCTAGATTTTGAACATGTCTATCCTGGTCTTTGTTCATCGGGATGAAATCTTGAAGCCACCTGACTCTTCTGGTAAGAGGAGTATAGGGGACCTGTCATTGCGTCCCATTGTCCCGGAGAGCACGTGTAATGTGAAGAGGGGAGGGCTGGCTTGCCTTTGCCATGGTGCCCTTGTTTCATTGCTCCGTGCCGCTTAGGACCCTCAGCAGAGCCGGGCTGCGGGCATCAAGTTGGCGCTGCCCCTGCTGCAGGGCCAGGGTGCTGGGGGAGGACCCTGTGTGCCCACACCTTACCTTCCACCCTCCAGCATCGGGGCGGGGAGAGTGCAGAGCACAGAACAATTCATGTTGCTTCTGGCTCCTGGGTGTTTGCAGGACTTGGATCGCCTCAGAGACGAGCGTGATTCCGTTTGGGGAGATGCACAGGGGTTGTGCGTGTTCCCCGAGGGGAGAGGTAGGCCTTGAAGGGTAGCCTGGACTTGGAAATCAGGCCTTCGCGTGGCGGACTCTTGTAATCCTTCCTGTTTCCAAGTCCTTCTATTTCTTTCTTTCTTTTTGTTTATTTCAACACTCTTATTACCGTTCTGCCCTTGCCTTTTGTCAGTTTCTTATCTCTTAGCCAAAACCATCCCCTCAATTTTCTCTGCATGTCTCATTTTGCAGTTCTGTTCTGAACTGTGCTGTAGGCTTGTGCTAGCCTTGTCCAGGTTGCAGAAAGCCTGGACATTGTGGTCTTTATGAAACGGTGGACGTTGAGGTTTGGTGTTGTCAGGTACATCTTATACTTCATGTTAGTATGGGCTAGTGGTAGGCACTAGGAGTGTAAGAAAAATTTTAAACTAAGAAAATTCTTTCTGTTAACTTAACTTTTCCTGTAATTCAAACAAGTTCATTATTTGAGTTTAGTGATGGAAAGCCTTTTACCAGCTCACAGAAGAACGGTGCACCCGGTGTAACTTCCCCCTTGCTGCTGGTTTGTCTGCTCTTGCCCTCTCACACAGAATGCTTTCTGAAAGTCTGCTTTCGCTCCTCACATGTCAGGCTTCGTTAACGGAGGGCCTATTCACCCAAATGTTCAGTGTTTCCGTTCGCTCGTTCACTCATTTACACATATTTACTGAATGTCGGCTATATGCTTGTCACTGTTACAGGCGTGTGAGATGCATTCATGAGTGGAACAGATGAAGATCCTTGTCCTCATGGAGTCTGTATTCTAAGACATGCAGATAACGTAATAGCTAAGTAGATTATCTAGTTTGTCAGAAGGTGATGAGTGCTATAGAAAAACAAAACGAAACATTGTGGCAAGGAATAGGGAGTGATGGTGGTGAGAGAGAGGGCAGCCAGGGTAGGCTTCATTGAGGTGACATTTGACGAAAACTGGAAGAGGGTGAGGAAGTAGGCCAGTGGCCAGCTGGGGAGGAGAGCATTCCAGGTGGTGGGAGCACCAAGAGCAGAGGCCCTCAGGTGGGAGTGAGGACTGACAGGGTGTCAAGTGTGGCCGAACTGAGAGAGGAGCGTGGAGCAGATGTGGAGGGCAGGGAGGTGGGGCGAGGGGCAGGTCATGAAGGGCCTTGGGCCTTTGCCATGGGCAAAACGGGAAGCATTTCTGGGTCCTGAGCAGAGGAGTGCAGGGTCTGACTTTCTGTTTAAGATCTAACCGGATGCTGTGTGGAGAATGGACTGCAGAGGGACTGCTGGAGGGGCAGGGAGCCCTGTGGGAGCAGGCTCTCACGGTCCCCTCATTGAGGAGGGAGAGTGGCTTGGCCCCAGGGCAGCGGCAGAGTGCTGAGATGCTGGAACTTTCTGGATAGGAGAGCAGTTAAGGATGCCTCTGAGTTTTCTGTCTTGAGTAAACTGGGGGAACAGCATTCTCATCAACTGAGATGGCAAAAGTTTCATGGTGAAGCCGGCTTTTGGGGGCAAAGAGCAGTTCTGTTTGGGATGTGTTAAGTTTTGAGATGTCTTAACAGACGTTCAGGTGGAATTGTCAAGTGGCAGGTGAGATTGTTAGACTAGAGCTAAGAAGAGAAGCTTGGCTGGAGCTCTAAGTTGGAGAGTCTCCATCATTTATAAAGCTGTGAAATTGGATGAGAAGCCCAAAGGATGGGGGAGATAGAAGAGGACAAATGAATGAGTGTTAGGACAGGAAGTTGGGGAGAAGAGGAGCCAGCAAAAGAAACAAAGTAGAGCAGGAGAACAGTGAGGGGAGTCCTGGAAGCCAAGTGAATCGAGTGTGTCGGGGAGCAAGGGGAGCAACCGTGTGACGCCGCTGATGCGCAGGTGAGAGAAGGACTGAGAGGTGACCAGGATTTAGCCCCTGGAGGTCACTGATGACCTGGATTGGAACGTGTTTGGGAGAGAATGAGAGTAGGTGAAGTGGAGTGGGCCAGTGTAGACAACTCTCTTGAGGTGTACTGCACGGGAGAGCAAAGACATGGGCAGTGGGGAAAGCGGTCACGAGTTGTTTTTAGTGGAGGAAATGACAGAATGTTTATGGGCTGATGGGTGTCAGCCAGGGGAGTGTAACAAGTTGATGACAGAGTGAGAGGGAGCATTTCTGGAGCAGTATCTTCAGCGAGCAAGGGGGGCTGGGGATTAGTGTGTGCTTTGGAGGGCTAGTTTTAGAGTAACTTTGGTGTGGAAGTTCGTCTCTGATGGCTGAGGGCAGCAGACTTGTAGGGTACAGATGCATGTGGTAGTGGGGGCCCGTGGAAGCTCTCTTCTGACTGAGTAGTTTTGTCAGTAAAGAAGGAAGTGGGGCCATCGGCTGAGAGGGAATGTCGGGAGAACTGATGGAGGCCCTGGGACAGGGAAGTTTGTTGGTTTCTTTTTTGTGTCTTGAGCCTTAAGTCTTGGTAGAGGCATGAGTTGTATATGCTGACACTTTGTTGGACCAGGGATATGTTATCAAGCATCTTATACTTCTGGGATTTTCTGTCTCTTGGGTCGCAGGGATGTGAACACCACTGTCATGGAGCTCCTGATTATGGTGTACGCATGTAAGACCTCTTGTGCCAAAAGCATCATCGGCGTGATCCCCTACTTTCCTTACAGCAAACAGTGTAAGATGAGGAAAAGAGGCTCCATCGTCTCTAAGCTGCTGGCTTCCATGATGTGCAAAGCTGGTAAGAGTGGCAGGTATTGATGATTTGTTGGGGGCCTGGGAGTTTTATTTTTACCTTAGAAATTGTAGAGCCTTGTCTTAACTAAACTAGAATGCTGAACAGAGTGAAAACAGTGATATGGCTTTTAGAGACGACTAATTTAGAATGAGAAAACAGTGCAGAGAATTCTCCTGTTCCCAACCCCCTAAAACACAAGGGTAATAAGAAAATAAAAATTACATTGAGATGACAAGTTACAGTCACAAGTAGGTCATTTTTAAAGGGGAGAAAGGCATTTGGAACCGACTACTCTCACGCAGCAACTGTTTTTATTTCAGCCTCTTGCCTTTCCCAGGACAGGTTCGTGTATTTTGCAAACCATATGTATTATTTTGTGTTGTGCATTTTCAGGTAACATCCTGTGTCCCCCCTTGTTTCTAAATAATCTTCAGAGTTGATATTGTGTGTGTGTGCATGCACATGTGCGTGTGTGTACAATCATGTCACTTAGTGACGGGGACACATTCTGAAAAATTTGTCGTTAGGCGATTTCGTCGTTGTGCAAACATCCGAGAGTGCACTTACACAAACCTGGATGGTGTAGCCCACTCCCCAGCTAGGCTATGTGGGACTAGTCTTACGGGACCACCGTCACACATGCATTCCATTGTTGACCGAAATGTTATGTACATATCGCGGAGCATTTGCACAGACAGCAAAGAATAAAAGTCCCTTTTCACTGCATTTTAACACAGACACTTACTGTAGAATAAATTTTCTACTGTAACCTTCTGAAGAAGGCAGAAACAAAGCAAAATTTGATACAAGCAGAAACCCAGCAACCTCAACAGTATATGCTATTGAAAACCCGGAGCACGGGAGTGTCCCTGCAGCAAGGCTGCGCCCCAGTCTGGGAAGCCCCTGCCTGCCTCTCCCCTGCTGGGATACGGGCCTGTCTGCTGGCTTCTTTGGAGGACCCTGTGACAGGTAGCTGGCTGAAGGGAGCAGGCTGGCTCACTGAGCCTTCCAGAACGGTCTGCCCTTTTCTTCTAGCCTTGCTCCTGGGTGGGCCACCAGGCTCACTTTCCTGCTCTTTGGGGCAAGTTTTGCTTTAAAAAATTTTTCCAATTGAATTTTCCTTATACTTTTTTGGTGATCATTTCAAATATCCTTTAAGGAGCCAGTGGGGGCAAAGGTTCTTCATCTTCTCCAGTTACTGGCCTGTGCAGTTTGTCTTCATATCTTAAGACAATGTTTGTTTTAATGTGGCTTTGCCACGCCTGTTAAGGAAACTTCAAGGAAATGTGATTTGCTCTAATAGGATTATCAGAGACATTTCTTTGTTAGTTTTATCTTTGCTAGTTTATGTGAAAATCATGCATCTCTGTGTAAGAAAAACCACCCAGCCTTTCCCTTCTGAGTGGGGAAGAGCCCAGTTCCCACCCCTGTGTGTCTCCTTTACTACTCATACAGAACTCTTCGCTCTGACGCCAAATGTGTGGAGTTTTTCCCTACACCTAGCAATTCTCTGTGACACCAGCTGGTGTCCTACAATTTAACCCAATTCTGACACTGTCTACCTGAAGACAGCGTCAGACCCCACAGGTTAAGGGCTCGGTCCCATAAGACTACGCCTACCCTCGATCTGCGGATGCCAGTCGCAATTCCAGGTTGTCACCTGTGCCTCTGACGGATCGGCTGTAAATCTGAGGTTCCCACAACCTCTTCCTTGGGTTCAGTTAATTTGCTAGAGCAGCTCACAGAACTCAGGGGAACTGTTTACTCACAGTTTACCAGTTTATTATTACAGGATATGATGAAGGGTACAGGTGAACATCCAGATGGAAGAGATACGTAGGGCAGGGCGTGTGGGGAGGGGCGTGGAGCTGCCGTGCCCTCTCAGGGTGCACCCGTCTCCCTGAACCTCCACCTCTTCACCAGCCTGGAAGCTCCCCAAGACCTCTGCTGTTGGGAATGTAAGGAGGCTTCCTCACGTGGGCACGATCGATCGTTACTCCGTTTCTGCCCCCTCCCCTCTCTGGAGGATGGCAGGTGGGGCTGACAGTTCCAAGCTTCTGATCATGTCTTGATCTTTCTGGTAACCAGCCCCCACCTAGGAGCCATCCAGGAGTCCCCCCAAAGTCACCTCAAGAGAACGAAAGACGCTCCTAGTGCTCTTGTCACTTAGGATGTGACCAGGGTTTTAGGAGCCTGTGCCAGGAACCGGGGGCAGAGACCAGTACATATATTTTCTGTTATCTCACAATCTTATGGCACTAGAAAATCTGAGAAATAAAGATGCTCAGTTTTTTTGATGAGAGAGCACTTTTTAATAGTAATTTATTATATATAGTATTTCATATAGTACTTATTTCATACTGTATTTCATATAGTATTTTATATAGTACTTATTTCAAACTTGTTATTAAACCATTTATATGTTTGTATCTTCTTTATTTCAAAGGTCTAACTCATCTTATTACTATGGATTTACACCAGAAGGAGATTCAGGGCTTCTTCAATATTCCTGTCGATAATTTAAGAGCATCTCCCTTCTTATTACAGTATATTCAAGAAGAGGTGAGCTAGCTCAAACTTTTTTATTTTAACATTTTGTTTAAAGGTTGAAAGATACATTTCCATTTCCTTGGGCTGCCCATAAAGGACTAAAACTCAATGTTTCCTGCTTAAAGTACTACCTTACTTTATAAATGTAATTCAGTCTATTTTAAAATTCTTGATCTGCAGTTTATTTCTTTTGCTAAGTTCTTCAAATTGCTTTTTCTTCTTTTAGACCTCAGGTACCTAGAATTGGACTAGTTATGATCATGACAAATAACTCGCTCTCATCATTTGGTCCAGGTGTGGTCCTGGCCCTCTTTTATGTATCCGTCTGTTTGCCTGTCTCTCTGTCCGTCTGTCTGTAGTAGTCAGCATCCATGACCCTACGACCCAAAAAGAAAACCAGAATCATTGTCGTAAGCTCTTGTGGTCCCTCTTTGTCCCATCCCCTGCTTCCTCCCACCCGAGGGAACCATCATCCTGAATCTTGTTTTATCTTCTCTTAATTTCCTTTTTATATAGTTTTATGTATAGTTTTTATATAGTTTATAAAACTATAAACCATAAAAAAGTTCCTTTTTATATAGTTTTATCTCATATATATTCATATTTAAATATATGTTTTTAATATGTATAAAGACAAAAACAAAATATATATATTCTTTAACTTTATTGAAAAATCAAATTGTGCAATTTTTGGGAATTTTGCACTTGGTATTACATTAGTAAGCTTCATCCATATTGTTCCGTGTCACAGTTCGTCCATTTTGACTGCTGAAAAACACCCACTATGCAGCTGTTATCACAGTTGATTCATGAGGTTTTGGCTGTTGTGATAGTGCTCCTGTGAGCATCCTCATGTGTGTCTCCATGGTTCATAAGTGAAAGTGTATCTTGATTATATACCAAGGGTGGGATTGCTAGGTTGTATGGTGTGTGAATGTTTAATTTTTCCCAGGCAGTTATACCCATTTGTTTTCCAGCCAGCAATGAATTAGATATCCTGTGGATCCGTCTTTGCTCCAATACTTATATTATCAGGGGGCTGGCCTGGTGGCATAGTGTTTAAATTTGTGCACGCTGCTTAGGCGGTCAGGGTTCTCCAGTTTGGGTCCTGGGTGTGGACCTACACACTGCTTATCAAGCTGTGCTGTGGCAAAATTCCCACTTAGAAGAACTAGAAGGACTTAGATATACAACTATGTACGGGGCTTTGGGAAGGAAAAAAAAAAGAGGAAGGTTGGCAACAGATGTTAGCTCAGGGCCAATCTTCCTCACATAAAAAGGCACGAGAAGGGCTGGCCCCGTGGCCAAGTGGTTGGATTCGCATGGTCCACTTTAGCAGTCCAGGGTTTCACTGGTTTGTATCCTGGGTGTGGACATGGCACCGCTTGTCAGGCCATGCTGAGGTGGCGTCCCACATAGCACAACCAGATGCACTCACAGCTAGAATGTACAACTATGTACTGGGGGGCTTTGGGGAGAAAAAGATGTGGGGGGGGAAGGAGGTTGGCAACAGATGTTAGCTCAGGTGCCAGTTTTTAAAAAAATAAAAGCATGAGAAATGTTACTGAAAATAAGTAAAAAATAAAAGAATACTTATATTATCAGAATTTAAACTTTTTGCCAGTTGAAAGGCTATGGTATGGTATCTTGTCATTTGGTGGGTATATCTCTGATGACTTACGGAGTTGAACATCTTCATCTGTTTCCTATTCTGTGAAAAAGTGCTTAATGCCTTTTACCTAATGGTTTGTTTTGTGTATTTCTTTCTAAGCTGTAGGCATCCTTTTTTTTTTCCTTAGGAAGATTGGCCCTGAGCTAACATCTGTGCCAGTCTTCCTCTGTTTTATATGTGGGACTCTGCCACAGCATGGCCACTGCTGAGGGTATAGGTCTGTGCTGAGGACTGAAGCAAGGCCCCCAAAACAGAGTGTGCCAAGCTTAACCACTAGGCCACGGGGCCAGCCCCATTTTTTAATTCTTGATTCTGGCCAGTTAGAATTTTTTTACGTGTGTCTCTCAGTTTGTAACTTGTCTTTTTGTTTTCATTTTGGAGTCTTGATAAGCAGACATATTCAGACTTTTTTTTCATTGAGATGAAATTCACATAACAAAATCAGCCGTTTTAACACAATTTAGTGGTATTTAGTGCATTCACAGTGTTGTGCAACTGTCCCCTCTCTCTAGCTCCACAGCTTTCTCATTGCTCCAGAAGGACACCCTGTGCTCTTTAAGTAATCACGCCTTGTCCTTCCCTCCCTACCATTTGCTGGCAACCACAATCTGCTTTCTGTCTCTGTGGATTTGCCTGTTCTGGACATTTCATATAAACAGAATCGTACAATATGTGACCTTGTGTGTTTGGCTTCATTCACTAAGCTTAATGCTTTTGAGATTCATCACCGTTGTAGCCTGTAAAGGCTTCATTCTTTTTGATGGCTGAATTACGTTCCATTGTATGTAGATATCACTATGTGTTAGTCGTTGATAGACATTTGGGTTGTTTCCACCTTTTGGCTGTTGTAAGTAATGCTGCTGTGAACATTTGTTTACATGTTTCTTAGTGGACATATGTTTTTGTTGTGGACATATCTTTCATTTCTTGGATGTATACTTAGGTTTGGAATTACTTGGTCGCTTGGTAATTCTGTTTAACTTTTTGAGAAGCCATCAAACTGTTCTCCAGAGTGGGCGCGCCATTTTACACTCTAACCAGCAGTGTATAAGATTTCCGGTTTCTTCATATCCTTACCAACATTTATTTTCTGGTCTTTTGATTATAGCCATTCTAGTGGTTGTGAAGTGATATCTCATTGTGGTTTTGATTGATCTGTATTTCACTAATGATGAATGATGTTGAGCATCTTTTCGTGTGTTTATTGGCCATTTGTATATCTTCTTTGGATGAATGTTCAAATCCTTTGCCCATTTTTTATTGGATTGTTTGCCTTTTTATTGAGTTATAGGAGTTTTTTATGTATACTGGACTCTAAACTCTTATCAGATATATGATTTGCAAACATCCCCCCCATTCTGTAGTTTGTCTTTTTGCTTTTTTGATAGTGTCCTTTGTTGCACAAAAGGTTTTACCTTTGGTGAAGTCCAATTTATCTTTTTCTTTTGTTACTCATGCTTTTGCTTTTAATTCTAGGAAAACATTGTCAAATCCAAGGTCATCAAGATTTACCTCTACATTTTCTTCTGAGTTTTATAGTTCTGGCTCTTATGTTTAGTTTGATCCATTTTGAGTTCATTTTTGTATGTGGTGTGAGGTAGGCATCTCACCTCATTCTTTTGTATGTGCTGTCTAGTTGTTCCAGCAGCATTTGTTGAAAAGACTGTTTTTTCCGCATTGAAGGGCTTATTTCTGGACTCTCAGTTCTATTCCATTGGGCTATGTGTTTATCCTTATGCCAGCACCACACTCAATTTTGATTACTATATAGCCTTATAGTAAGTTTTGAAATTGGCTTTCAGTTACATATGAAGTTAAGGATTGGCTTTTCTGTTTCTGCAAAAACAAGGGCATTGGAATTTTGATAGAGATTGCATTGAATCTGTAGACCACTTTGGGTAGTTTGCCATCTTCATATCAGGTCTTCCAACCATGACTATGAGTTGTCTTTCTGTGTATTCAGGTTTCTTTAGTTTCTTTTAGTACTGCTTTGTAGTTTTCAGTGTACAAGTCTTTCACTTTGTTGGTTAAATTTATTACTAGGTATTTTATTCTTCGATGCCATTGTAAATGGAATTGTTTTCTTAATTTCCTTTTGGATTGTTCATTGCTGGTGCATAGAAATGAGATTGACCTGTGTGTGTTGATCTTGTACCCTGTGACTTTACTGAATTCATTGATTAGCTTTGATAGTTTTTTGTGTTGTGTGTGGATTCTTTAGAGTTTTCTGTGTATAAGATCGTATCATCTGTGAATGGAGGCAGTTTGACCTCTTCCTTTCCAGCTTGGGTACCTTTTATCTTTTACTGTCTGACAGCTCTGGCTGTTAGATCGCTTCCAGTCCACTGTTGAACAGCAGCGGTGAGAGTGGGCGTCCGTGTCGGTTCCTGACCCCAGGGGGAGTGCTTTCTGTCTTTCACCATCGAGTCTGATGTGTTAGCTGTAGGATTTTCATAAATGCCTTTTATCATGTTGAGGAGTTTCCTTCTGTTCTTAGTTTTCTGAGTGTTTTTATCAAGAAAGGGTATGGGATTTGTCAGATGCTTTTTCTGCATCAATTGAGATGATCATGTGGATTTTTTCCTTCATTCTATTAATGTAGTGTATTATAGTGATTGATTTCTCTCATTTTGAACCACTCTTGCATTCCTGGGACAAATCAGACATTATATACAATTTTAATATAGTTATATTTGTTATTCTTTGATATGATAGCAGTTGTGTGACTTATTATTTAAGAAGCCTTTTAAAATGTTAACTTATAATGCACTTAGCTATTTTGCTCTTTTAGGAACTGTTTTCCTCACATGAATTATTTCTCTCTTTAATAACTTTTCCAGGGAACTTTTTACATATTTAAAAGATGGCGACGTATAGATTTCTGAGCAGCTTCTTTCTGTCAAGAGTACAGGCCTTCCCCATCCTCCAGCCATTAACATAGACACTCGTTAGTGAAAATGAATTTAAGTATTTTTGAAAGAGGAAAATATAAAACATTCTGCTTGTTTTCTTTAAAGTTAATCTACAAGGAACCTACAAATGCTAATAAATTCAGAAAACAATATAGAATATTGTTTGTAAATTATAAATTATACTGAAAATATGGTTTACCTGAATATGATTCTCAGGTCAGAGGAAGAGAAAGGGTGAGCAAGCAACGGCCAGTGTCTTGATGGGGGAGGAAAAGGGGTCCAGGCAGAGAGGAGTGAGGGCTGAGACTTGAGTGCGCAGGAGAACATGGTGCAGTTAAGGATCATCTAGATAAAGAAACCTGTAGTTTTGGAAGGAACAGAGGGTGCTGTAGACTTTCATAGGCTAATGTTTCTATCTGGTGCTTTGGGGGAGGTTTCCACTCAAGGTACCAGGCGTGTTGTGTGCTGGCATCTCGAGGCATCCGTGGCCTAGTGCTCTTGAGAGGCACCCTTGAGTCTGTGGTCAAGGCTGAGCGCCCTCGTGAGGTCGGGTGTACGGCTCCTCCAGCGCCTCTGAGGCCCCTTCGGTCTCAGGTGAGGCTGCCTGCCACTTGGAAAATCCCAGTTTAGGTTTTATTGTGGAAAAGAAGTCAGGGTGGAACTCTCTTATGCTGTTTGTGGTTCAGCAAACTAGGGAAACGGTTCTGTGTTTTTGATGGTGAGCTAAGAGTGATAACTCCAAACATTTTAGTTTCAAAATCCTTCTTAAAAAGTAAATTAAAACAGACCATGAAAAATGAAATACCATAGGGAGCTCACTGTTGAAAAGGAATTTTGTTCTCTTTTCTGTAGTGTACTTGTTTTCATGTATTAGAGCGTCTCAAGTGGGGTAGACAGACCGTATTTTACTGAATCTAAGATGTCATCAATTAAGGTTTATGTTATGTGTGTCATCAAGAAAGAAGAAAACACTGCCAATTATACTATGACGCAACGCCGTTGTGTCACTTAGTGATCCTCTTCTGCAAGTTTTGATGCTGACACTTCCCTGTGTGACAGCTCACACTCTGTTTCTCTTGAGCTGTCACTGGAATTTAAGCACTTTCTGTGAGAGTTGTAATTGGATGCTCTTTGGCTTGAAACTTTGTCATCTAGTCTGAGGGTTTGGCGGTTTCTCCTGCCTTCTCTTGTGTTGCTCTGCGTGTGTTAGGCATCCTTTTGAGATTCAGTCCTTTCACAGCTTCACCTTCTGGTGTTGAGTCCTCCTCCTTAGGTCTCGTAAAGCACTTGATTGTTGCCTTGCAAGAAAACGTGGAATTGTGGTCATTCTTCTAGCGGTGACCATTTGATTCATGAATATGAAATTACTCCGTGCTGCCCTCTTCCTGTGTCTTTCTACTTGCACGGTAACTTTTCATTTAATGCAGAATCATGGTGAACTCTTTCTGGAGACATTGTAAATGGCAGTTAAACCCAGCCCATATAGAACCAACAGTGCCTGTGACTCATGTGAAGCGAGGACCTTAGGAATGCCTTGGCCTCCTCCGTGCGTGTGAAGGGGTAAAAAAGCACATCGCAGCTGTTGGGCCTGTGGTGACTGTAAGACACTACTGAGTTTAAGACATCCAAATTGTAGACACATTAGTGTATGACCCAAAATATGGTTTGGGTGTTGGTTAAATATAGTACATGTTTTTTAAAAATGACTAAATATTGTAGTGATAGTTCTGGTAGTCATTGGTCTGCATCAGGATTTTTTAAGGAAATTATGAAGAGGAGGGCTACTAGTGTAGTTTTATGCTGTATGTAGAGATCCCATCCCATCTCGTCAGTTTTTTACATAGGAACTTTTAGAGCTATCCTGTTTCTGATTCTTGAGTTGCTTTTGCATTTCCCCATGTTCTTCTTACTCTGTTTATATCAAGCCACTCTCATGATCACAGAAATGAAATACGGCAGGAGACGGAAGCCCAGGGCCAGGGGGCGGGGTATAGCAGAGCAGTGCGGGGTGTAGGGCCGGTTGATTCTTTGTGGTTCCACACGAGCCCTGAGGATGTTTTCCCTTAAAGCTTCAGGGGAAAATTACAGCAGAGTCTAGAAGTCAGACTTATATGACATGTAGTGTGTTTCCCCCTCCACTTGATAATAAGAGTAATCTTTGTCTAAAAAGTGAAAAATGAATGTTTATCTTTATGATGGCAGTGTAGAGACGTGCGTGTTTGTGTTTAGTCATGCTGACGGTACTGAGAAAGCACCGGCCCTGGACCCCGCCCCTGTCCTGGGCCCCTCTGCAGGGTGACCTTTGTTCCCAGCCTGCCTTGTGTCCTGTATCCTCTCAGGTCTTTCTCTTTGTGTTTACCTCCTTATCTATGTGCACAGTTAGAGATTTTGGTTTGTGGCTGCTTTTTAAAAACCACATCGACATATTGTTTACCTTGTTCTGCAGCTTGTCCTTTGCTTTCTCTGCTGGTGTCTGGAGGTCTTTCCTGCTAAGATGTGTAGGTTTACCTCTTTAGAATTGCTACATAATGTTCCCTAGTTTAGATCAGTGATCTCCAGTGGAACTTTCTGTTTGTGACGATGTTCTGTCTGCTGTCTGGTATGGTAGCCACTAGGCACATGTGGCTATTGAGTCCTTGAAATGTGTCTAGTGTGACTGAAGAACTTAACCTTTCATTTTACTTAAGTTTAATGTGAATTTAAATAGCTGCATGTTTAAAGCACAAATTTCAACGAACCACAGTTTTTTCAACTATTTCCCTCTGGTGATTGGATATTAAATTGTTTTAATTTTCACTCTTTTAAGTGAAATATTTTATTTTCAAAAAATATTTAAGTAATGCTGCATTGAAAATTCTTGTACTTAACCTTTTTGAGTACTTAGATGAGTGTTTTCCTGAGATATATTAGGAGGTGGAATTGCTTAATTGAAAAGTATCTACATTTTTAATATTTTAATAGTATTGCAATTTTCTGAAAATTTGGTATTTTAATAGATACCGTGAAAATTGCAGTTGTCTGAAGGGGCTGCATTGATTTACACCCCACTAGCAGAGCATATGATAGTACATGTTTCCCCATGCCCTTAATTTTGCTAGTTTAATGGGCAAAACTATACTGTAGTATTTGAATTTTTTTGTTCCCTGATTCCTAGTGTGATTGAGCATCTTAGCATGTGGTTTTTGGGGTGGGGCGGAATTTCCCCCGTCTAAAATAGCGTTTTCTCTTTTTACTGTGGTTTTGAAGCTTCAGCATGCTGTGTCTGAGCGGGACTTTCCATTCATTTTGTAGGTACTCAGTGGGCTACTTTCCTTCTCTGGGAGCTTTTGTCCTAAAGTTTATTTCATCCCTTCTTTTTTTTCATTCTTTCCTTTGGGAACTGTTAGATGTTGAAAATTTTGCATCTAGTCTCTATATTATTTAACTTTTTTGGTTTTCCTTTTCAAGTTTCGTGTTCTCATATACTGCATTGCGGGAAAATCCCTTGGCCTGATTGCCCAGCTGTGTCCCTTCTGCCGTCAGGCAGCCAGCTACTGAGTTCCTTCTTTGGACCATCATAACTTCCACCTTCTAGATTTCTTTTTGGTTTTTTTCATAACAGCTTGCTCTCTCTTTATGCATATGACTTCCTGTTTTAACCCCTGACGAGACAGTAGACCTGTTTTTATTGAAGAGTCCTTTCTTTTAAAGTCTCCTTTTATTTGCTTTATTAACTGTTTCCTTGGTTTTTATTTAGTCTCTTGGCCGGATTTCGTGATGTTTGATGATGTTTGATGTGGCAAGGAAGAACATAAAACAGTTTAGAAGGACTTGCAGCAAAAATAAGGAAAAGTGTGTAAATGAAAATAGTTTCTGCTGTCTTATTCTCTGATAGCGTGGGATAAATTCAGCTTTCCTGGAGAGACATCTGATCCATGTGCTTATGCTGGATATATCAATCAGTTTTTGCTTCGTTTACTAGCTATTTATTATTTAATGCTTCCTGTGTGCTAGGCATTGTACAAGGTGCTGGATGTTATTAAGTACTTATGTTAAATTCATTGATCTGCGTAATTGTGAGGAAAAAAGCAATGGGGATATATTTGAATGAAATAATACACTTTACTTGAATTGATTGAATTTCAAGAACACAATTTGAAAATATTGCTGAGCTGAAGTCAGAAACAACGAACGACCACTCGGCTTTAAACTAGTTCTGTCTTCTAAACTCTCAGAGGTTGGTGATGGGTCTATGTTCAGTTGAAATCGTCGCCAGCACAGGTCACTTCAAATGTTCAACTCTAAGACTGCAAAGCAGGCTGATGTTTCACTTACTTTCTCAAGGGCTCTTAACAGCTTTGCAGACGAGTCCTTGCCGACCGGCCTTTGACAGTTGGTTTCTTCAGTGTGCCCTGACTGAGATGCGCTGAATCATGGGTTTGGAGCGCACTGATTTGGAATTTGACGGTTACCCCCGATTCAGGTTGGATGGCAATTGTGTGTAACTGGGATCTGTGAGAGGCCTTCCTGCTGACTTTATGAAAGCATCCTTCCCCCATGTTATCAGTGTGGGCTGGCAGGGAGATCTGAGCCAGTCACTCATTAGCCCTGCTTTTTCCTTAGAAGAGTCTGTGAGGGTCGGACCTTAATAATATGTTTTTCTTAGGTAGACATTTCTTCATTTTTCCAAAGGAGAACTTGACTTTGAACTCTCTGTTTTTGGAAAAACTTTGAAGTGACCAGATGGCATTTTGGAGTCCATTAGAATGTTCCTTTTTATTGATTGTTGCCTGTTGGTGTGAAGAGCCCTGTGGAGACGTGGCAGTAACGCCCCTCTTGTCTGTCACAGATCCCGGATTACAGGAATGCGGTGATTGTGGCCAAATCCCCAGCCTCGGCCAAGAGGTAGGTGGGAGCCCTCGACTGCTGCTTGGATCTGCCGCCGAGGATCACGTCCCCACAGATCCGGGGCGTCCTGGATTCTCCTCAGCGGTTCCCACTGGTGTCCCTTGTTTTTATTCTGTGGACTGATAGTCTAAAAGATTGCCCGCTCCATCGGTTAAGTAATTTGCTTTCCTCTTTTTTTCCAACCCCAGTCTGACTGCCAGTTGCATTTCTTGACCAAAGCCATCTGAGTCTGGGGTCCTGACCTAGTGCTTCCCTCATGCCCAGATGGGCAGACACCTGTCATTGATCTTCACATCTGGCATTTAAAATACCACCGAATATACTTTGTAGTTGTTTACTGCCTTTTATTCAAAAACACTCAGTAATTTATTAACAGAATTGTATCCAGCTGAGAGGCCCCTTATTGGCATGTGTTAGAAAGTGACGTTTTACAAAACTCAAACACCCTGAGGCGTACAGTTGGGGCAGTGTTGAGAGTTACTTGTGACCTGGAGTAACTGATGAGTCAGTAATATAGTACTTAAAATTGTGTTTGTGTTGAGGGTGTTTCATATAGAAGCCACTCCAGGGGCCGGCCCCATGGCTGAATGGTTAAGTTCACGCGCTCTGCTTCAGCGGCCCAGGGTCTCACCAGTTTGGATCCTGGGTGCGGACCCTAGCACCACTCACTGAGCCACGCTGAGGTGGCTGCCCACATGGCACAGCTAGAAGGACTCACAACTAAAATATACAACTATGTACTGGGGGGCTTTGGGGAGAAGGAGGAAAACGAAAAAGAAAAGCCACTCTCCATTAGACAGGGAAAGGACAAAATCCAACATAGGAATAAAGGCTTTTTCCTAAAAAAAGATCTTTTAAAATTATTTCCCACAACTGAATGCCTCTGCTCACTGGACCGTTGTTGAGTTCTGTGGAGTGAAAGCAAGCGTGGGGACCTCCATCCTGGGCCACAGTCTGTTACTATTGAAGGATGGGGGGGCACTTGCCGTTGATTTAAAAGCTATTACATATAAGTAGCTTTCTATTATAAAATAACAATATTTACTATATTGAATAAATAGAGTTGGCATTTATGATAAAACCATGAAGTTGCCATGTTCTTAGAGCCAGCCTCCCGTGCAGGGCAGACTGTGCCCACCCACGCTTCCTTCAGGAAGCTCTGTCCTTGGGGTCTCATATTGTCCGTTTGATTAAGTCGTAGTAAACCATGACTCGTTTTGGAATATAAACATTTCAAACAACTCTTCCAAACATTTGTGCAAAGGCTGAATTAATTTTAATTTAATAATTAATTTTTCTCTGATACACACTTTTTTTTGTTAAGGTGACAATCATATGACGTATGATTAACCATTTTAAAGTGTACAATTCGCTGGCGTTTAGTGCACTTACAATGTTGTGCAACCACCACCTGTCTGTAACTTTGAAACTTTTCCATCATCCCAGGAGAACACCTTGTACTCATTAAGTAATTGCCTTCTCCCCTCATCTCTTGGCAGCCGCTAATCTGCTTTCTGCCTCTGTGGATTTGCCTATTCTTGGTGTTTCATATAAATGGAATCATGCAACATGGGGCCTTTCACGTCTAGTTTCTTTCCCTTAGCATAATGTTTTCAAGGTGCATCTACGTTATGGTATGTCTCAGCAATTCATTCCTTTTGATGGCTGAAAAATACTCCATTGTATGGATGTACTATCATTTGTGTATCCATTGATGGACGTTTGGGTTGTTTCTACCTTTTGGCTAAAATGAACACTGCTGTGAACATTTGTGAACAAGTTTCTGTGTGGACGTATTTGTATTTCTTGTGGATGTCTACCTAGAGTTGAAATTGCTGGCTCATATGATAATTCTGTGTTTACATTTTTGAGGGACCACCAACCTGTTTTCCAGCAGCTACACCACTTTGCATTCTCACCAGCAGTGGTAGTGTACAGGGGTTCCAATTTCTCCACATTCTTAGCAACATTTATTTTCTGGTTTTTGAACATTGCCATCCTAGTGGGTATGAAGTGATATTTTATTGTGGTTTTGATTTGCATTTCCCTAATAATTAATGATGTTGAGCATCTTTTCTTGTGCTTGTTGGCCATTGGTATATTTTTGGAGAAATGTCTACTAAAGTCCTCTGCCCATTGTTTAATTGGGTTCTTGTCTTTTTGTTGTTGAGTTCTAAGTGTTATTTATATGTTCTGGATACTAGACCCTTATCAGATATATGACTTGTAAATATTTTAGCCCATTCTGTAGGTTATCTTTTCCTTTTCTTGATAATGCCCTTTTGTGCACAAAATTTTTTAATATTTATGAAGTCCACTTTAGCTTTCTTGTTGCTTATGCTTCTGGTGTCATATCTAAGAATCCATTGCTGACTCCAAGGTCATTGAGTTTTACCCCTTTGCTTTCTCATAATAGCTTAGTTTGAGCTCTTATATTTAGGTTGTTGATCCATTTTGAATTAATTT
Organism: Equus caballus; assembly: GCF_041296265.1. Taxonomy (NCBI): domain Eukaryota; kingdom Metazoa; phylum Chordata; class Mammalia; order Perissodactyla; family Equidae; genus Equus; species Equus caballus. The sequence goes on along the minus strand of NC_091694.1, from coordinate 59,723,434 downwards.
TTGTATATGGAGTGAGGTAGGAGTCCAGCTTTTTTCTCTTCCATGTGCTTTTCCAGTTGTCTGGTCTTTCTTTCCCCATTGAATGACTTTGGCACCCTTGTCAAAAATCAATTGGCCATGGGTGTTTGGGTTTATTTCTGGACTGTCAGTTCTATTCTGTTGTCTATATGTCAGTACCACACTGTGTTGGTTACTGTAGCTTTGTGGTAACAGATCTGAACAATCAGAAGTGGGTGAAAGAGGGGGCGGTGCTAGCTCCCTACTTGTCCTCCCCTGACACCAGGGAGGAGTGACCTTGTTACCACTGGGTGTTGGTGAAAGTCCTGACTCCACCAGGCCTCTGACACCACCTCGGTGGGGAGGGGGAAAGGCACCTCTTTACTGCTGGATTGGGGTGCAAGTCCGGGTGACACACTCTGCTGACACTGGTGGGTGGGGGCTCATTACCTCCAAGTGGGGATAAAAGTCCCAGCTCCCTACTTAGCCTCAGCTTAAACCACTGCACCCAGGGCTTTGGGACACATCATTATACCTGGCACGGGATGAAGTGTAGACCCTTTACTTGGCCTTTGCTCATGTCGGGGACGGGTGCAGCCACAGTTTCTGTGGTGTTTGGCTGGAGGAGAAAAGTTATTGTCTTTAAGTTTTCTGGCTTGCGAGGCAGTCCCTTTCCTGGACCTTTGGCTAGAGAGATCAGGCTTTTGTTTGGGCTTTTTCGTCCATGCTCTTGGCATTTTTGGGTTGCCTGCTTCTCCAGCTGCGAGTGTGGGATAATGAGGCAACAAGAAAGCCCCAAGGATTCCCTAGCATGTCCTTCCTGCGGCCCCGAGGTCCGCAGCCAGTCTGTTCTCTCTCCACCTGTCGAGCCTGCTTGTGTTTGTGTCGCTGTGACATCCAGGCTTTGGGTTGTGGCTTTGGGTTGTACTTAGTGGGAGGAGTGCTTTATCTGAGCAGAAGCAAAAGCGGCAGCAGTGTATTTTGATAATTTTTTTCCCACTAAATACCAGAATATGGTGAATTTTCTCGTCTGTCTGATGAAGGCTTGCCCATCTGGGTAGGCTTCTGGTAACTTCTTTAATCCTCAGCCTGTAGCTAACATCACGTGTTGATGAGGTGGTGGATGAGTGGTAGAGTTATCACTGTGTAGCCCTCTGCTCAGCTCTTTGGCATTGTTGATACTATGGTGACGTTTGTCATTTGTCCATTCAGATGTTTTTGAGAGGCTGTCCTGCTAGGTCTGGTGAGGCCAGGAAGATGCCTTCAAGGGGCTTGTTTTAGTGTCAGGAGTTTTATCTACTGTTTTGGACTGAATGTTTGTGTCCCCCCCCAACCCCGGCAAATTCCTATGGTGAAATCCTCTTCCCCAGTGTGATGATATTGGGAGGTGGGGCTTTTGGGAGGTAATTAGGTCATGAAGGCGGAGCCCTCAGGTGTGGGATTAGCGCATCTGTGAGCAGAGACACAGGCACTTGCCCTCTCCCCGTGTGAAGATAAAACGAGATGTCCGTAGGCCAACCAGAAAGCTGGCTCTCACCAGGTGCCAGATCTGCTGATGCTTTGATCTTGGACCTCTGACCTCCAGAACTGTGAGAAATACATTTCTCTTGTTTAAACCACCCCATCTGTGGCCCTCCGTTACAGCAACCAGAGCTGACTAAGATGTCCACATGATCTCATTTGATCTTCTCCACCTAGAATGTCCGCGTTTATTATCCCTCACAGTCGAGGAAGCACACCCAAGGAGATGAAGAGACTTATCCGGGGTGGTGCAGCTGTGTGTTCTTTACTGGTTAGATTATTCTAGTTCCTCTATGTGGGATGCCGCCACAGCATGGCTTGATGAGCGGTGCGTAGGTCTGTGCCCAGGATCTGAACCGGTGAACCCCAGGCCACCGAAGTGGAGTGCATGAACTTAACCACTGTGCTACCAGGCTGGCCCTGGTATTTAGCAATTAAAATATTCTCCCTCTTGATAACGCTCCCTCTTTTCCTAAAGGAAAAATATTCACACCCAGACACATAAACACACACACACACTTTTCTGTATCAGATTATGCAGTATAGTTCTGCTCCTATGGTCTTAGTGTCTTTTCCTTGGAAATATGAATTAGATTCATCATGGATAGGGCCAAGTCAATAGATGTTTCCTTATGTGCATTTGAGATTTTTTTAATATCGCAGAAGCCTTAACTGTGTGCTATGTGATGATAGCACTTTCTCCTGAGCGGGGCAAAACGTAAGTTTATAAGAAAGTATCTTTTTTTTTTTTTTTTTTTTTTTTTTATTAATGTTATGATAGATTACAACCTTGTGAGATTTCAGTTGTACATTTTTGTTAGTCATGTTGTGGGTACACCACTTCCCCCTCCGTACCCTCCCCCCACCCCCCCTTTTCCCTGGTAACCACCGATCAGATCTCCTTATCAATATGCTAATTTCCACCTATGAGTGGAGTCATATAGAGTTCGTCTTTCTCTGACTGACTTATTTCGCTTAACATAATGCCCTCGAGGTCCATCCACATTGTTGTGAATGGGCCAATTTCGTTATAAGAAAGTATCTTGAAATAGGAAGACTGCAGCATGAATTGAAATTTTTTGAAATAGTTACTAACATTACACAAAGCTTCCCTCAGTTGTGCAGCAGCTGCAGGACACCAGGGCAGGGGCGAGGCTTCTCTTCAACCAGGGGACAGTGCCTGGCGTTTGCAAGTGCCTTCCTCTTCTCATGGCATTAAATGCCTTGGCTGTGTCAGTATAGATCGTACACATGGGATCCCGTTTAATCCCTAAGTTATGGCCTCAGCCCAGTGTTTTCAGCTGTTCTCGTGAACTTATTTTGAATTTTGGATGTTTGAAAACCAGGATTGGGAGAACCCGCTGGATCCTTAAGCACTTGAACATTTACCGTGCGTTCGGTGCTGAAGATGGAAGAAAGAGTTTATCCCAGATGGCTTCAGTGGTGGATTCTGTCAGACATGCAAGGGAGAAATAATACTGATTGTACATAAACTCTTCCAGAAAATTGAAGAAGAACAGTACTTCCCAGCTCATTTTATGAGGCTGTCATTACCCTGATAGCAAAGCCAGACACGGATATTACAAGACAAACAACACAGACCAATATTCCTCATGAATATAGATGAAAAATTCTAAGCAACAGTTTAGCAAATTGAATCCAACAATACATGAAAAGGATAATGTACCGTGACCATTTTGGAATAAAATAAAAAGGAAAAACCGTATGATTATCTCAGTAGACTCAAAAAGCATTTGACAAGATTCAATTTCTATTCCTGATAAAACTTTAAGCAAACTAGGAAAAGACGAGAGCTTCCTTATCTGATAAAGGATATCGATGAAAAACCATGGCTAACATCACACTTAATGGTGAAAGACTGATTCCCTAAGATCAGGAATGCGACGAGATGTCTGCTCTCCCTGCTTCTGTTCAGCATTGTCCTGGGGGTTCTGAATAGCGCAGTTAAAAAAAAGACGGAAGAGGGATGCAATATGGAAAGGAAGAAGGAAAGCAGTCCTAATTTGCAAGTGGCGTGATTATGTTAAAACTGATGGAATCCACAAGAATCCTATTAGGACTAATAGACAGTTTAGCAAGGTTGCAGGATACGAGATCAGTATACAAAAATCACTTGTATTTGTATTCTAGCAATGAGCAATTGGAAACTGAAAAATAAGACCAAATAGTGTCAAATTAGGTGAAAACTTAGGGATAAATCTAAGATGTTCAAGACTTTTACTCTGAAAAATATAAAACACTGCTAAGAAAAATTGAAGAAGACCCAAATGAATGAAGAAAGGTACTGTGTTCAGGTCAAAAGACTCAATATTATTAAGGTATCAGTTCTTCCCAAATTGGTCTGTAGAATTGCCACCGTCCCAATCAAAGTGCGAGCAGGCTTTTGTGCAGAAATTGAGAAGCTGATTCTCAAATTGAAATGTAGAGAACCTACAGTAGCCAAAACAACTTTGACAAACAATGAAGTGGGCGATCTAACACTACGCTTATTATAAAGCTAAAGCCCTCTTGATGATGTGGTGTTGGAATAAAGAAGGAAAAACAGATCCGTGGAACAGATTAGAGTCAAAAATTAGACCCACGTATATCTGGAATACTGATTTCCAACAAAGGTGTAAAGGCAATTCAGTGGAGAAAGGATAGGCTTTTCAACACATGGTTTTGGAATAATTGGATGTTCATGTACAAATAATAATGAATTTTGAGTCCTATCTCATATCATATATGAGAATCAACTAAAAATGAATCATATACCTAAATGTAAAACCTCAAATTATAAAATTTCAAAGGAAAAACAGTTGAAAATCTTTGTGACCTTGGTATAGGCAAAGATTTCTTAAGTATGACACCAGAAGCACAATTCATAAGGAAAAAATGTGAAGTTGGACTTCATCAAAATTAAAAAGTGCTCTTCAGAAGACACTATTAAGAGAATGACAGAAGGCACATATTAGGGGAAAATATTTGTAAAGCATATATCTGATAAAGGACTTATAGAATATGTAAAAAGAGTTCTCGAAACTTGTGATCTAACAACCCGTAAAAAATTGACAAAAGATAAACAGACCCTTTACCAAAGAATATATATAGGTGGCAAATAAGCACAGGAAAAAATGTTCAACACCGTTTGTCATGAGGGAAAGTCAAGTTGAAACCACATTGAAGTATCATTACACACTTTTAGAATTGATAACACTGAAATGACTGACCATACCAAGTTTTGGTGAAAACGTGGAGAAACTAGAACTCTCATGCAAATGTAAGAAAGGTGTAACCACTTTGGGAAACAGTTCTGTGATTTTTTTAAGGAGTTAAATGTATGCCTACCATGTGACCTAGCCATTCTACTCCTAGGTATTTACCCAGAGAAAAGAAACGTGTTCGTACAGAGATCTGTACGTAAATATTCATGGCCAGTTTTGTAATAGCTTAAAACTGGAAACAACCCAAAAGTTCATCAACAAGTAAATGGATAAACTGTGATAGACCCATGAAATGGAATAGTACTCAGCAATGTAAAGGGATGACCTGTTTTTTGATGTACCATATAACGTGCATGAAACTCCAAAAAGAAGTCAGGCCAAAAGAGACTACATATTCTGATTCCACTTATGAAATTCTAGAGAAGGGAAACTATAGTGACAGAAAGCAGATCAGTGGTTGCCCCGTGCTGGAAGGAGAAATTACAAAGGGGCACAAGGAAACATTGTCAGTGATAGATATTTTCATTGTCTTGGTTGTGCCAGTGGTTATACAGGTGTATACATACATCAGAGCTTATGAACTCGTACAGGTTACATGTGTACGGTTTATTCTGTCTCTGTTACACCACTGTGTAACTATCTCAATAAAGCTATTAGAAAATTGATGCTTAATGTTTCGGGAGTATTTACTGCACTTTGTCTCCTGTGGCTTGTTCTCACTTTGAAGTAGGTAAGTGGGTAGCATGAGCAGTTACACGTGAGGAAACAGGCTTAGAGGAGGTTAACTAGCTTACTCCTGCCCACCCTGCTGACTAGTGCAGACCAGGGCCACTCTTGCTGCCAGAGGGACGGGAGGTCTCCACCCGTTGTCCTGGATTCTAAGACTGAGGTTATCTCCTTCTCTTTTTCCACTATTCCTTTGGGAAGCCACGTTTTATTTGTGTTCTCCTAATGTTTCTCCTATAGCCGTTAACAGGAAACAGGTGCTGCACGGTGTGTGACCTGTCTCATGCTCTCCCTCAGGGCACAGTCGTTCGCTGAGCGCCTGCGGCTGGGAATTGCGGTGATTCACGGAGAGGCGCAGGACGCCGAGTCTGACTTGGTGGATGGCCGGCATTCCCCGCCCATGGTCAGGAACGTGGCTGCCATCCACCCCAGCCTGGAGATCCCCAGTAAGTGTGCTGGCCCCCCTTTGTTGTTTCATCTTTGATTTTAAGGCTGGGTTAATTTTTTTTTCAAATGTGAATTACCTCTTCTCTCTGTTTTTAAGTTGGCAAACTGATCAATGCCTTCCCTGGCCTGGCTGCAACATGCCCTTCTGGCGGCCCTGTGCATCGCAGAGCTCTCAGACACGGTCTGTCTGATCATAGCAAGACCTGTGAAAATGTGCAGACTGTTCAGCCTGTGGCACCTCAGGGAGCTGCATTCATTCCCTCAGTAATATAGCCTATAGTTTAACAGACGCAAAAAAGCTTTTTATGCACAAGATTATTCACTGTAGTGTTATTTTTAATGCAAAATATTGGAAAGGTCGAAATGGTTTACCAGAGGGTAGAGCTTGATAAATTATGCTGCATCAGTCCAACTACTTATTCAGCCCTTTGAAACAGTTAAGACTATGGAAACGAGAACATCTGTGAATGCATCTGAGTAGGCAGAATACGAGAGTGTAGACCTTTGTGCAAGGACCGGGAGGAAATAGGAAGGATGAAAATAGTCGTGACGAGCTGGCAAGAGTTATGTGTGCATTGATTTTTGTTTTTAGAAACTTCCCTTGTCCTTTAGTAATATCTTTTCAGTAAAAAAAAAATACCGCCTTTGAGTCTGTTGGAGAGGAAAAACTTTTCCTCTACCCTCTTTAGGTTCCCTGCTTGGGGGCCTGCAAATGAAAGTGACGAAAGACAGGTTAGCAAGAGAAAGACAGATTTTAGGAGTTTCGAATTTGGGGCTTCTGTACCGTCTTAGTAGGAGAAGGGCCTGGGGAGAAGGGAACTTAGAGAAAACAGAAGACGTCTTACTGGAGGAAGAGGGGAAGAGGGAAAGGGCGCTTGTGGGAAAACAAATGACTTAGGAAAGATAAACGGGGCCCTAGGAGAATGGGTGGGAGATGTGACAGTTTTGCGACAATGTCTGTTTAGAGGCAGTGCCGACTTCTAGTCTGGATGAGGAGAGCCCATCTTCCCTGGTGCTTCCTAGGGTGGGATTTATGGCGATGGAATTCTTCTCGGAGGCTCTGCTTTTAGGCAAATAAAGGATTTCAGGAACTCAGCTCCCTTTGGCTCAAAATGATTTTTATGCCACTGTGGCGTATTCTGGACCCTTCCAGGCTCTGGCTTCGCCTAGGAGTTGGCTCCTTTATGGACAGAGGAAAGCTCAGGGGAATGGGAAGTGGCCGTGACAGAGCTGAGATTGTCGCTGGGCCTGTGGGTCTCACTGGGCTGAGGTGGGGATGGCAGGCATCCAGGCAGGGGAGGCGGGCTGCCGGGATGGCCTGGAGGGCAGGGGGGCAGGCTCTGGAGGTGCAAGGGCTGGCGTTTGTGTCTTGCGGCGGGAACAACACCACCCTGACTTCCAGAAGGTCCTTGGAGGGACGAGATAGGGATAAGGAAGCAATATTCTGCTGAAATATTAACTGGGGGGATCTTGAATGCTACTTAATAAGCTTGCCTTAATAAGCTTGTCAAATGCTCTCGAGCTGGGGGCAGTTAGGGAGGGGCGGGTGTCTTCAGAAGTCCAGGCCTCGGTCAGCGTTGGGACAGACTGCAGGGAAGAGAGGCGAGAAACAAGGCCAGATGTGGCAGGCTGGTGAAGCTGAGCAAGTGCACAGTGTGGGGGCTTTCATCTTGGGCTGCGAGGCCCAACCCAGTGGCCGCAGTGGCGTGTGGCTCCTGCCCACTGGAATGAGGTGACAGGAGTTGAGGCATGCAGCAGTGTGAAGGACAGGCAGTCTTGATGTGAAAACCGTAATGTGGAAGATCTCATTGATCAATTGTTTATTGATTACATGTTAAAATGACGTTTTGATAGATTGGATTAAACAAACTATATAATTAAAATTAATTTCACCTGTTTGTGCTTTTGTACCGTGGCTACTAGAAAATCGGAAGTTAGCATGTGACTTACATTCGTGACTCAGTGTACACCACTGCTCTTGGGGGTGGCGGTGGGCTTGTGCAGCTCGAAAGCCCGTGCTCTCCCCATGCTCTTCTTGGCGCTGCCCGGTGATGGGGGTTTAAAGAGGCGGGGGAGCCGGGCAAGAGCCGGGGACACTTTAGCGTCCGCCCAGCTGCGAGCCTGTGCCCGTGCGGACCTTTCCCTGCCTGTGCGCCAGGCTGCTGGGCGCTCACCGTCTGGCAGCCCTGCCCCTCCAGCCTATGCCGCGCCCTGAGGGGCTTCTGGCGGGACCTCGGCAGCCGCGGGGTTGAGCCGGTTCCCTGAGTGCGGAGGAGACGCGTCCCCACTCAGAGGTTTGCAGGCACGTGGGCTGCGCTCGCTCGGGACCGCGCAGCCACCTGGAGGTGCACGGGTGCCTTCCTAACTTGGGCGCGTCCCGGTGGCCCCGCAGCCTCGCGGCCTGCAGCGCGGAGGAGCCGCCTTCCCGTGGACGCGGAGGGGCTGCCGGCTGCCCAGCGCTCGCCCGCCTTCCCTTCTCGGCCTCAGGTTCAGCCTGTGTCCCTCACGGTTTCACTTTTAAGTAGAATGTTTCTGTGTTTACATTTTCACTCAAGTGGTGTTTACTAGAGGACTTTTGGGGGAGTATACCAGAATTTTAGTTTCACAGATCCTGAATATTAAACATTTTTGCACATTTGATGGCTTGACAATCTATGTATAATGCTTAATAGCAAATAGATATATGAAGGGAAAAGAAAGCATTCATCCTATTGCATCTCAAATATGTATTTTGAGGTTTTGATTATATCAAAAAGATTTTGATATTTAGCATTAGACTTAAAAAATTATTTTTAATTTGTATCTTCTGGTTTCCTATAGATGAAAAATGCCACCTAAAAAAGAAAATAATAAAAATACTTTTTCAGAATATAAACATATTGTATAATTATTTAGAACATTATGATGTGTAAAATTTAGAAGAAAATAATAATCAGTGCTTAATTCCACTGTTGAGAGCCATACACACCACTTTCGTCAGTGGGCTTCCTTTCATTGTCGTTTCTGATTTTCATAGAGCTGTGATCCATGCTGATTATGTAATTGTGCAT